>NC_092132.1:98172449-98475479 GCF_043159975.1 Macaca nemestrina | reverse complement strand
TGTAAAACTGTAGTCCTAGACTCTAGGCTGGCGAGAAAGAGCCCTCATTTTCTGAATTGCACATGCCCAGAGCAGAGGTTCCATAAGTAGGGATTACAGTGTGGATAGGGCCTCAGCTCAAGTGCCACAGACTCTCACTGTACACCAAGGTTCGTGGATTTTCTTAAATGCATTTTCTCCATTTCCTCTAGGTCCCTAGGATAATTTCCAGAGATGTTGAATGCTTGTGTTTTTGTCCGTTTTGTTTGTTTTAAATAATTTTCACCAGTTACACTGTTTTGCTGGGCAAAGGGACTGCCAAACTCTATTCTGTCATTCAGAAGTCCTGACTTCTCCTACTGAGTTTTGGGGTAGTTTCTTGAGTAGCAATATTATCTTAGCTAATTGGTGGAAGCACTGATGCTGATAAGTGAGTCATGGCTTTCTGGAATGCTTACTGAGAAAATGCCTGACAGCATCCAAGAGGGAAGTTGGCTGAGAAGGCTTGGTGCTATCGGTCGTGGGTGCAGCAGGAGAGGTTGCTGTGGATTCACTATCCTGGTGCAGAGGTAAGGTAAGGGCACAAACTTGACACCTCTTAAACACAAGATTCACTTTTTTAAAATTATGATTTTATTTTCCTGTTTAAAGAAAATTATAACAAAAACATTTTGGAATTGGGAGAGACAAAAAGTAAAAATGTATCTTCCAAATGATTTCCAGAAATAAACAATAGTTACAAACTAAAACTTCTGAAGTGTGCTTCTGGCTTAAAAATCTCTGCTTCTCTGTCTTCAATTCCACATTGACAGCATCAACAGCACCAAGTTTGAGTTGAAGACCATGGTCACCAGGCTATGGGCTTGGGGGACATGGACAGTGTGCAGACACTAGACAGCTGCATTTCTTTTGGGAACATGAAACAGACCATCTCTTATTTCTTCATCTTCAGAGCATATATTATGTTTCACTTAAATACCACTTTTTGGCTTATCCTAGTGGAAGATTTTCCCTACTGCTCACAGTAGATGGGCAGTCATTACTGTTCCCTGAAGTGATTGAATATTTAAAAACCTTTTCACCAACTGAAAGAAAAATGAAGACCAAGAGAAGAGAAAATTATTAGGGAAAATAAATGGAAGTAAAAAGGGCTTTATCACTTCAAATGAGAAAGATTTTAAAGCTCTCAACATCTAGTTGTCAATTAACAAATTCACAATTCAGTTCTGAAGTTAGGATTTTCTGTGATCATATGAAGCAGAATTAATGATGCTGAAAAAAAAAATGTTTTAAAGGATTTTGCAACTGGGGAGTAACTTTTTCCCATCAAGTAAACCAGAGCTGTCAGGCCACGAGCAGCAGGGCATTGATTACTTCCAAAGAGACACATGTTTAAGGGGCTCTCCCCAGCCCTCCAGGCCAAGAGGATATTTCTCTAAAGAGAAGTGGTTCTTTAACGAAGAAATGCAGCAACCATCCAGGTTAGGAGTTTGGAGGGTAGGAACTACAGATGCGATGAATTGAAGGGCTCCATGTATGAGGTGGTGAAGCATTTTCAGAAGTGCTTTTGAGAAACACACACAAAGAGTAAAACTTACCTTTATGAAAACATTCAATTGTGATGTGTTGATATGAACACTTCAGAATATGTTCTGTATTTTAAATAAAGTGTTAAAAATATAGTTCTTTTAATATTTTCCCATACATATGTATTTGTCTATTAATGTATAGTATGTACAGCACACACAGACAAGCATGGTCACAAAGAGGTGGACTCTGAAGCCAGACTGCCTGTGTTAAAATGCAGCTCCACCTACAAGCTGTGGGACCTCCAGCAAGTTATTTAAACTCCCCATGTGAGTTTCATGATGTGTCAAATAGTCATAGATCCTGCCTCATAGGGCTCTTGTGGGGATTAAATGAGATGTCCTTACAGCAGTCAGAATGATGCCTGACACAGTCAATGCCCACCATCAGCTACTGTTAGGTATAAACAGACACACATAACAAAAAGGCAAATATATGACCATGTACTTAGACATGTATATGCAGGGGACACCCAGCCACATCAACATTCGGCTACACACACACAGTCATAGACAAGCTCATACACATCCATACTTGTGTGCATATAAACATGTTCAAGTCACTGAATAATGTCAGAGGCTAGGGTTCCCTCACCCCTTCCCTCTTTCCACTGGGGAAACACCCACTTCTCCTTTGAGTTAATGTTTGTGCGTGACTGGGACTCACCCAGACAGAGTGAGTTTCTCTTTGAGGTAGATCATAGTGCATTTAGTTTACAAATGTTCCTACAGTGTGAATTCCTACAGGAGAGGGACTGTGTTTTCATCTTAGCTCTTCTAACTGGGCCTAGGACCTTCCCCTCCCTAACACTCACACAGTGAGATATGTCTTTGAGTCTACACTTAATGCACTTTTATGAATTAACCAATAGACAAATGAGTAAAAGAAGAGGTGAATGGGCTTCAACCACATCGTGGACAATGCTTATTTTCCATGGGACTTGTTGGGTGCATCAGGAAAATGCCAGCTGTAGCCAACAGCACAACATGGCCCATGAGTGTGGCCACTCCCCACTTCTCACTGACCCCTGCCTATGCTCACTGTATTGACATGTAGGTAGCAACCCCTTATGTTTGCCAATCTAAAAATTGTGGTTCTCAAACCTGTTTTTCCCTCCACAGGTAAAAACTGTACTTTTATTGACACACCTGAAGGAAGGGTCACTTGCCATTTAAGTCAAATTTTAGAATCATAATAGGACAGAAATATTTGATCCCATGCACAAGCCCATACAGGAGGGGAGTCCAGGACAATCCCATGTAAAAGGATGATGGACAGCTGCACACATGTGGCTGAAATGTTTGGACAGAGGCAAATTGCACATGGCCATTTCTTTTTTTTTTTTTTTTAATACAGAATTTTTGGGTGGAATTTCTTTCAGCTGTACGAAAAAACTGAAAAGTGCAATGTGAGGGAAAAGAGCAGAAATTAAGCAATTAGGTTTAAATTGTACATAAAAATAATCTGTAAGCTTCTTTAAGAAAGTACAGTTCAGGCTGGGTGCCGTGGCTCATGCCTGTAATCCCAGCACTTTGGGAGGCCAAGATGGGTGGATCACTTGAGATCAGGAGTTGGAGACCAGCCCAGCAAACATGGTGAAACCCCATCTCTACTAAAAATACAGGCCAGGCTCATGTCTGTAATCCTAGCACTTTGGGAGGCTGAGGCAGGTGGATTGCCTGAGCTCAGCAATTCGAGACCAGCCTGGGCAACACGGTGAAACCCCGTCACTACTAAAATACAAAATATTAGCCAGGCATGGAGGCATGCACCTGTAATCCCAGCTACTTGGGAGGCTGAGGCAGGAGAATTGCTTGAACCCAGAAGGCAGAAGTTGCAGTGAGCTGAGATTGTGCTATTACACTCCAACCTGGGTGAAAGAGCAAGACTCGGTCTCCAAAAACAAACAAACAAACAAAAAATACAAAAAGATTAGCCAGCCATGGTGGCAGGTGCCTGTAATCCCAGCACTGCACTCTAGCCTGGGCAACAGAGCAAGACTGAAAAAAAGAAAGAAAGAAAAGAAAAGAAAGAGAGAGAGAGAGAAAGGAAGCAGAAGAAAAGAAGAAGAAGGAGGAGGAGGAGGAGAGAAGGAAGGAAGGAAGGGAGGGAGGTAACAACAGTGTATTTACTTCCATTGGACTGTAGGTTTAAAACAGTTACGATGATAAATTTTATGTTTTGTATATTTTACATTTTTGAAAAGAAACTTTATCTGCCTGGAAGCCAAAGAAATAGAAAAGATTCCAGGTATGAGAAGAGCTTACCCTAAGGTGAAATATTAAACCAAAAGGCAAAATGCAGAGTAAGAAGTGTGTTTGAAGAAGTAAACATTCCTACCTTGGAAAGATCAAGGAAGGACTGCTGAGTGACACCTTTCTAAAAACTGAAACAGAAAAGATGGAATAAAGAGAGTTGGGCTGTAAGTTTTTGGGTTTGTGTTTTTGTTTTATTATACTTTAAGTTCTAGGGTACATGTGCATAACGTGCAGGTTTGTTACATATGTATACTTGTGCCATGTTGGTGTGCTGCACCCATCAACTCATCAGCACCCATCAACTCGTCATTTACATCAGGTATAACTCCCAAAGCAATCCTTCCCCCCTCCCCCCTCCCCATAATAGGCTCTGGTGTGTGATGTTACCCTTCCCAAGACCAAGTGATCTCATTGTTCAGTTCCCACCTATGAGTGAGAATATGCAGAGTTTGGTTTTCTATTCTTGCGATAGTTTGCTGAGAATGATGGTTTCCAGCTGCATCCATGTCCGTACAAAGGACACAAACTCATCCTTTTTTATGGCTGCATAGTATTCCATGGTGTATATGTGCCACATTTTCTTAATCCAGTCTGTCACTGATGGACATTTGGGTTGATTCCAAGTCTTTGCTATTGTGAATAGTGCCACAATGAACATACGTGTGCATGTGTCTTTATAGCAGCATGATTTATAATCCTTTGGGTATATACACAGTAATAGGATGGCTGGGTCATATGGTAGTTCTAGTTCTAGATCTTTGAGGAATCGCCATACTGTTTTCCATAATGGTTGAACTAGTTTACAATCCCACCAACAGTGTAAAAGTGTTCCTATTTCTCCACATCCTCTCCAGCACCTGTTGTTTCCTGATGTTTTTAATGACTGCCATTCTAACTGGTGTGAGATAGTATCTCATTGTGGTTTTGATTTGCATTTCTCTGATGGCCAGTGATGATGAGCATTCTTTCATGTGTCTGTTGGCTGTATGAATGTCTTCTTTTGAGAAATGTCTGTTCATATCCTTTGCCCACTTTTTGATGGGGTTGTTTGTTTTTTTCTTGTAAATTTGTTTGAGTTCTTTGTAGGTTCTGGATATTAGCCCTTTGTCAGATGAGTAGATTACAAAAATTTCCTCCCATTCTGTAGGTTGCCTGTTCACTCTGATAGTAGTTTCTTTTGCTGTACAGAAGCTCTTTAGTTTAATTAGAACCCATTTGTCAATTTTGGCTTTTGTTGCCGTTGCTTTTGGTGTTTTAGACATGAAGTACTTGCCCATGCCTATGTCCTGAATAGTATTACCTAGGTTTTCTTCTTGGGTTTTTATGGTATTAGGTCTAACATTTAAGTCACTAATCCATCTTGAATTAATTTTCATATAAGGAGTAAGGAAAGGATCCAGTTTCAGCTTTCTACTTATGGCTAGCCAATTTTCCCAGCACCATTTATTACATAGGGAATCCTTTCCCCATTTCTTGTTTTTCTCAAGTTTGTCAAAGATCAGATGGCTGTAGATGTGTGGTATTATTTCTGAGGGCTCTGTTGTGTTCCATTGGTCTATATCTCTGTTTTGGTACCAGTATCATGCTGTTTTGGTTACTGTAGCCTTGTAGTATAGTTTGAAGTCAGGTAGCGTGATGCCTCCAGCTTTGTTCTTTTGTCTTAGGATTGTCTTGGAGATGCGGGGTCTTTTTTGGTTCCATATGAACTTTAAAGCAGTTTTTTCCAATTCTGTGAGGAAAGTCATTGGTAGCCTAATGGCGATGGCATTGAATCTATAAATTACCTTGGGCAGTATGGCCATTTTCACGATATTGATTCTTCCTATCCATGAGCATGGTATGTTCTTCCATTTGTTTGTGTCCTCTTTTATTTCACTGAGCAGTGGTTTGTAGTTCTCCTTGAAGAGGTCCTTTACATCCCTTGTAAGTTGGATTCCTAGGTGTTTTATTCTCTTTGAAACTATTGTGAATGGAAGTTCCTTCATGATTTCACTCTGTGTTTGTCTGTTACTGGTGTATAAGAATGCTTGTGATTTTTGAACATTAATTTTGTATCCTGAGACTTTGCTGAAGTTGCTTATCAGCTTAAGGAGATTTTGGGATGAGATGATGGGGTTTTCTAAATATACAATCATGTCATCTGCAAACAGGGACAATTTGACTTCTTCTTTTCCTAACTGAATACACTCTATTTCTTTCTCTTGCCTGATTGCCCTAGCCAGAACTTCCAACACTATGTTGAATAGGAGTGGTGAGAGAGGGCATCCCTGTCTTGTGCCAGTTTTCAAAGGGAATTTTTCCAGTTTTTGCCCATTCAGTATGATATTAGCTGTGGGTTTGTCATAATAGCTCTTATTATTTTGAGATGCATTCCATCAATACCGAATTTATTGAGAGTTTTTAGCATGAAGGGCTGTTGAATTTTGTTGAAGGCCTTTTCTGCATCTATTGAGATAATCATGTGGTTTTTGTCTTTGGTTATATTTATATGCTGGATTACATTTATTGATTTGTGTATATTGCATCAGTCTTGCATCCCAGGGATGAAGCCCACTTGATCATGGTGGATAAGCTCTTTGATGTGCTGCTGGATGCGGTTTGCCAGTAGTTTATTGAGGATATTTGCACCAATGTTCATCAGGGATATTGGTCTAAAATTCTCTTTTTTTTTGTTGTGTCTCTGCCAGGCTTTGGTATCAGGATGATGTTGGCCTCATAAAATGAGTTAGGGAGGATTCCCTCTTTTTCTATTGATTGGAATAGTTTCAGAAAGAATGGTACCAACTCCTCCTTGTACCTCTGGTAGAATTGAGTTGTGAATCCACCTGGTCTTGGACTTTTTTTGGTTGGTAGGCTATTAATTATTGCCTCAATTTCAGAACCTGCTATTGGTCTATTCAGGATTTCAACTTCTTCCTGGTTTAGTCTTGGGAGAGTGAAAGTGTCCAGGAAATTATCTATTTCTTCTAGATTTTCTAATTTATTCACGTAGAGGTGTTTATAGTATTCTCTGATGGTAGTTTGTATTTCTGTGGGGTCGGTGGTGATATCCCCTTTATCACTTTTTATTGCATCTATTTGATTCTTCTCTCTTTTCTTCTTTATTAGTCTTGCTAGCAGTCTATCAATTTTGTTGATCTTTTCAAAAAACCAACTCCTGGATTCATTGATTTATTTGGACTGTTTTTTGTGTCTCTATCTCCTTCAGTTCTGCTCTGATCTTAGTTATTTCTTGCTTTCTGTCAGCTTTTGAATGTGTTTGCTCTTGCTTCTCTAGTTCTTTTAATTGTGATGTTAGAGTGTCAATTTTAGATCTTTCTAGCTTTCTCTTGTGGGCATTTAGTGCTATAAATTTCCCTCTACACACTGCTTTAAATGTGTCCCAGAGATTCTGGTATGTTGTATCTTTGTTCTCATTGGTTTCAAAGAACATCTTTATTTCTGCCTTCATTTCGTTATGTACCCAGTAGTCATTCAGGAGCAGGTTGTTCAGTTTCCATGTAGTTGAGCGGTTTTGATTGAGTTTCTTAGTCCTGAGTTCTAGTTTGATTGCACTGTGGTCTGAGAGACAGTTTGTTATAATTTCTGTTCTTGTACATTTGTTGAGGAGTGCTTTACTTCCAATTATGAGGTCAATTTTGGAATAAGTGTGATATGATGCTGAGAAGAATGTATATTATGTTGATTTGGGGTGGAGAGTTCAGTAGATGTCTATTAGGTCCACTTGGTGAAGACATGAGTTCAATTCCTGGATATCCTTGTTAACTTTCTGTCTTGTTGATCTGTCTAATGTTGACAGTGGAGTGTTGAAGTCTCCCATTATTATTGTATGGGAGTCAAAGTCTCTTTGTAAGTTTTTTAAGGACTTGCTTTATGAATCTGGGTGCTCCTGTATTGGGTGCATATATATTTAGGATAGTTAGTTCTTCCTGTTGAATTGATCCCTTTACCATTATTTAATGGCCTTCTTTGTCTCTTTTGATCTTTGATGGTTTAAAGTCTGTTTTATCAGAGACTAGGATTGCAACCCCTCCTTTTTTTTGTTCTCCATTTCCTTAGTTGATCTTCCTCCATCCCTTTATTTTGAACCTATGTGTGTGTCTGCATGTGAGATGGATCTCCTGAATACAGCAAACTGATGGGTCTTGACTCTTTATCCAGTATGCCAGTCTGTGTCTTTTAATTGGAGCATTTAGTCCATTTACATTTAAGGTTAATATTGTTATGTGTGAATTTGATCCGGTCATTATGATATTAACTGGTTATTTTGCTCGTTAGTTGATGCAGTTTCTTCCTAGCATCGATGGTCTTTACATTTTAGCATGTTTTTGCAATGGCTGGTACTGGTTGTTCCTTTCCATGTTAAGTGCTTCATTCAGGGTCTCTTGTAAGGCAGGCCTGGTGTGACAAAATTCTAAGCATTTGCTTATCTGTAAAGGATTTTATTTCTCCTTCACTTATGAAACTTAGTTTGGCTGGATATGAAATTCTGGGTTGAAAATTCTTTTCTTTAAGAATGTTGAATATTGGCCCCCACTCTTTTCTGGCTTGGAGAGTTTCTGCTGAGAGATCTGCTGTTAGTCTGATGGGCTTCCCTTTGTGGGTAACCCGACCTTTCTCTCTGGCTGCCCTTAAGATTTTTTCCTTCATTTCAACTTTGGTGAATCTGACAATTAGGTGTCTTGGAGTTGCTCTTCTCGAGGAGCATCTTTGTGGCATTCTCTGTATTTCCTGAATTTGAACGTTGGCCTGCCTTACTAGGTTGGGGAAGTTCTCCTGGTTGATATCCTGAAGAGTGTTTTCCAACTTGGTTCCATTTTCCCCCTCACTTTCAGGCACCCCAATCAGATGTAGATTTGGTCTTTTCACATAATCCCATACTTCTGGCAGGCTTTTTTCATTTCTTTTTCCTCTTTTTTCTTTAGACTTCTCTTCTCGCTTCATTTCATTCATTTGATCCTCAATCGCTGACACTCTTTCTTCCAGTTGATCGAGTCAGTTACTGAAGCTTGTGCATTTGTCACGTATTTCTTGTGTCATGGTTTTTATCTCTGTCAGTTCTTTTATGGCCTTCTCTGCATTGATTATTCTAGTTATCCATTCTTCCGTTCTTTTTTCAAGATTTTTAGTTTCTTTGCGCTGAGTACGTAATTCCTCCTTTAGCTCTGAGAAGTTTAATGGACTGAAGCTTTCTTCTCTCAACTCATCAAAGTCATTCTCCATCCAGCTTTGATCCGTTGCTGGCGATGAGCTGCGTTCCTTTGGAGGGGGAGATGCACTCTGATTTTTTGAATTACCAGCTTTTCTGCACTGCTTTTTCCCCATCTTTGTGGTTTTATCTGCCTTTGGTCTTTGATGATGGTGACGTAGTGATGGGTTTTTGGTGTGGGTGTCCTTCCTGTTTGTTAGTTTTCCTTCTAACAGTCAGGACCTTCAGCTGTAGGTCTGTTGGAGATTGCTTGAGGTCCACTCCAGACCCTGTTTGCCTGGGTATCAGCAGCAGAGGCTGCAGAAGATAAAATATTGCTAAACAGTGAGTGTACCTGTCTGATTCTTGCTTTGGAAGCTTCATCTCAGGGGTATACCCTGACGTGTGAGGTGTGGGGTGTCGGTCTGCCCCTAGTGGGGGATGTCTCCCAGTTAGGCTACTCAGGAGTCAGGGACCCACTTGAGCAGGTAGTCCGTCCGTTCTCAGATTTCAGCCTCCCTGCTGGGAGATCCACTGCTCTCTTCAAAGCTGTCAGACAGGATAGTTTACATCTGCAAAGGTTTCTGCTGCTTTTTTTGTTTGTTTGTTTAGCTGTGCCCTGTCCCCATAGGTGGAGTCTACAAAGACAGGCAGGCCTCCTTGAGCTGCTGTGGGCTCCACCCAGTTTGAGCTTCCCAGCAGCTTTGTTTACTTACTTAAGCCTCAGCAATGGTGGGTGCCCCTCCCCCAGCCTCGCTGCTGCCTTGCGGTTAGATTGCAGACTGCTGTGCTAGCAATGAGGGAAGCTCTGTGGGCGTGGGACCACCCACAGCCAGGTGTGGGATATAATCTCCTGGTGTGCCATTTGCTAAGATCCTTGGTATAGCGCAGTATTGGGGTGGGAGTTACCCGATTTTCCAGGTGTTGTGTGTCTCAGTTCCCCTGGCTAGGAAAAGGGATTCCCTTCCCCCTTGCACTTCCCAGGTGAGAGGATGCCTTGCCCTGCTTCAGCTTTCACTGGTCGGGCTTCAGCAGCAGACCAGCACCCATTGTCTGGCACTCCCTAGTGAGATGAACCTGGTACCTCAGTTGAAAATGCAGAAATCACCCGTCTTCTGTGTCGCTCACGCTGGGAGCTGGAGACTGGAGCTGTTCCTATTCGGCCACCTTGCTCTGCCCTCCTTGTTTTTGTTTCTTAAGATTTCGTGAAGAAAAGTTTTGAGCAGATGGTTTTCACTTTCTTTGTGGGGTTGGATCCAGTCTATCAGTGGAGACTGTTGGCAGCTGGGGTGGAGGTGTGGTGAGGTGGAGGATATTTGAAGGGATATCCTTAACTGTGCTAAGGATGAGAAAGGTGACCACAGAAAGAATGATGCAAGTCAGGGGACCTCATACAGATTGAATCTTGCCTGTTTTTATAACTTCTCTCAAGATAGGAGGAATATTTATATTGTTCAACTGTATTTTTATCAAATAAATTACATTTACATTGTTTAATGATTAAAAACTAAAAGGTGTATTTCATGATGCATAAAAATGATATAAAATTTAAACTCCCATGACCATTGGGATACAACTACACTCATTTGTGCAAGAAACAAAATTATTTAGTTGTTCAAACAAAATTGAATCCCACATTTATTGAGGAGTGGGAGGGCAAAAAATAATCAGTCAGTGGTGGCTCTTTCTCTCTTTAGCAAAGGGCATGTCATGAGAAATACTTAGGGAAGAGCCTCTGATCCTTGGTCTGTCATGGTTGCCCCTGCAAATGCAGAGTGTGGTGGTATGGTCATTCAAAGGTGAGGGAGGCATTCATATCTTTTCTGCAGGGCCCAGGTTCATGGTGCTTGAGGTTTAGCCCCTTAGCAGTCAAATCTGCTCACTCCATCACAATTTCTGTAATCTCCCAGGGAACTTCCACTTGACATTGTGATGCTTACAAGACACATTGCCATATCTCTTTGCTTAGTACCCTGGAAAAAGTGCTACCCTGGGCAACTTTACATCTTTTTTAAAAAATATATATTTTTGGTAGAGGCAGGGTCTTGCTATATTGCCCAGACTGGTCTTGAACTCCAAGTCTCAAGCAATCCTCCTGCTTCAGCCTCCCAGTCTACTGGGTTTACAGGTGTGAGCCACTGAGCCGAGCTTACTCTTTACCTCTTTTAACCCAGCAGAAACAACCCCACCTGAGACACTACCTATCCACTCTAAGGACATGGAGCTAAATGCTAAATCTCTCTTCCACGCAGTAACCTGGGCGAGCAAACACAAAAACCATTAACAAAACCTTAGACCACAAGCCAAGAAATTTGTGAGAGAGAGGAGGGCAAAGTTCATTCTCCTTCAGGGAGTCTACTCAGGCAGATAGTATCCCCCAAAATTAATAACCTGGCAAATTATCTTCCCAAAATATAAATCCCTTAACCAGTGGTAAGCAGGCAGAGCAAACATCTCCCAAGATGGAAATTAACCACCACTGCCACGGTCATCTCAAACTCCCTCTCACATCAACCCCATCCCCTAAACGCAACTGACAACCATCTCCCTTGTAGCAAGGGCCCTGGCAGAAGAAAGAGCAGACCCTGGATCTCAAAGGGACTAAGGCTGAGGGGAGGCAGCTGCCAAAGTCTCAACGCTATCAGTGACCTCTCTAACTGAACCCAAACCTATTCTTGAGACTCAGGCAGGGTAATGTGGATGCTGGCACACAGGGCTGATGGAAATCCTGGATGAAAGTTACCAATAGGTAGAGCCCTCTCCAAGCCTTGATTGGCCCATGTTCTAAACCTGAACATTTGGATTTAGTATTAATTCCAGTATGGTTGCTGCCTCCAGAAATCTGAGCCCTTTACACAGCAGCTGGCTACATAGAAACATTTTCAACATTAGCCACTGCCCTCTGGAGACCCTGTGCCACACAGAGGGGCCATCCCTCCATGCATTTGGCTTTCCCGGCTTTGGTGCGGGCTGAAGCGTTTGGTAATGGACAAGTTCAGGGATTTGTATGGCTCCCCCTTAAACAGAGCTCTGCAGTGTTCATAATGCCCCCAGTATTGGGCAATACTGAAGATCTTGAGGGAGGGAACAGTGCTGGAAACTGTTCTTGTGCTGTAGGTTCTCATCTCCCATAGTACATTCTTCCAAGCAGCTTCCCTCTGTTTGGGGCCCATGTTGTTTTCCTGCATGTGCAGGCATCAGGGGAAAGGGAGGAAACCATGACTGGAAGCAGATCTACAGTGAGGGATCCTTTGTAGTGCACCCTCACCTAGTTGTGGCCACATCACTTCACTGTGTGTGCACATCCTGTCTGAGGGCCTCACCTGGTGTGTCTCTAGGGAGCAGTACAGATATGGGAGCTGCTGTGGTTGGTATGTGACCCACAGCCAGTCACATGGTACCTCCTCTCTCCCACCACCACCTGCGAGCTACCACCTCTGAGCTCTCCAGTTCTGAATTGTCCACTACTGGATGAGTCATCCTTCAGCCTCCCTGAACGTCAAGTTGGGAAAATTCAACAAAAGGCTGAATGTGCAGTGATATTAAATATGTAGCGAAGAGCAGCGATTAATCTCTCTAAGTGTAAACCTCTCTACAGGAGACAAAGGTTCTTGTCTAGACCTGGATCTGGGCACTCGGGTGGGCGTTCCCAGGCCTGACGCTAATGAGACCAAGATGGTCGCTAGCCCCTCTCCCTTTAGTGTAAAGAACATATCAGGTGGCTCCAGAGGTTCTTCTCTCTCCTTATTTCATGGATTCAGGCCACTCATACCTCCTTTTCTGATGAACACACTGCTTTGTGGCTTTTTTCCCCAGCTTCTCCACTCAATGCTCCACAGCTTTGAGGGCATGGCTGTGGAGGTGGCTGGGTGTGCCCCAGGCAGCTTGGCTTAAACTGACTTCCATGGGCTCAGGACAGGTCCAAACTGAACCCCAGACACTGCATCTTATTACACGTTGCAGAACCCCCCACTGGTGCACAAGCTGTGGGTGTTTCTGAAAGAGACCTCACATAGCTGTGCCACGCCTGTCTGTGAGCATCAAAGGATCACCCCAACCATCATAGACCAACTCAGGACAAGATCCTTAGTGTTGTCATAAAGAATGTCAGGAAGGAGTGCAACAGAATCACTTGCCCAAGAAAGCAGGTGCCAGGCATGAAGACCTCCATGCAAACATTCTTGTATTCAAAAATATGCTTCTCCCTGTACCTATAGCACCCTTTTATGCCAGAGAGACCTCCTTATTCACAAGCAGGAGCAGCCTGTGTCAGGCAGTGAGTGTGTGTGTGTGTGTGTGTGTATTTGATGAGGGGATGTCATGATTAGCAACAATGGAAACAATTCATTCCTTCCCACAAAATGGGTCATCCTTTGCCCTCTTAATTGATTTTTCTTGTTTCCCACACCCTCAACTTTCACATTTTTCCCCACTGACTCATTCTCCTGGTGCTGTGTGGCTGCCCCATTAACCCATCGGTGAAAGCTTGTGATACCTTTGCCCCACAATTATGTCACCAAGCCAGGCCTCATGCAGAGTCTCCGTGGGGAGGGCCTTAACTTTCCTAATGTCCCCACTCAGGAGGGAGAATTCTTTTTGAGTTCAAGACTTGTCCCAAGACGGGTGGACCCCACAGACGTGGAATATCCTTAAGCAGCAGTCACCTTGTCTCTTGGGCTCATCATGCCCACTCGATGATCCTCCTTGGCAGTACCCCCAAACATCAGCCTTCTTAAGGCTCCCTGAGGCTGTGTCCACTGGGCAGTGGCTAGATTTTTTAACTTCCAGAGAGTCACTGTTTCCTGCAAAATGTGTCATCTTTCAATGCTTTCAGAGCTGGGCTGCCTTGGTATGAGTGGCATGTGGGGGACAAAGTGATCCAGGTCATGAGTTAATTTTTATGTCCCTGGCTTGGAATCCAGTTCTTCCTGTGGATAAACAATGAGCTGAGTACTTCTTGAACATGAGTTGAGATCTTTTCTTCCTTTCTCAGCCTAATGATATGTTTGTTCTCCATCCACCCCTGGGTGTGCTGAGACCTTGCCCCTGCTCTGCCTGCCCTTCGGCCTCCTGTCCCTGCCTGTAGAAACAGAGCTGGAGTCCTGGACTCCTTGCTGCTCTGGGGAGGGAAAGGGCAGCTGGCGACTGACTTATTCATGTTCCGGAAGGCTAAGCTAAGAATTGAGAGCAGTGCTCCTCCCTCACTCACACTGGGAATAAAAGGGGATTTGGGGAAAGTAGAAATCTATTTCCTTCCAAAATACTCAGGGCCATGGAGATGTCTTCTTACCCTTCTGAACTTAGACTGCCAAACTCTAGTTCCGCATTTGGGACTTGTAAAGTTTCTTGTCACTTTTTTTTTCCTGGAACCTGAGTGGGAAGGTTTTTACCCTATGGCACCTGTAGAACCCCAAGCACTATAGCCCACGGCTGGTAGGTAGAATTGTGGGGAAAAGGAGAAGGCTGAAAAATGCAAGCCTCAGACTGTTCTTTAGTGGACTCTATTACATGTTGAGCCCCTGCTGAACTCTCTTTTTTTGTAAAGATAGAGTTTAGGAATCTGAAGATGGTGATGTGTGCAATACCACTACGTAGCTCTGCCTGACCCTTCAGCTTCAAGAAGTCAAAACTGGCTTTCATGAAGAGCTGAAGGCAAGCGCCTCTCGCTCAGCCCCAGGTGACCATCACAACTGTATGAGGCAAACAAGCCTAGCACTACCTCCAAGAACAGCCTGAAAATAGGGATGCCACCAACTTTTACAAAGTGAAGATGCAACAAATTTTGCCTCCAAAAAACCCCAATATTTCTTTGTGGAATCTCATATTATCACCAGTGGATAAGAACCATTGCCCAGCTCCATCTTGTTTAATTCCTATGAGGGGCAGAATAGGGATGGGGAGAAGTGTTCCAGGTCCTTATTCCCTTTTCTTGAGCCTCTCCCTTGAGAACTTACTCTTTTGAGAACTGACTCCAGGAACTGCTGTCTTCAGTCTGGGGACCTGGGACTAATGGGAAGGGTGAGATGAAGGTGACCCCTGAGGAACTCAAGGTGGGGCAGCAGAACCTTACCTCAAAGCTCCCATCTTCCTCCTGACTCTGGGTTGCCAGGTGAATGACAAGAAAAAATTGGAGTTTTAGACCGTCCTTCTCTCCTCTTTCTAAAAAAGCAGCAGGCTGGGCACAGTGGCTCACACGTGTAATCCCAACATTTTAGGAGGCTGAGGCACGAGAATTGCTTGAACCTAGGAGTTCAAGACCACATTGGCCAACATGGAGAAACCCCGTATCTACAAAAAAAATACAAAACATTAGCCAGATATGATGGTGCACGCCTGTAGTCCCAGCTACCCGGGAGGATGAGATGGTAGGCCCCCTTGAGCCCAGGAGTTTGAGGCTGCAGTGAGCTGCAATTGTGCCATTGGACTCCAGCCTCCATCCCAGGAGACAGAGTAAGACCTTGTCTTAAAAAAAAAAAAAAAAGGTGAACTTTTCTTAATTACGTGACTTCCTATGTTGATTTAATTGAGATCTATATTGCTTTCATGTTACTCACTTTTAAAATGGATCATGTTTTGTTTGACTCCTTCTCTGTCAATTTCAAATAAAGAATTGTTTTTCATATGTGCTTCTAAATGGATATTTCAGACAGCAGTCCTGGGACTCCTGGAAGGTCCTCTACTGAGGAGCACAGATTTGCAGACCTTTGGCAACTTCTGCTTCATTCTCTAGGATTCTGCCTCCTGAGGATGGATGAAGGAGCAGAAAGCGGCCAAAGCCTCTCATAGGTCAACACTGCTCTCCAGCTCAGCCCTAACTCTTGGGAGAGTCATGACCCAGAGCCTACTGTGATGGGAAGGCTGCTGGTGAACAACTCTTGAGAGCCTGTTGCCCTCTGGTGTCCTGAAATATTTAAGTAACCAATCTGTGGGCCTGAGTTCCATGGTATTTGTGATTTTATCACAGCTGGCAAATGGTCTGTAACTTTTGGATAAAAGCCTTTGTCCCCACCTACCTCCTGTGCTGCCCAACCTGTTCTCTTAGACAGATGCTATTCTAATGTCCCCTGGGAGTTCCCATTCTTGAGGTCTCTCCATCCCAAGGATAGATTTTGAAAAGAGAAAATAGGAATAGGAAAACAGAAGTTAACCTCTAATGTGGGCAGCCGTTGGGATTCCTTACCAGATTGGTGTCTGTGTCTTTTCAAACATGGATAAATGTGCACATCACTTAATGCAAAGACATGATAGAAAGATGATATCAACATCACTCAAATAAAGAAAGAACCAAAGAAAGCCCCAGGGATTGTTAAAATGCAGAAGAAACCAGCCCAAATTCTCCAGCATCTGTATCTTGTGGCTTCCCTGGGCAACTGAGCAGAGAATGTGCTCTCTAGACCAGAGTTCCTGACCCGCATCAAAAAGGGGTCTTGAGCTTAGGGAGGGGACAAAGGAGGAAGTGACCCCAAGGCCCCCATTATTTTCCCCTCCCTTCTCTGGTCCTTCCTACTTGTAACCCATAACTGTTCTTTCTATCATCTATCTATCTATTCACCCATCTCTCTACTCATCATCTATCTATCTATTCACCCATCCACCTACTCATCATCTACCTATCAGTGATCTGTCATGTATCATCTATCTGTCTATTATCTATCACCTATTGATCTATCAATCTATCAATTATCTATCATCTATCACTTATTAATCAATTATCTATCAACTGTCTATCACAATCACTGTTTCAGTCTATCATCATCTGTCTGGTGCCTATTAATCTATATCATCCATCTGTCATCTGTCAACTATCTATCATCTGTCATATATTCATCTATCTATCATTTATTAATCAATCAACCAATCTATTATCTATCACCTATCACCAATTAATCTATGTCTATCTTATACCTATCTTTCTTATCTACATATCATCTCCCTTAATGCAATTTCCTCTTTAGCTCAACTTTACCCCAGATATTCATTAAATTTTCTTTTCTTCCTTAGAGATATGCTTGGACCTCACCACCTCCATAGCTTTGAGAGGTCTGATCACCTCCCAGGAATTATTATTAAATTTCCAGGAATTATTTTTAAAATGTTGACTTTAAAAGTGTAATACACAGACAGAAAATGTAAACATCATCAGCACACAGCATGATGATTCATTAATCACTGACTACACCAAGAAACCAGTGCTGCATCAAATCAGATTTCCCAGGATCTGGACACCACCCTCATGCTCTCCACCTATCACTCCCTGAGAGCACCTCCCTTCTGTGCCCAGGGCATCACTCTGTGATTCCCACCAGTGTTGATGACTTTCCCCAGGCATGCTGTTGTGCTTCTCCTGAGTACCTACTCCCTTAGCCCTCGCAATATTCCTCACATTACATGTGAGGAACCCAGTGAGCAGAGTTTACAATCACTGTCAAGGTCACACTCCTAGGAACCACAGCAGAGCTAAGACCAACCCAGGGACTCCGGCTCTGGAATCACACACTTTAACCACGGGGCTGGGTTGTGTCAAACATCATGACAGACAGGGGCATGGTCAGAGCACACAGTGAGATGTGACTTCACAATACTCTTCTTTTACGTCTTCTTACTTGCAGCAGAGTTCAAGTTGAGAGGATGTAAAAGAAGAGTATTGGGGGGCAGGTGAGAAGGCAGGGCTACAAGAGGGGAAGGGCCACAGTACACAGCTATTAGGGGCAAAGGCAGATCTGAGCCCAGGGCAGATTAGGGGCCATTATTTATTTGCCATTTCACAGAGGACAGGAGAAAGCTGAGGCCCCACGGGGTTGAGTAATAGCCCTGTATCCAGCAGGCGCAGCTCAGTGTTCTGCTTGAGGCTGTTGCTAGATGTGTCTGAAGTCAGTCCTTGTCTCTGGACTGTGGGGTCAGGTGAAACCTGACTCCTTGGCACTCTGGGGGGCCTGAGTTCCTGACTGCACTCTAGCAGTTCACAGGATGTCTGCCCAGGTCCATGCTGTAGGAGGATGAGGGGAGAACTGGGAAGTGGGTGAGGCTCAAGGTGAGCATAGCAGGGCTTGGGGTGAGTGTGGGCTCCAGGAGGGGTGGATTTGTCATGATGTCCCATGGTTAACTATGAGAGGGGATCAGGCATCCACTTGTGCAGCGTATGGAGCAGGAGGCTTTCCTCTCAGCTCCACCACTCCCTGGTTATGAACTGTGGATGGGCAACTTTATCTCTCAGAGTACTGCTTTCTTCATGTCTGAGACTGATCCAAATCAAATTGACATGTGAATTAAATAAGGTAGAATTTTATGTATTTTATAGATGGCACATGAGGGCCATTGATACCTTTCAATTTCTTTTCCCTGTGTTATCTTTGCTGAACTCTCTTCTCTTGATACTGATCTAAGGTAAGTATTGACGAGATCTTACTCTCTTGCAAAAGAGAGATAAAATGGAAAAATAATGTTTTATTTGAATGCTTTCTTGGTGTTAGGGGTTTCCGCCACTCTTGCGTAATTAGCAACAAGACCTGACTTAGATACATTCAGTATGGAGCAAAGAACACTGGCAGTACAGCCAGAACCAGCTGTGTGCTGGATGGCCGTATCAGTCAGTGTTCCCTAGGGAAACACTTATATATGATATACATTATATGTTTACATGTATTATATATTCATATCAATTTATATAACTATGTAATTTATATTAATTAGATATATGACATAATTATATATAATGGGTATTGTGGGGGCTGACAAGTCCTAAGGTCTGTAGTCATCAAGAGACCCAGCAGGTTCCAGTCCAAATGCTGGCAGCTTGAAACCCAGGAAGAACTGGTGTTTCAGAAGGAGTGTGAAGACAGCAAAAAGCTCATGTCCCAGCTCAAAGGCAGTCAGACAGAAGGAGTTCTGTCTTAATGAGTTTTGTGTTCTGTTCAGGCCTTCAGCTGATTGGATGGGACCCACCCAAATTAGGGAGGGCTCTCTTCTGTGGTTAATCTACGATTCAAATATTCATCTCATCCAAAAACACTCAGGGAGACCTGCCCAAAAGAATGTTTGCCCAAACCACTGGGTAGCACATAGCCCGTCAAGCTGACGCCTGGAATTAACAGATCAATGGTGACTGAAGTCTCAGACTGTCCTCACACCACCCCTGATGAGATTCGGGGTGGAAAGAACTTTGTCAAGTGCTGCTGAAGGATGAATGCGATTGGTGACTAGGCAGCGGGAGATGGAAACCAGAACAGAGGACTCACGGGGTGGTGGTTGGCTGGCACTGGCAGCGCGGCAGCTGAGGGGGTCCCCCAGAGCACCCGCGGGGTCCTGGTGCACGCAGGCCTCTCTGGAGGCGGCCGTCTTTGTCGTTAAGGCGCGTCGCCGCCCGGGACCCTGGGGTGATCGCCGGCGCAGGGCTGCAGAGCCGCTGCCTTTCCGGGCGCAGGGGAAGGGCCAGCGACTGCGGTGCAGGGAGGCTGCGAAGTGTCTGCAGGAGGAGGGTGAGAGCGGCTGGCTCGGGGGGAATGGGATTGGCCTGTGAGACCCGGTGATGTCAGGGAGTCTCCCATTCTATTTCAGTCTGTTCTCGACCCCGGTGAGTCGCGAAGGAACAGGAGTGGTGGACGCTCGCGGCTTTGGACCTGGGGGTCCTGCATGGTGGCCTCAGGCCCGGCCCCACAGCCAGGGCTGTGGCCGGACGCTTCCCTTCTAAAAAGCGGGCAGCTTTTCCTGAAGGAGTGATTTCCTGAAAAGCCATGGCCAGAAGCCCTGAACTTCCATGGTCACAACCAACCCGGAGGAAAAGGGAGTGTGGGAGCCGGCGTCCCGCCCTGGAGCGGTGGATCGGGCCCTGTGACCCAGTGGTGTGCTGCTGTCTCCGCCTCCAAGAGCTGAACTAACTCATGTAGCCATGCCAGAAGGCTGTCGGGGCTATCAACAGAAAAGAAAGGCATCTCTGCGGGGGACAAGGCATCTCTGTGGAGACATTACTCTTTGTCGCTTGTTCAGCATTTTGCAATTTAATTTATTTTATTTATTGCCATCCTATTCTTATTCCATCAAGTAGGACAAATAAACCCCAATTTTCTACTAACTTGTCTGAACTGGGGTTTGTTTTCAGTTAAGATGGGATGAGATCGCTTTTCTTCCTATTCATTTGTAGACATCTGATCCTGGATCTCTGCTGCGGATGCTGGAAGCAATGGGGCGGTGGGGCCTGTCCTGGCTAATGTGGGGTATCTCTCAAAGGGAATTGCAGGCGAATCCGCGACCAGGCTGTACACAGAACCGAGAGCAAGGCAACGGCAGGGGGCTGGAGAAGAGAGAGCCAACGGGCTTTCCCTGCCGTCACAGGTGTCCCCTGCAACTCACAGTGGAGAACCACACTGTAGGACAATCACTGGAGCCAAAGTAAACCGGAGTCAAAGCAGGCAGAGATTCTGCACATTTCCTGGCTGGGGGATGCTGTGGGAAGGCAATCTGGTCCGAGACCTAGGCAGGATGTCAAGCAACAGGTTTTTGGTGACCTCCTATCTGGGCTGTCCTGGGAGAGTCCCAATTTCAAGTGTGTTATCCAGTTTGTTAGATATGAGTCTCTGTTTTATTAATTCAGTTGTATTTGGCACCTGTTCTATGCCCGCTGCTGGGCTGGGGCCTATGCTACAGTCAGAACCAAGGTGTGGACTCTGTTCTCAGGTTGCTGACTGGTGAGGGAGGCTGAGGATTATAATACAGAGTGATGAACTGTTGTAGATTGGATGCCAGGTCAACCACATCATAACTTCATCTCCACCTCAACACTGCTGTAGCCACTTTTCATTATTCTGACCTGATGCTATTTTAGGGTATAAAAGATTTTAGCACATCCCCTGGGGAAAAGAAGACTCAGTGCTTTGAGAATAGCAGGCAATGGGTATTAGATCTTGTCTATGCTAACCACAAAATTCCCACTTTGGTAAACTTCTACTGAGACATCCTGCCAATGTTCATTATATCTCTCGAAGTTTCAGTTCCATTTTCCCTGTCTTACAACATAATCAAAAAGCAGCAACGTGATTGGCAAATGTCTATATTATATCTAATTATCAAAAGGTATTGCATAGACATGTTTATACCAGCCTGGGGCAACACGGTGAAACCCCGTCTCTGCTAAAAATACAGGTGGTGCACACCTGTAGTCTCAGCTACTCTGGGGGCTGAGGTGGGAGAATCACCTGAACCCAGGAAGTTGAGGCAGTAGTGAGCAGCGATCTCACCACTGCAGTACAGCCTGGGTGACAGGAGTGAGAACCTGTAAAAAAAAAAAAAAAAAAAAAAATTAATTTTAAAAAATAACCCACACACACTAAAACACAAAACACAAAACATAGACATATTTATAGATAGATGGATGTAGAGAAAGGGACACATCTGGGCACAGATTGTGAGGCTGGACACATACTTTTCTCTGTCTGTATGTAGCACCAGCTCAATCTTCCAGTTAGAGGATTACCTTACATTTGTTCCTTGTAGTGAATTTGCATTTAGCTCCCAACTGATATTGCAGAATAAAAGCAAATAATCATTTTATAATGAAGCTCCCTAAGGTTAGAAAATATGTGCTGAGGAAGGCTCCCTTGTAAAACTTATGAGGGAGGGGTAATGTCCTTGTCCTAATCTGTCACCCACTGCCCTCTGATGGCCACATGGGAAATGGCATGAACGTTGCCTGGCTCCAAGCATTCACACTTAGACATCTTCACCTGCTTGCTGTTAGATCGAATCCAAATTCTGTAAGAGTCAATGTTTTTGGAGTGTTCACTGGTAGGAGGCCTTGTTTTGTCATTTTACACCACGAAAAAATAGGCCCCTTGCCAAGTTAAATGGTTTAGTGAGTATTTGAGCCCCTGTTCTGCCCTGGATTCAGGGCAGAACGTAGAGTCAAGGGCTACTGACCTCAGGACCCTCAGGGTGTGGAGAGGGGATGCAGTGAGCAGAACTGGTCCAGGTCACAGCTAGGTATGAATGGCTTCAATCAAATACCATTTCAAACCAAAGCACATTTATGAAATCCTTCTGATTATACATAAAAAAGCACAGTTTAGAAAATTTAAAAACAATCACCCCACATATCTGTGTACTTTTTATTTTATTATTTTTGGTTTGGTGAAAGGGTCTCGCTCTATTGCCCAGGCTGGAGTGTAGTGCTGCAATCTCAGCTCACTGCAACTTCCACCTCCTGGATTCAAGCAATTATCCTGCCTCAGCCTGCCAAGTAGCTGGGATCACAGGTGCCCCCCACCATGGCCACTAATTTTTGTATTTTTAGTAGAGATGGGGTTTCAACATGTTGGCCAGGCTGGTCTCGAACTCCTGGCCTCAAGTTATCTGCCCGCTTTGGCCTTCCAAAGTCATATCTATATGCTCTTATTTGTTTAGATACAGAGTTTTCCTAAAACTGAAATCATCTTTTATTTCCAATTAATTTTGCCCTTAATATGAGCACTCATCTATGTCATTTAATGCTTTGGAAAATATGATTTTAATGTATGCACAGTTTTCCTTAATATATATTATGCATAAATTACATGCTTCTATAGTTCCCACTGTCATCTTTTTCCACAACCAGTCTTGTTTATTTCTAAAAGTGAATCTCAATTGCTATCATCTTGAGACAGGTCTCCAACTGATATATATTAATAATTTGTGATTTCTAGTGTCTCAAAATGGATTCACTCATATTAGGTGGCATTAAGCCCACAGCAAAATTAGTCTTCTTTAAAATGATAAGCATATGTGAGCATTGAAGTCACAGTAAGATTGTTTTTCTTTAAAGTGATAAATATATGTGTGCTAGACTAAGGTGATGAGATAACACCTGCTGTGGCTGGGTGCCAGGTGAGACCCTGTGGCTGAGATCATGGTGGTGAGCCCCCTCTGGAGAATCATAAAGGCAGCAAGGGACTGGCAACGTCTGAGGCGCTCTTGGAATCTCAGCCCCTGAGGATTCTGAAAGCCTCCTCCACACTTGGGCAGCTGCAGCCAAGAATGATTGCCTGGAGAGCAGCAGATTTACCCCCCACCGATGGGCACCCCAGAGGGACTTCCAAACTCACTGGAGTTCATCCATCAGTGGGCTGGCCTTCTGAGCATCCACTGTGGTTTGTTACCCCCTAATTATTGCCTTTAATAATTTATTGTAAATGCTTGCTTGCTTGCGTGTGAACTCCATGTGTTTTTGTTAAAAATTAAGATGCACTGCCAGGTGTGGTGGCTCATATCTGCAATCCCAGCACTTTGGGAGGCCAAGCACTTTGGGAGGATTGCTTGAGCCCAGGAGTTTAATACCAGCCTGGGCAACACAGTGAGACATCACCTCTACAAAAAATAAATATAATTTAAAAAAGAAATTAAGACACAAACACACTCATTAGAGTAGGTCAACACAGGGTCAGGATCATCAATCCCCCTGACTTCCACCTCCACATCTTGTCTCCCTGGCAACCCTTCAGGCACAATAGCATGCATGGAGCTGAGCTCAAAATATCCTCTCCTGTGATAACAATGCCTAATTCTGGAAAACCTCCTGAAGGACCCACCTGAGGCTGTATTACAGCTAAATCTTTTCATAAGAAGAATGAGTACACTCTAAAATAATGATAAAAAGTATAGTATAGTAAATACACAAACCAGTAAAATAGTAGTGAATGACCATTATCAAGGTTTGTGTACTGTATATAATTGTATGGGCTTTTTTTTTTTTTTTTGAGACAGAGTCTTGCTCTGTCGCTCAGGCTGGAGTGTAGTGGTACGATCTCGGCTCACTGCAAGCTCCGCCTCCCGGGTTCACGCTATTCTCCTGCCTCAGCCTCCGGAGTAGCTGGGACTACAGGCGCCCGCCACCACTCCCAGCTAATTTTTTGTATTTTTAGTAGCGATGGGGTTTCACCTTGTGAGACTGGATAGTCTTAATCTCCTGACCCCAGCCTCCCAAAGTGCTGGGATTACAGGCGTGAGCCACTGCAACCGGCCTGGGCTATTCTTTCATATGACTTGCAGCACAGTAGGTTTATTTACACCAACATCACCACAAACACGTGAGTCATACCTTGGGTTATGAAATTACTATGGCAATGGCCTCACTAAAGAATAGGAATTTTTCAGCTCCACTATAATATTATGAAGCCACCATCACATATGTGGTCTATCATTGACCAAAATGTCCTTATACAGCTCGTGACTGTAAAAGTGGGGAAAAAAAGATCAAGTGCTATGTAGAAATAAATCAGACTGCTGTAAGGGAGAGCTGGAGACCTCTTCATGGGGGATCTGAAAGGGCATCAGTGAGGTGACATTTGCCCTGGAAGCAGAATGACAAGTGGAAATCAGCCCTGCAAAAGTCTGGGAATGGCATGCTGGGGGGAAGCTTCAACTGCGCAGAGATTCCAAGGCAGAAGTGAGTTTGGCCAGGGAGAAAGTGAGAAAGGCAGCCAGTGTGATTGCAGGGAACTTGCGGGGAGAGAAGAGAAGAGAGGCAGAAGGGCAGGAGCAGATTCTGAAGCAGGTAGACTGTATTAGGGATCTATTACTATATGAAAACATTATTCCAAACACAGGGGCTTACAGCAACAAACATTCATCATCTCACAGTTTCTGTAGCTCAGGAACCCAGCAGGGCTCAGCTGGGAGCTTCCACCACAAGGTGTCTCACAACGCTGGGGCTGCTGTCTCGGCAGAGGCTCACCTGCAGCAGGATGCACTTCCAAGCTCATGGGATGCTCACTGGAAGAATTCAGTTTGCACAGAGGCCCTGAGTGCCTCTCCATCTGTTGCCCTCTTTAGGTCTTAAAACACATGAGAGAGACAGAAAAAAACAGATAAATATGGAGAGAAGAGGAGGGAGAGTGCAACATTAACTACAGTCATTTCATAACTAAATCCTGGAAGAGACATTCATGGCTTTTGCCATATTCTACTGTTAGAAGTGAGCCATTAAGTCCAGTCTACACTCATGGGGAAGGAATTATACATGATGCATGAACTAGGAGGTGGGAGTCGTGGCAGCCACTAAGGAAGCTGAGATGAAGCATGTGGATCTGAATCTAAACATAATGGGAAGCCACTGCAAGATTTTTATGGAGCATGACAGGAGAATGTGCAGGCAGGAAAATGAGGCCTCAAGAGAGCAAGTGACATTTCCAAGATTACACAGCAGGAACTCAGGTACGCTTTCAGTTCCTGGAAAGCATTCCAGGCTACGTCACCCTCTTGCTCTATTTTTTCTCTAATTTTGTGCATTGGCTACACTTGATGCCAGCTTAGGGTTTCTTTTTTAATTATTTTTTATTTCTATAGATTTTCAGGGAACAGGTGGTGTTTTGTTATATGAGTAAGTTCTTTAGTGGTGATTCGTGAGATTTTGGTGCACCCGAGCAATATACACTGAACCTGATTTTTAGTCTTTTATCCCTCACCCCCTTCCCACCCTTTCCCCCTGAGTCCCCAAAGTCTATTATGTCATTCTTATGCATTTACATCCTTATAGTTTAGCTCCCACTTATGAGTGAGAACATACGACGTTTGGTTTTCCATTCCTGAGTTACTTCACTTAGAATAATAGTCTCCAATCCCATCCAGGTTGCTGCAAATTCCATCAATTCATTCCTTTTTATGGCTGAGTAGTGTTTCATCAAATGGAATATATAGTTTCTCTATCTACTCATTGATTGATGGGTGTTTGGGTTGGTTCCACATTTTTGCAATTGGGAATTGTGCTGCTATAAACATGCATGTGCAAGTATCTTTTTGTATAATGACTTCATTTCCTCTGGCACATACCCAGTAGTGCAAACCACAGGCTTCATAGCATCATCTCACACATGCCTGAGGACAGCCCCAGGAAGCAGGTGCTAGAATGATCCTCATTGTGCAGGGGCAAACCTGGGGAGACCCTCAGAGGCACAGTGGGTTATCCAGGGTCACATAAGTAGTAAGGAGAAGCTGGGTCTAAACCCAGGCCTGTCCCTCAAAGCTGGGACCCTGGCTATACCCAGGCCTTCCACAGTAGCTGTAGAGAAGTGATCTTCTTGTAATTGTGCACAGATGTGGAGAGGTACCAGGGTAGGAGGTGAGAAGTCAGCCAAGAGGAGCACCTGGGGTCTTATCAAAGGAAGGGCCAGGTAAGGTAAACTCAGGAAATGACCTCACTTCCTTGGCAATAGGTCCCAATAGAACTTGGAATCCAGTGATCAGGCACCAATAATTTAGAAACAGCTCCCTCCCCAGCTCACTTGGCCAGAGATGTTCAAGAAAACATCCTGCTGTAGCCTGACTTATCCAGGCTGTAGCCTCAGGAAACCCTGGCATGAGAGCCTTTCCTGATGCTACAGATGTGGGTTCAGCCCTCACCACAGGCCATTTTCCAGGAGATCCCCAAAGGAAACACAGGCAGCCAGGGCAGGCCAGTCCAGGATAAGCCATCACTGTGAGCATGCCTGGGCAGCCCACACCCCTCTGCCTGAGGCAGGGGAAAGGGGATGTGAGGGGAGGTCTGCCCTGGGCAGGATCAGGTGGGTGAGAGGGGTCATCCTCAAGGTCATGTCATGCTAACACCCCAGATCCTGGCTGGCAGGGTGGGAAGGTGAGTGCTGGGCTGCTCTTATCTTCTCCAAAGTGAATCCCTGACCCTCAGGTGGTCATTTCCTTCCTTCTTAGGTAGAAGTCCTTGTCATACAAGGATCTGTGTGCATAAACAGCCTGGACAATGGCAGGCAGGGCTCTCTGTGTCCTACTCTGCTGCAGGAACTGTTACTACAGATCTCCATGCAGGAGAACAGCAGGAGCTGCTCAGTGAGGTCCTCTACTATATTCCCCTCCATGAGGGCAGAGGCCCCTCACTGCCAACAAGGACCATGCAGGCTGCTGGTGAGTGTGGGTGCAGAGAGGACTCCACACTCTGGGGAGACAGCCAGAGAGGACCCTGGGGCCCAGATGCCTCCCTAACCTCCTCCATCCCAGGGCTTTGCTGCTGGAGGGAGTTGCGCTTCTTCTCCCACAAGCATCTGGGCCCCATGTCCTCCCTATTACAAGAAAATCTTGGGACTGTAATGTGCCCCCACAAACTGAGAAGGTGCTGTTAGCCCAAAGACTGACTCAGACAAGCTCAGCTTGAGCATTAGATGAGTTCATTGGGACTTACACGCAGGGCATCCCTGGATAGCGGCAGGACAGCTCTAGAGACCTGTGCTGCCTCCCACCTCTAAACTGCTTTTAGGCTGATGTTCTGGCTCTGCATACTGTGTTTGAGCAGTACGTTTTTTTGCTTTGCTGTGCTCTCAGATACTCTCTGGGATGTTCGGGTTCCCAGGAACACCTGCTTCTTGGCTAGGCACAGTGACCTTGGCTCACTGACCAGCATACAAGTTTTGAGCAGTGGACATAATGCCCTTAAGTAACCCAGTGAGGAACTCATCACACTACACTCCTCAATGCCACCTCACTGCCCAGCCATGTTCTTGACCAAGTGCAAAGTCTCTGCTCCACATATTCATAGGAATATCAAAAAATACACTATTTTATACTATTTCACTTCAGGCCATAATTATTTTTGTATTTCACTATTTTACCGTGTTTTGACTTCTGTCCCAGGTATCCTGGTAACAGGTGGCCTGCCTGTGATTCCACACCATCTCCAAGTCTCACACACCAGCATGAGTAGTAGCGCCGTTTACCCCAAAAGGACAGGGAATTATGCTCTTGGGCACATTTCCCTACCATGCTGTCTTGAGGAAGACGCGCCCATAGCCAAGCAGATTGGGACCCGGGGCCTCAGTGTCCTACACAGCTGGAAGGGAGGCCGATCAGCACAGCAATTCAGCCTTTCTCTGCTGTGGGACCTCGATGGGGTCTCTTCTGTGGCCATTTTCCCAGCACCACAGTGAGCATCCTCCTATGCAGTGCACTGCCCCCTCTCACCCGGGTAAGCCTCTGTCTTCTCATCTCTAGAACAGGATGTTTTGTCAGGACTCACTGGGATAATCTTCTTAATACAGAATCATTACTCCGTTAACAAACTGACCTGAAAGTACTAATATTTTAAATTATTTCCTTCTGAAATTCTACTTTTTTTTTTTTTTTTTTTTGAGACAGATTGTGACTCTGTAGCCCAGGCTGGAGTGCAGTGGCACAATCACAGCTCACTGCAGTCTCAGACTCCTGGGCTCAAGGGATCCTCTCACCTCAGTTGCTTGTGTAGCTAGGACTATAGGTACACACCACCACGCTCTGCTGATGTTTTTTATTTTTTTGTAGAAACAGAGTCTCACTACATTGTCCAGGATGGTCATAAACTCCTGGCCTCAAGAGATCCCATCTTGACTTCCTGAAGTAGTGGGATTAGAGGTGACAGCCACCATGCCTAGCCTAGAATAGGCAAATTGTTGGAAAAATTGATGGAGACAGAAAGTAGATTCATAGTACCCTAAGGTTGGGGGTTAGAATGAAAAGGGATGGTGACTGCTAATGGGTATGGGGTTCCTTTTTGTGTTGGTGAAAATGTTCTAAAATTGATCATGGTGATAGTTGCACAATTTTGTGAATATGCTAAAACCATTAAATTGTACACTTTAAATGAGCGAATTGTATTTAAACTATATCTCAATAAAACTATTTTAAAAAGATGTCTGACTAGTGCAGCAGGGTGTGGGAGAGAGTGGCAGGTAGACCGTGCAGGGGTATTGTGGCTCCCACTCCAGGCTGAAATCTCTCAGAGGAGTTAGGGCTGAGGGGAAAGCCAAAGGCAGAGGGCATGTTCCCCTGTTCACTGTTTTGAACTTTGGTCGGATGGGGCTGCGATCACAGAGCAAGACATGCTATGGCAGGGCAGAGGGAGTCTGATTAGCATACTAGGGCCCTGAAGGCCACAGAGGAGGTTCATGATCACCAGCTCTGCTGGGAGCTGACACCTGCTTCCAGGGGCCACTATGGTAAATGGGTGTGAACTTGCTGCAAAGGCCATAGCACAAATAGCCCTCCAGGAAACAGACATGGCCATGGAAGAGACTTGGGGTTGGGGTTGTGGGGAACGGGCCCACAGCCCCACTAGGCACTGACCCAGAAAAGAGAGTAAATACAACCTCACCAGGCACACCTTAGCAGAATCCACCAGGCACCAGGAAACATAGTCAGTTGGTGGCTCTAGAGCAGAAATTAGTGAAGACTCAAAGAACTCATGCAGACCCAAAACCCCTTTCTTCCATTACATATGCCCATTGCCTGGGCCACCACCATGGATACCCGAAAGGCTGAATATTTACCTGAAGAGACAGAGCCAGTTGCTAAGAGACTCTTTGAACTGTAAGAGAATGAGACAATATTAAATGGAAAATTGAAAGGGTTTCATTCTAGCTCCCCCTGGTGTCCCATCATGGTGGAGGGTGGTGAGAGAGCCAGTTAGTTATAAAAAATGAGATGCTACCTTTTCCTTGCCTGAGTAAAAGTGTATATGACTTTTAATTCCATTACATACTCTTTGACCGAGAGAGAAAAGAGATCATTCCAGAATCTTGGCAGGCAGTTTCTCTCACTGGACAATCTCATACTCTGGAACTCTTGTGGATGTTTCTGCTAATTTTGCAAACCTGAAAGTCAGACTGTTGTGCCTGTCACCCATGCTGTGTTAGAGGCTTTGTGGAGAGTCATATATATCTTAAGTTTTCCTGGGTACATTTTCTGGAGTATTCATTTATGTGTGAAACAGACTTGGTCCCAAACCATTTGAACTCGAGAGAATGAACTGCCATTGGTTCAGGGAGATAAAACATATTTCCCTGGGATTTGATAATTTCAAAAGGGTATTTTTTTATTCTGAGCTAGACAGACATTAATAATCAAATATGTATATAGCATATGTCTTCATTTCTGGCCATCAAATCCAGATGTAGGCTCTGACTACTGATTCCAGGTTTCTGGCCAGTCTCACTGAGTTAATATTTGCAGGGAGCTTTAAAGTTTTCATAGTACCTTCTTGTGCATTTATCACATCAGATGGTGGTACTGGTAGTGAATGATTTGTGCCTTTGTCTGCTGATCCAAACACCTTGCCTATGGGGTTTTGCCTCTTTCTAAGAATTTCTTCAAGAAGCTAATTCAGTTACTCAAAGCAGGAAAGTACTTAAAACAGAAATACCATTTGACACAGTAATCCCATTACTGGGTATATACACAAAGAAAAATACATTGTTCTACCAAAAAGACATTTGTACCTTTATGTTCATCACAGCACTATTCACAATAGCAAAGACATGGAATCACCTAGGCACCCATCAACTGTGGATTAAAGAAAGAAAATGTGGTATCTATACACCATGGAATACTATACAGCCATAAAACAACAAAATCATGTCCTTTGCGTCAACACTGATGCAGCTGGAGGCCATTATTCTAAGCAAATTAATGCAAGTACAGAAAAGCAAATACTGAATGTTCTTACTTATGAGTGGGAGCTAAACATTGAATACACATACACGCAATGATGGAAACAACAGACACTGGGGCCTACTAAGTATTGCAAGAGAGGGAGGGCAATGTGTGCTGCAAAACTGCCTACTAGGTACTATGCTTACTACCTGGGTGATGGGAGCATTTATACCTTAAACTTCTGCATCATGCAATGTGTCCATCTAACCAACTTGCATATTTACCCTTCAATCTGTATTAAAAGTTGAAATTTTCTAAAACTTAAGCAAACAAACAAAAATAAAAATACATTGAACTAACTAAAAATGAAAACACAACTTAACATTTGTGGGAAACTGCTTAAGCATTGCTGAAAGAGGAAGTTATAGCACTACATGTTTATATCAGAAAAGGGAGTGGCCTCAAATCAATAATCTAAGCTCCCAACTCAACAAACTGGAAAAAAAGAGCAAAATACAACCAAAACCAGAAGGAAAAAAGAAATCATAAAGATAATAACTTCAATCAACGAAATTGAAAACAACAAAACACTATAAAGAAAATCGATGAAACCAAAAGTTGGTTCTTTGTAAAGATCAATAATGTTGTCAAACCTCTTGCAGTGATTACAAATAAAAAAGAAGAAACAAATTACTAATATCAAAAGGAAACAGAGGTTATCACTAGAAGCCTTTCAGACATTTACACGATAATAAGAGGCAAATAGGGTCGTTTCTAATTTAGCCCACATAACCAGTTTATCAAAATATTTGATGTCATAAAAAAGGTTAAAATATTATAAATTTTTTTTTACCATCTATTTCCCAACTGTTAAAAAATGTCACACATTTTTATTATGGTAACACCTGACTTTGGCAGTTTATATTAGTTAGAGTAACTATGCCTCCATAACAAAACTAACAATAATTTAGTGAGTCAAGCAATTAAAAGTCTCCCCCGCCAACGCCCCCGCTGTCATGTACCAATCAGACTGGTTCAAGTAAACAGGAAGTTGGCCTCAGATGGTTGTTGTGGTACCCAGGCCTGGCAACTCTGCAATCCTTAGCACATGACTTTTGAGGTCACTTCCAAGATCACTCTGCTCATTTCCTTCCTGGCTAAGAGAAACAGGGAATTGAATATGGAGAAAGCATGCTGCTATCTGGAAGACCCACCCTCAAGTGGTACATACCAGCGCCATTCACATTCTGCTGCCTAAATTACTCACTTTGCCTCACCCAACTTTCACGAAGCATGGAGAATGTAGTCTGTATGTGTGCTCAGTAAGAACAGCAGCATACATTTTGGTGAACAACTACAGTCTCTGACAGAATTGCTATTATCAAATGAATTACGAGAATGTATATAAATGCAGTAAGGGAGAGAATGGAGATAGATTTGAAAGAAACTTTTCTCTATTTTCATTGCATGTAGCTCTGCAATACCTGGGTGACTGAGGTAGTATAAAGGTCTAAGAAAAAGCCAACCACAATATAGAGAATTTAATATTGAGATGTTCTGAATACAAAGAAATATTACCAATATTATCCTCTAGGAATTGCTTCATTGTCAACTTATAGAGGAAGAAGTATGTGTTGCCGAATCACACTAATATCCAATAATGCAAATTTACATATAGCAAATATCAAATACATATTGCCATATGAATCAGCTCAATAAATAATTATTGATAATAAAATAGAGGTCTATTCCTTTCTAGGGTTATTTTCTAGAATATCTTATCACTTGGTAAAGTACTATTTGGTTATAAAGTTGGATTTTTAACTGTCAAGAGACAGATGAATATGTGATATGGTTTGGATGTTCATCCCCTCCAAATCTCATGTCAAAATGTGATCCCCAGTGTTGGAGACGGACACTCACAGGTGGCGTTTGTGTCAGGGGGGTGGATCTTTCATGAATGGCTTGGCGCAATCCCTGAGCTAATGAGTGAGTTCCTGCTCTATTAGTCACATGAGCGCTGATTGTTAAAAAGAGCCTGGCACCTCCTCCTTTCCCTCTTTCTCATTCTCTCACCATATAACACACCTGCTTGCCCTTTACCTTCTGCTACAGTTATGTATCCTGAGGTCTCACCAGAAGCAGAGGCTGGCACCATGCTTGCTCAGCATGCAGAACTGTGAGCCAAATAATCCTCTATTCTTTATAAATTACCCAGCCTTAGGTATTCCTTTACAGAAACACAAAATGAACTAACACAGTATGCGTTACCAAAAGCATGATTTTACTTAATAAAGTTAGTTAAGGAATAATTTACATTTCGTATTGAATATTATATTTTAAAACAGATCCATTAGAGCAAAATTTTGAAAAATATTAAGATTTAGAACAGTAATAAAATATTTAATCCTTGACTGTTTTATTAATTAATTGTTTTTCTAATCATAGTATCTTAACCAGCTATCTTTGGTATAGATATTAAATATTTAAATTTTGTATGGTTTTAAAACTATTAATAAAAGTAGGAAAGCAAATAATTTTGTCTACAGTTACTCTTTTTGTGTTTGTGTGTGTATATGTATTCTAGGTATGTTTATGTATTGTTAAAGTTTGCATGTGTCTATAATAGCAATCTTAATCAGTACGAATGCAAGAAAGAATTAAGGTCAATAGTTAGAAATATTTTGCACAAGCAAAAACAAAAAAAAATGCATGCATGTAATAGTAAACTATTAACAAGGAAAAAGTGGGATTGTTGCCTTGATGAACTTTACATGGATGTAACAGGGGAAGTCATTTAGTGGTGGAACTCTTCATGCTGTGAGAGGCATTGTCTATTTGTCTGCAGCATTGGAAGTGCAGGCAGAATGAGCTGGGGCTGACATATTTGAATTTGATAGGGCTCGTCTACAACCAAAACCAGAATATATCCTTAAACTAGGATACAACATTGTTTCTAAGAACTTTAGTTTTTTATTTAATAACTCAAAATTGAGCCAAATTTTTTAGGAAGCTTGCATAGGTTTACCTTCTTTAAAAAAAATTTATTTAAAGTTATCTTGGGAACATAAAAGGTGTATCCATATGTATTATGGGATCCATGTCATGTTTTTATACAAGCGTACAATGTGTAATGATCAAATCAGGGTAATTGGGGTTTCTATCACCTCAAATATTTATCATTATTTTGTGTGTTAGAAACATTGCAGTTCTACTCTTTTAATTATTCTAAAACAGGCATTTCATTCAGAATGGCCACTTAAGTGAAAACAAAAAATTATTGCTGTTACATAACAGCATATAGGTGATTTGCTTGATAGAGTTACTTTGAAAATCAGGAAGGCATTTACTGTCTTATCAAAGCATGTGCGGGTACTTTCCTGGGGCAATCTGGAGTATCCGATGATTGTCTCTAAGGCCTCTCCTTTATTTGAAGGGATTTCACTTGCACTGTAGTACATTTAGATAACATGGGACAGAGTCAGGATTGAGTAAGCTGCTGGCCCAAAGAGTGTAAAACAAATGAAAATTTCAAGTAGAGCCTTGTGAATTGTTTATTAATGTCATATTGTTCTGGGAGAATACTGGCACTGAAAGTAAGTTGCTTTTCTAATTGAGATTTTTATACTCTATTTTTTCCTCTTAAAAAAAGAATTATTTTAGTTTCTAAGAAGCTTTGCTTTCCTCATAAAGACAGGATCTTGTTATAGAGTTTCAATTATCTTATTTTTGTTTTTATCTAATTGATTTCTCTAATAGTTTAAAACTATTTGAAACAGATAAAAAGCTAATTTTATATAAACAAGACATTCCTCCAAAATGGGAGAAGAAAATGGTCTAACACTTCTGCTTGTCATGATATTTTAAACTCATCTATATCAGGGACTGTGTCCTTCAAAAGTTTCTATGGTGACTTGTGCAGAACATTACACAGAGTAAGATCCTTACACATTTTATAAAAATATTGACCTGGCGTGGTGGCTCATGCCTGTAATCCCAGCACTTTGGGAGGCCGAGACGGGCAGATGACGAGGTCAGGAGATCGAGATCATCCTGGCTAACATGGTGAAACCCCACCTCTACTAAAAATACAAAAAATTAGTCAGGAGTGGTGGTGGGTGCCTATAGTCCCAGCAACTCAGGAGGCTGAGGCAGGAGAATGGCGTGAACCCAGGAGGTAGAGCTTGCAGTGAGCCGAGATTGTGCCACTGCACTCCAACCTGGGTGACAGAGCAAGACTCTGTCTCAAAAAAAAAAAAAAAAAAAAAGATTTCTTAGATAACATTTGATGGAGATTTCTTTTTCATTTGCACAAAATACAGAGTTAGAAACCTCACCTAGAGTTGCTGTTTAATGAACACGTTTTCCAAGACAATAGGTAAACAAGGAAGATCCCTTTGTAGCTTAGTGAAAACTATGATGATATTAAATTTTAAGTTTCTCAAGAATAAAGACCACACTTTGATCATAGTCACATTCCCAAGAGAATCTAACATTGTTTTCTAATGAAAATAAGGTGTTTAATAAATATTTTTTTCTCTTAACACAAACAGATACAACATGAAGGACAAGTGGCCAAGTTTATTTTATTTTATTTTCCTATATTTAACCTAATTGTATTCATGCTTGCCTTGGGATGGGGAATAGATCATTCAGTAAAAACATACAGTAAAAATAAAATGTCTTATCATGTGCAACTTTTAAACTACAACAATGATGTACCTTAAATACTTCCATGCACACAAGTCTAACATTCTGTTTTTTTAATAAACACAATTAAGACTTCTAGGAGCATTTTATAATAAAGTAATTCCTAATTAATTTTTCTTTGTAGATAGATCAAGCACCTCCAAAATACAAATTCCTATACACAGTGAGCACATTACTTAAAATGAACACCTAGGTAAATTAAGTACTTCAACAGCTTTAGGATAAGCTGACATTATATATTCAGCTAGGTAGGCAATGAACCATAGAACCAAATGGAAAAAGTGTATTTGCAAATAAATTTTTAAAACTAAGTTAATTTTTATAATTAAATACAGAAATACACTGATTTGCTAAAATAAATAAGATGTGATGTATTAACACTTCACAATAACACAGAACTTTTATAAACAACAAATGAGTCTTATTAAGAATAGTTTACTACAATAAACGCTGGCTAAATAGAAGTGCATATTGTGAAGCACTGTGGGTGGTATATGTGTTGCCACATACTCTTGCTACCTTGAGGTAGATAACACATATGTACCAAATTCGACATTCATTTTCAGTTGCTGCTGGTATTATGTGTTTTAAGAAATGTGTACAATATGAAAAATTTGAAAATACTCATGAATGAAAAATGTCTTAGGAAAAAAAGGATATTTTCATGCAATTATGTATAGTCTCACTGTGTAAATTTTAAGGCAAGATTTGTTTCCTGTAAAACAGATCACTGTTCTATGAGAGAATGTTCTTTACTTGTCTTAGTGCATTCCTTTTGTCTCCTTCTACATTGCGTTATTTTGCTCTATTCTTTATTTTTGTGTGCAAATGGCATGCCAGTTAAAACGAAAACTATCTCACCTGTAGAAAAAGAAAGTCTGGATTTTAAAAACCAAGAACTAATAAAATCCTTATTAAATGACACCACCTGCTTCAAGTAAAAAATGACTTAAACACTAGTAATAAAAAAAGACAAAACACATTTCTTGAATAATTCAAAGATAAATGTCTGCTGAATATTTTAGCTCAGATGTTTCAGAATGCTGCTGTATGTCTTATGCGGAATTTGAGGGGAAGATTTCATAGCAGAATGTGTTCCTGTGGACTGTATTGACTTAAGTGGTGACCCAACTGGACTGTGAAACTGCGGGATGTCTATGGACTCGAGCTGCTTGTTAGAGAGGAACTCCCCACTGTTATTCGGAAATCCTGCCTCATGTCCTCTCTCTCCAAGTTTCCCATCCTCTACTGGCTCAGTTTCTAGCATTCCATGATCTTCTTTCCTGCTAAAGAACTTGTCCAAGTAACTGGTGTAAGTGTTTTCCTTCTCAACTTGTTCATCCTTCCTTACCTCAGAAAACTGATTTACGAGAAAACAGTCCTCCCCACCACTCACAAGCTGGCTGTCCCAAGAAGATTGGTACAGGGCTTCTAATTGAGCCAGATTTGCCATTCCTTTTTCCTGTTTGTCTTAGCTTACTGACTTTGATATCAACCTTTTCAGTTCTAGTTGGGACACTGAGCTATTCAAGTCATTTATCAACAACATCAGTAGGCTCATGTTGGGAACTAAGTTGAATAGTTCCTGCAATAAAATAATCAAAGTCAAACCCCTGATTCTTTTCTCTTTCTTTTCCAGCCAGTTGCTGTGATGCTTCCTCTAGTGCTATCTGGGCTGTAACCAATCCATACCTTTCACATTTTGATTTGCCTTTCTTATCAGATTTTTCTTTGCTTTGTTCTTTCCAATTGGAAAGATCTATAATAAGCCTGGGTTCATAGTAATGGTTAACTTCACTCTCTCTCCAAACTAAGTTATCTAAATATGATGATGACCTTGTTTTGTGGTTACAAGTATGACTACACTTCAGATCACAGTATTTGTTTTCATCATGATCTGGGTACTGCCAACAAGGCTCAGTAGAATAATTGGTATCAAAAGCAGGGTCCTCCAGATACTTTTCCTGATCTCCATCCAAATATTTTCAGGGATCAACTTGTACTTCTTTTTCATCAGTGACACCAGACAGAGCTCTTGGATCAAGCTGAACTTCATCAATATCAAAGTTGTTATGTATAGGCCAATCATACTCTGAAAATTGACAATCATGGTACCTTTCCCAATTATAAATGTGACTGTGAGTTTCATCCATAAGCAAAATATTATCAACTTTATCTTCAATGTGAAAAGGATGGCTTGAAATTGGCTCACCCATTGGAGAAGAGTATATGCTCATGTAAGAATGGGAGAGTGCTTCTTCTGCTGTTAACCAATCCATGGGGCTAAATGTAAAAATTTGTTCCAGGAAATCCAGTGCTTCTGGACTAATTCCTGGAAACAGCAGAGTTAAAGGTTTGTGTGGCTCAGTCATGTCATTTCTAATGTAAACTGGAATTACTCTGAGAAGCTCCTGACGATCTTCCTCATGTGCAACAGGAATCGATTATAAAATCAGCTGCATCTGTTCAAATTCATGTGCACCTGCAAAAAGGGTTTTACCAGTCAGCATTTCAGCAAAGATGCAGCCTGCAGCCCACGTGTCAATGGCTTTAGCATAATTATTAGGAGAATGTAAAAGATGTGGAGATCTGTACCATTTAGTAACCAATCCTTCAGAAAGATGACCCTTATGGGAATTATGAGTATCCATGATCCGTGCAAGACCAAAGTCACCTATCTTCAGCACCAGGTTTTCAGTATTAATGAAAAGAATAGCTGGTTTGAGATCTCTGTGCAGTACTTTTGCAGAGGGAATATACTTGAGCCCCAGTAGCAGCTGATACATGAACAGCCTGGCATGCTCTTGCAGTAAAGGGCCCTGCTCCAGCACATTAGCCAAGTCTGTCTCCATGTACTCCTGAGCAATTTAAACACTGTTCAGCTCTGTAAGAGAGCCCACATCATCTGTTAATTGGCTTCCGCTGGGACAAAGAATTTCAAACACTTTCACAGTGTTATCATGGTCAAGTCTTCTAATAATTTTGATTTTACGTACAGCATGTTTGACATTCTGGGAATTGATAAGGACCATTTTCTTGATGACCACTCTTTTGTCACCATCATTGTCTACAGCAGAAAAAAACCAAGCCATTGCCTCCACAACCCAATGGTTTTAAGTCCATACACCAAGAACCCAGATCAAAACCATGAATGTTCATGAGACTTTCAAATTTCTCTGCCATTTTGAAACCCTTACTATTGCCTTTTCCTTTCAACTGGTTGAACTTGTGTAAACAAGGAAGAAACTTGGCATCAGAAGGAAAGATCTTTCAAAAAGGGAGAAGAAAATAATTATGGTTCCACAGCAAGATGGTTTCTTGATGTTCGCTACATATGCCAAACAGGCCTGTTGAGTTCCCCTTAGACTTAAAGCTCAAAAAGCTCTACTCATATCAACAATTAAAAATATTGCAGTACTCAAAGTTCAAGAAAGGGGCAGCAACTCTGCAGACATTTAAAGAAAACACTCAAGAAACTCAAATGGAAAGAAATGACCTATTATGCACTCAGATTACTGTGCTAAATGATATAACATTTAACAAACATGTGAATAAATATGCACACGACAGGCTTCTATGAACATTCTCCTCACAGTACAGATACATTCAGTGTTGGACTAGTCCTGAGCAGCATTGTTCTAAGGTACTGGCAAGCACTATTTCCGTTTTGCTTCTTTTCTTTCTTTGTTGCTATATATTTCAACAGGAAGCCCTGGTGGCTCTTGGTTAACAGAAGATGTCTTCTGTCAGTGATCAGGTGGCTCCAGCTCACCACAATCACAATCAAAGCTACCATCTATCTTACTCTGATACAATGGGACTTTTCCAACTCCTTGAGAGAGTGTGGGGCCCGCGGACAGCCCCCAGTGTCGGCTTAGGTCTCAGGCTGTCCTGACAGCAGCAGCATCTCTGAGGCTCTCACTTTGCACAGTTGCTGCCATGTAACCCTGACCCATGAGAACCAAGTGACCAAGTTTAAATTGTGGAATCCTCCTCCTCTCCTAGGATCTGCAATATTCAGTGTTTTTATTTATTTATTTATTTATTTATTTCTGGAGACAGAATCTTGCTCTGTCGCCCAAGCTGGAGTGCAGTGGCGCGATCACAGCTCACTACAACCTCTGCCTCCCAGGTTCAAGTTACTCTCCTGCCTCAGGCTCCCCAGTAGTTGGGATTACAGGCACCCGCCACTACACCCAGCTAATTTTTGTATTTTTAATAGTGAAGAGGTTTCACCATGTTGGCCAGGCTGGTCTCGAACTCCTGATCTCAGGTGATCCACCCACCTTGGCCTCCCAAAGTGCTGGGATTACAGGAGTGAGCCACCACGCGTGGACTGATATTCTGTGTTTTAAATTGCTGAACAAATCAACTCCAAAATACCAGGGGCTTACTAACAGAGCTTTGTTACTGCATATGTGACAGCCTCATGTAGCTGTGCAAATGGGTGTGCAGTTATCATACCCAGTGATTCTGGAACCTGAGTTTCTTCCTTCCCGTACTTTGCTGCTTCCTAGGGCCTCCTCAACCTCTGCATCCACCTACCAGAAGACTAAAGAGAGTGGAGGAAGCACAACCACTTCTTGAAATCTGGGTGGGACACTCCTAATCATTCTTAACTAATCATATTGGCTGGAACTGACTACATGGCCAGATGCAGATGCGATGAGAGGCAGCAGGTGGAAGGGGGGATTTAAGCAGAAGCAATTAAAATCAAAGCAAGCAGGCATAAAAGTGCCTTGTATATTCCAAGAATGGAGACTTGTCTGCTTGTCTCCAAAATTATGTGTAGAAAACAAGGGATAGGGACTGGAGTCAAAAGATAACATTAACTAAAGTGTAAAGGAAATTGAAAAGTGGATGGAGGAATATTTTGGGGTCTGTAATTTTTTTCTTGAGACAAGGTCTTGCTCTGTGGCCCAAGCTGGAGTGTAGTGTGGCAATCACAGCCCACTGCAGTCTCAGCCTCCTGGGCTCCAGCGATCCTCCCTCCTTAGCCTTTTAAGTAGCTAGGACTACAAGTGCATGCCACTGTGTCTGGCTAATTTTAAATTTTTTGTGGAGACAGGCCCTCACTCTGTCACCCAGGCTAGAATGCAGTGGTGCAATCCTGCCTTACCGTAGCCTCCACCTCCCAGGCTCAAGTGATCTTCCCACCTCGCCTCCAGAGTAACTGGGACTACAGTTGGTGCCACCACACCTGGCTAAGTTTGAAATTTTTATTTTGTAGAAATGGGGTCTCCCTATGTTCCCCAGGCTGGTCTTCAACTATTGGACTCAAAGGATCCTCCTGCTTCCGCCTCCCAAAGTGCTGGGAATACATGCATGAGCCGCTGCACCCAGCCTGGCTCTGTATTTTAAAGGACAGTGTTTATTTCTAGCCCCATAGCAGATTGGAATCACGAAAGCCTAGATGGGGTTTGGAGAAATGCATAGTTTCCAGAGCCTGCATATTTATTAAATGCTGGAAGCAGGAGGAAGACACTTAGGTTCTCCATGTCCTGAACACTGGCTTGTGCATCATCAAGACACCCAGCCTAGAGAATGGAGATCTAGAAAAGAACATGGACTGTAACAGCTAAACCTGGATGTTCTATCATCAGGCCTCTCTCTAGATCTTTGGAAAATGCACACATTTGCATATGATCATTGGAAATAACATTTTCATCTCATCCACATAGCTTTTCTCCCCACGTTTTTACCTATTGCAAATAATTAAGCTATTGGGCACCACATGCCTATTTCAAAACTTTTTTCTCAGGATGTATTTTACTTTTAGATTGAAACACAAAAGTTTAGTTATGTTGTAATAAAAATGTGTTGGGTTTATCTATGAGCTAAAGCATCACTGGAACATGACCAGTGTATACATTAGAGGATTTGTAGCAAATAAATGCACTTATTACTTTAAGTGTCATGCAAATTTATTGCTATTCATATGCTGTCTTCATTAGAAAGCCAATGATGAACATGACACTACATTTTTATGTAGTCTTGGTTCTCTTTAGAAAAAAGTTATAAAAATAGTGAGAATGAAGCTGCATGACTAAGAAATAAAATAATTTGATAACCAAGTACTGTTGCTTTAAATACAATCTAGAAAATAGTAGACTCTTACACACAAACATATTATTAATGATACTTTATTTTCTAGCATGGCATAATATAATAAAAAGGAGTTTTTAACTACCTTTATTTTGTTGTTGGATAATTGGATAATTAATATTAGTGATAATAATAAGTAATTCAGTTTTTTTCATTTGTTTTATCAGCAATAAAAAATAATGATATAAAAAAGTTGGAACTTGCTTTCTGGCACTGAAAACATTGAAAGGCCTGTTCTACATAGTTATTTGCAGTGGAGCAGCTCAAGGATCTCTGCAGGGACAAAAGAATATTGAAATATTTTCCCTTGATATTTCAGATTTTCATGGATGATAAAAATGCCTTCAAAGAATGAGCAGAAAAGCTACATAAATTGAATTATAATAGCTAAGTAAAATATCAGATTATTTAGAAAATCCCCTATTGTTTCATGAAAATAATACATATAAATACATATATATTTTTTTTTTTTTACTCCTTGGTTAATTGCAATAAATAATATCCTCAATGTCAAATCTTAGGAGATTGACAACAAATTTAGAAGAGAATCTCAAAGTCATTTTATTTATACAAAAAACATTTATAAATATAAATTGAAACAGTCTGACTGCAATGCAGCATACCCAACCATATTGTTTGCAGTATTAGAGTACAAATGGGGGGTTCTTCGTTTCCTAATGAAATTTAAGGTTCACTTTATACATTTTCTCTTTAGAGAATACACAGAAAGATTCAGCTCTCTCCCTGGACGGCAAATGAACCAATATTGTAATGCCCGCTACTGGTATTTTTAAAGTGTTCTGCAAATTGAGGGCATGAAAGAGCCATTTGTAAGTAATAGAACATTTCTAAAACTATAAAATGAGAACATTATTTCTTCTATAATGCTTATTAACTTTCTGTATCGTTAGAAAATTTTTAGAAGTATTATTCCTCCACAAATAGGGAAAAAAATGCACAAGTTTATTCAGTGTGCCATCATTGAGAAAAAAAAAAGACCCAGGAATACAATTAATGCCCATCAACCTACAACACATCCCCAAGTAGAATATTTTTCAACTAAAAACACACACACACACACACACACACACAGAGAGAGAGAGAGAGAGAGAGAGAGAGAGAGAGAGAGAGAGAGAGAGAGAAAGAAAGAAAGAAAGATTGATAGAATAAAAAGTCACCAGGATATATTTGTAAGTGATCAAAGCAAGGGGTACAGGATGTTGTATATATTGTGTAAAAAAAAGAATAAATTGGAATATACCCAAACACTAGACATATACCTGGATATCAACTAGGAACTAATGAAAATCATGGGTAACAACAGGTTAGATGATTTTGGAGTAGAAGCAAGACTTGTATATTTTAAAATGATAGTTTTGATCTTTTATTTTAAATATACAAAAATTAAAGACAACAAAAACAACTTCTAGAATTGAAAACATTAACAAGAAAAATAGAATATTTTTAGAGACTAAATTAGCATGACCAAATTAGACACCCAAGGCAAGAAGCCAGCTAGGGAATTGATAGGGGGTGTGTGGGGCTATAATCTCATCTCTAATTTAGAACTTATCCCCACCATCATGGTGTTGAAAACTGTAATAGACATTCTGTCTTCACATAATATTTCACTCGATACTTTTCCCTGGAACTAAGCTGGCAGGCTATTCCATAAATTTTTCTAGTATGTCCTTTAAAAAAGTTGGTGCAGTTTAGTTTTTATTGTGAGATGGCTGGAAAAACAGTTCACTGTGTCCCACAGATCTGCCCTGTCCCACAGGGCAGAAAGGATGGATCTTCAGTGGTTAAAAAAAGGGAGGGCAAGCATAGGAAAATATGGAAATGGCATTTAGAATAGAGGAAGTATAGAATAGGATAGAAAGAAAGAAAGAAAGATAGATAGATAGATAGATAGATAGATAGATAGATAGATAGATAGATAGATAGATAGATAGAGGTAGAGATATAGATAGAATCATTTCAGCAAGCTGGAGAGAAAAGCAGAATGAGAATACTAAGAACCTGGCATGCCAGGCCAGAGACTTTTGAATTTGATCTGAGAGAGGTGTAGTTCTCAGGGCTTGGAAGAGGCATGATGGGAGCGTCCATTGACCAGGCATCTGCTGGGTCGTCCACCAGTGCAAGATGGTCACCTGCTTGGGGCATGATTGAGGGTTGCTGAACTGCCTACAAACCCTGGATGTCAAAATGAGATTATGATGTTTATTTACACACTTGATTTGTGCCGTAACCAGTTTCTATTTATCTTCTTTTCATTGACCCCTTTGACAAGCTCTATGAATAAAGCAATCAGAACTTTAATTGTCAGTTGGCCTCATCACAGCTTATTTTTAGTAGAGATGGGGTTTCACCATGTTGGCCAGACTGGTCTTGAACTTCTGATCTCAGGTAATCTGCCACCTCAGCGTCCCAAAGTGCTGGGATTACAGGCATGAGCCACAACGCCCGGCTTTCTCCAAACTATTATAAAAATTTTTTAAATCTCTCTTTTTCTATTTTCTAACACCTTCCAGAATTAGAGAATTAGAAGATGTTATTGACTTAATGAAGCACCGGAATAGTTTTTCCAATACATCCAGTTGAAAATGTATATTAATATAAAAATCTTATGCTATTGATAATCTCCATTAATTAGATTTAGAAAAACATGTACATTTTAAAATTACATGAAAGATTATTTAAATTGATATAATTTCCCCAAAGTGGGGGAAACCTTTGATATCTACCTAATTATCTGCTACCAAGAGAAATTATAAAATTAAAACAAAACATTTTATCATCTAAATATTTGAAAGGAATGTTCTCATTTTATGTGATGCAACATTTTATCTTTCTTTCAATGAACTACAGAGTTGCTGGGTTTGCAAGCTATGAAAATTTGGAGGTTTAAAGAAGTATCATTTCCACTAATTCCCTCCCCATATAGATGGAAAACAGACACTGATGTCTAAGATTCTATACTTAGAAGTGTATTCATGGCCAAGTGCGGTGGCTCACGCCTGTAATCCCAGCACTTTGGGAGGCTGAGGCTGGTGAATCACCTGAGGTCAGGAGTTCGAGACCATACTGACCAACATGGTGAAACCCCATCTCTACTAAAAACACAAAAACTAGCTGGGCATGGTGACACACGCCTGTAGTCTCAGCTACTCAGGAGGTTGAGGCTGAGGCAGGAGAATCACTTGAACCTGGGAGGCAGAGATTACAGTGAGCCGAGATCGTGCCATTGCACTCCAGCCTGGGTGACAGAGCGAGTCTCCATCTTGGGGAAAAAAAAAGGAAATAAAGGAAAAAAACAAAAAAAGAAGTGTATTCATTTGACCAAATCTTTTTCTATTAAAATGTATACAATAAACATTCATTTAAATGTGCTGAACATTCCATAAGATGATGTATGAACTTAGAAAATCCTAGTAGTCAGTCCTAGATTATGTAAGTCAGCTCAATGCCTGAAGGGAAAGATGGCGTTGGAGGAAGTATGTGGTCACTTAGTGGCCAGGAGGAAGTGCACATCCAAGATGAACAACTGCACAGAAGATGCAGAACTCTCCTATGCCAAGACAAATTGCCAATTACTTATATTCTGCCTGACACAGAGAAAATGTATTTCCAGGATATTTATGAATGAAGAGATTCAGATAATTGTGTTTTAAATATTCACCTGGCAACACATTAAAATCATGAAGATACCTTGCCGCTTATTTAAAAATACTCAGAAACGGAATGACAGTCAAATTATTTTCTCTCTATTCTGAAGGACAAAACAAGAATGTCGGTGAATGGACATGACTTCTCTAAGCCCTTTCTGGTTGCAGTGGCTGCACTTCAGCCTTTTCAAATTTGTTTTGTTATTGTGGCAACACAAATCAAACTACCCTTTCACAGCAGCTGCTCTTACTAGCTGGCATCACTCACTAGCCATTTTGCAACAAAACATCACATAATCAGGAAAAGCTAAATCCAACTGGATGATCAATACACATGATACTGAAAAAAACAAATCAATGTTCACTTTATCAGATTTCTACTTTGTACTTACAAATGAATTTTTCAATCCCAGCAGTATAAGAGGCCATCTAATTTAATTAATAGAAACTAATGTAGCCTCTAATGAAAAAAATCAGAAAACAAGAGACTTGTTAATTATTAGTTTACTTTCAATAGAAACATAAGAAAAATAAGTAAATTTTTAAGTAGGAAGTTGTGTGAGTATTTAAGTAATAATTCAATGTTACAGTTTTATAACCATATTATACACCCTACCTTCTTTAATACACATTGAAGATTGCTCACTGACTTTCTATAGGATCAGCAGACAGACAACAAAAAATAAAATTAAATATGGATAGCACTGCTGTTATATCCCATAGAAATACATAAAATAGTCTCAGTTTTAGAAGTTCTATGGATTTCTATGTCTTGTTGTTTGCTTTTTTCTTTTCTTCCATGATAATATAAATAACCACTTCTAATGGGGTGGGATGGGATGGGGTGGTCGTTAAAATAACTTTAGATTTTAATATAAAGTTTAATTTATATATTTGTTAAACCAAAAATCTCTACTTGAAGTTTTGGTGACATCAGGAAAACAGTGGGAAACAGCTTATGTATTTCTTGATATAAAATAAATAAATAATAACATAAATTACTGAAATTTTATATTTTCAAGATTTAGTTACTTGTGATGTATTACATAGTAACAGAAAATACTATTTAGTCATAATATAATTTTTTATTTTGCTCACCAAACAATTGTAGATATGAGCTCAATCAAATAATAGTATCTGCCACAAAGGACTAACTGAAAAATTTGGCAATTATGAATATTCTTATGTAGATATTTGTAAACATGCTTTTATTTGTCTTAGGGAAATACCTAAAATTGGAATTGTGGGGTCTTAAGGTAAGTATAATTTTAGCTGTTTAATATAACTTATTTTGCAAAGTAGTTCTATTATTTTTCACTTCAACCAACAATATATGAGTGTTTCGATTGCTCTACAGTCTTGCCCATGTTCAGCGTTATTGGTTTTTTCCATTTCTTCTATATCTGCTGGAGGCTTTAATTTACATTTCCATGAATACAAGTGATATTGAGCACATTTTATGTAGATACTGTCCATTTATACTCTTTCTTTGAAATGACTGCTAAAATCTTTCATATGAGGTAATTTGTGCTTGTATTATTAGTTATAGAAATTCTTAATAAATATTGGATTTATAAAGATGTCAGCCTTTTGTTATGGATTGCTTTGTAAATATTTACTCCAAGTCTTTTACTTTAGATTTTGTTCAATAGGGTAGATTTTTAATTAACAGAAGTTGTTTATTTTAATGGACTCTATCAAATGTCCTGGTTATTTCTTTCTATACCATAAAAAGTCTTTGCCACAGGAACAAAAGCTTATTTCTCTTTTCTCTTCTGAAAGCTGTATTGTTTTAGTTTCTACATTTATTTGTATCAATGAACATTCTTTTGAGATACAGTGTCACTCTGTTGCCCAGGCTGGAGTGCAGTGGCTCAATCACAGTTCACTGCAACCTCTACTTCCCAGGCTCAAGCGATCCTCCCACATCGGCATCCCAAGCAGTTGTGACTACAGGTAAGTGCCACCATGCCCAGCTAAATTTTGTATTTTTTGTAGAGATGAGGTTTCGCTATGTTGCCCAGGCTGGTCTTGAACTCCTGGGCTCAAATGGGGATCCCAAAGTGTTAGGATTACAGATGTGAGCCACCACTCCCGGCTTATTTCAAACTAATTTTTGAGCATAGTGTAAAATGGGGTTAAGTTTTACTTTTATTTTTTTCTATATGGATATGTATTTATTTTAGCACTCTTTGTTGGAGAACATTTTTATTTCCCAGTTACCTTTGACATGATTAAATTCCAAGGACCCTCAGATCTTTAGGGATGGAATAAATGGCTGATAGCATTGCTCTCAAAAGTGTCTTGAACTTCATGGAGCTTATGTTGATAAAGTTTATATTTTTTTATTTCATCATTTTTTAATTTAATTTTTCCATGAACTTTTTGAAGTCCCCTCATATCTTGATTGTATGATGCTCTAAAAACAAAGACAAGATTGATATTTTATCGTTCTTTTTCTTCATAGCATCTGACTCAGGACTTCACAGTTTTAACAAGTGTTCATTGAATGGTGTTCCTTATTACTAGCAGCTTTAGTTTGCAAATTATGATAAGAGCTAAATGTTTCCTTCTAAGTAAAATGAAGGTGGGATGGGAATGGCAGGTTTTACCGGTTAAGGGCGCATGAAGCAAATGGAAACAAAGGGATAAACATGAACTGTGAGTTGATTAACTTACTCATTTCCATTATGTTATATTCTTATATTTATTAAATTAATATGCAACACAGTATTTTACCTATGAAATTAGCTAGTTTTACTCTCATCACTTCATCCTCTAGGTATGGTTTGAGGGTCCTTGCCAAAATTCATGTCAAAACCTTAATTCCCAGTGCAGCAATGCTGCAAAGTGGAAAGTTCAAAAGGTGGGACCTAAGGGAGATGTGTGGTGTTGGGTCATGGGGATTCCACCTTCATGGGTGGCTTAGTGCCATGGTAATTATAGTGAGTGAGTTCTCACTCTTAAAGACTAGATGAGTTCCTGTGGGAATGAATCCATTTCTAAGAGAGCAGGTTGTTATTGAGCAAGGTTGCCTCTGGTGTCTTGCTCCTTTTGCATACCTGTTTCTGTGTTCACTTGCACTTCTCCACCATGTTGCAACACAGCATGAAGCCCTTACCAGAAGCTGACCAAATGCCAGCACCATGCTCCTCGGACCTCCCCACCTCCAGAATCGTAAGCCAAATAAACCTCTTTTATTTATACTTACCCAGTCCCAGGTATTCTGTTAACAGCAACACAAAATGGAACAAGACAAACTTTATTACAGGAAATGACGTTTAAAGTTAATCCATACATTTTAAAATATTTATCATGATGATATATTTGTAGCCACCCTTGAATGCATAAACTTTCTAGGAAAACCATTTAGTCATTCATTTGTTTATTGCTTCATCATCAATTTAACATTGTAATGTCTCTGGAGATATAAAGAAGAACAAGACATGTTTCATACAAGCAAGGGACTGAGAGCAAACCAGAAAGGGAAGATAAATAAAGATCTAATTATAAAACAATGCAAACATACCCTAATGAAGACATTGAAAAGGACTAGCAGAAGGTAAAGGAAGAAAATCATAGAAATTATATCATGGGGAAAAAAAAGAATATTCTGAAGGTTAAGAGTACTGAACAGTAAAAAATAATCCTGAGAAATCAAGCACTGAATGATATAAAATATGTTAAGAGGGTTTAGCATATGAAGGTTATTTGTCATTTGCAAGGTCACTTGTGGAAGATGATTGGACTAAAAGCCCAGTTGCAATGTGGTGAGGACTTTTTAGTTGGAGGTGACACCAGGTAGCCAGGACATGCAGATAATCTGATTAAATAAGCTTATTCTTGAAAGTGAGGGGAGAGCCAGAGTAATAACTAGATGCACGGAGCTCATACTTTTTTTGGCTTCTTTGTTGATTTTTAAAATTTAAACAATGATAGGAAGGAGCCTGTGGAGAGTGTGTGAAAATACAGTAGATGTGATCAATATTATATAAATGGAATAAGTTGAGAAGGCAGGAAGAGGCAGAGACAGGAACCAGAGTCAAGAAAGAGGGATTAATCATGCAAAAAGAAACACTTCCGTTTTTTTTTTTGAGATGGAGTCTCACTCTGTCTCCCAGGCTGGAGCGCAGTGGTGCAAACTCAGCTCACTGCAATCTCCACCTCCTGGGTTCAAGTGATTCATCTGCTTCAGCCTCCCAAGTGCCTGGGACTACAGGTGCAACACCACACCCTGCTAAGTTTTTTGTAGTTTTAGTAGAGATGGGGTCTCATCATATGAGCCAAGCTGGTCTCAAACTCCTGGCCTCAAGTGATCCACCTACCTCCACTTCCCACAGTGCTGGAACTGCAGGCATGAGAGGAAACACTTCAGATGAACAATGATGGAAGGTGAAAGGGAAGCTGCACATCCAGGCAAGACTTTATATTTCATGACAGGACATCAGAAGGGGTTCCATTCTAATGCTATTTTTTTCTAAGAAGTAGGAGGCAAGGAATCACAAAATTACTTGATTTGACAAACTATCATATTATCTTCCATTTCAACATTCTCTTCTAAAAGACAGGAATACGAATGGTTGATCTGTCTCCTCCAGAGATATTAAATGTATGTGTGCATTTTTATTAATGTAGTACCTAACATGGAGGTTACATAATATCAGAGAAGATATCAGCCTGAGTATTTCCAAGTTTGAAATAACATGTCATTTCTTAGATATGTATCCAATGATTGACAATAAATTCTCTCACCTCCACCACCACCACTGTCAGCACCCCAAGCCTATCGCCACCACCACTAAACATCTTTTTAGCAGTAGTGTGTATTAGCCACTGTTTCAAGCATTTTATGTATACAGTATAATGTCTTTCAACCATCCTACCTATCCTTAAAGGTAGGTCATGTTAACATTTCTATTATAAAGTTGAGGAAACCAAAACAGAGACTTCAAATAATTTACCAAATGTCACACAGTAAGTGAAAGCCAGATCCGGGACTCTACCCAGACAATCCAACAGCGGAACCCTGATGTTAACTGCTTATGCTGTACTAATTGGCAGCTGTGTCAAATTCACTCCACATTTATACAGGTTACCTGAAACTCAAGTGGCTAAATGTCATAGAAAGAGGCATTTGGAGAAGAGCAGACCCACTGTGTCCTATCCTGATGGATGTACAGAAAGTAAGAGAGCCAGGATGAAAATTTGGTTATCAAATTTCAATGTTTTTAAACACCTAGTGCTACATAAGTGATTGTTGATGTTTATCCCATATATTGTAAACTAAAAAATAAACATTTTCTTTTAAAATCATCACACTTAAGCTTTCAGGAATACCTTGATATTATACTTATTTTATAATTTAGTAATATTTCTCTGATGTTATTAACTGTTTGCACATACATACGTTGACCAGATCCCATTTCAATCTTTATCTTTCAAGGTCAATTCATAATTTTGTGTACTACAGTAGGGAAAACTGCTTTATTAATTATAGAAGTTTCAACTGACATTTCATTTAAGCATTTCATATGGGGAACTTACAAAGCTATTAATAGTACTACTTGGGTGTCATACAGAACAAGTAATTTTTATCTTTTCAAAGTTAGTTCTACTCTGGTTTTGAGTAACAACAAAGACATACCCAACTTGACAAATCTGGAAGAATGTGAACTTCTGGATCTGGTACACTTAGATCATAGAATATTTGTTATCGTAAAGTTTGACTTGTTGTCGGAATGAGAAACAAAGTCTAATTTTGGCTCCATGAAGACATGCCGCCTTTTGGATCTGTGTACTCAGCTAGCAAACAAAAACCTGAGCCACGCATTCCTCTAGCTGAAGGGTGTATCAGTCAGGGTTCTCTAGAGGGACAGAACTAATAGGATGTATATATTCTATATAGATCCTATATAGATCACATATATATCCTATATAGATCACATATATGTATCATATGATATATTATATATATAGGATATATGATCTATATAGGATATTATATATAGGATATATATTATCCTATTATATATAGGATATATATTATTTATTATATATCCTATATGTAATAGGATATTTAATATATAATATATATATATCCTATATATCTCCTATTATATGTGTGTGTGTGTGTGTGATATATATAAAGGGGAGTTTATTAAGTATTAACTCGCATGATGACAAGCTCCTGCAATAAGTTGTCTGCAAGCTGAGGAGCAAAGAGAGCCAGTCTGAGCCCCAAACCTAAAGAACTTGGAGTTTGGTGTTCAAGGGCAAGAAGGGTCCAGTACAGGAGAAAGATGTAGGCTGGGAGTCTAGGCCAATCTAGTCTTTTTTATGTTTTTCTGCCTGCTTTATATTCTAGCCACACTAGCTGCTGATTAGATGGTGCTCACCCGGATTAAGGGTGAGTCTGCCTTTCCCAGCCCACTGACTAAAATGTTAATCATTTTTGCCACACCCTCACAGACACACCCAGGATCAATACTTCACATCCTTCAATCCAATCAAGTTGACACTCTGTATTAACCACCACAAGGGGCCTCTGCACCATCTCTTCAGATCTCAGGATCTGAGCCCCTGTAGCACAATGGAGTCAATACATCTTTCAGCCCTGATAACCTTGAAAAACTATCCATACATTTTCTACACACCATACTAATCAGAGCTGAGGGGAAAATGATGTTTCTACTTTGGCATTAGTCTGATAATTTCAAGTGGAAAAAAATGCTTTTTGAATTTTTTGCGTAGTCATTGAAAATGATGTTTTAATTTAACTAATAACCCTAAAGGCTCATTCCAGAGTTACTCTTATATAGCTTTAATTTTTCCTCCCTTCAATGAAATGATCTTGTGCTACTGTGCTAAACATCAATTGGCTGATCTGATATTTACGTCAAAGGGCTTGTTAAATAAATTTCAGTGAAAGAAATATAAACAAGGTGAAAGTGCATTTTTGCTCAAGTGCCTCCTTCTGAAAGTCAAGAGAAAAGAATATACCAATCTTGATAGTAATTATGTCCTTTGTCTCTTTATATAATATTTAATTTATTCTTACAGAAATGCCCTTGGTGAATACAAGCTCTCTCCAGTTTGTGGTCTGTATTTTAGGAAGTAATTCAGAGTTCAAAGCTTCCAACTTTGATAGATTGGTCATCACTGCAATGGTAAACATCTTTTTCTGATATTTGCTTACAAATAGAGATTTCATGGGCCAAGAAATGAAAAGCAGAAGTTTAGCACAGGTGCTTTCCCTAGTTTATGCACAACTAGTATTCCACTCCTAGTAATGTTTACTTGCCTTATGCATTATAATTTATAAAAGGCTGCCACATTCATTTCTCCTTGCTATAGAATTTGCTGTGGTTTCTGAATCATTCCAAAAGGCTCTACTTGAGAATATGTGCACTATTACTCCTGCTAAAACTCCACATCTTAGGACATTTGTCATTGCTTCCAGCTAAAATAATAGGAAGAGGAGATATGCTCACGTATAAAAATTGAGGAAATATGTTTCGCTTAACAAAGACCTCATCAGGAGCCTAGTGAAAATTCATGATACTTTTTAGTGAAAAGCTGTGTTCTAGATGGAGCTACTTTCACCTATTGAACACAGAAGTATTTTTCACCCCTTGTTGTTTTCAAAGAAAGCAGCACCACCATTTCTTGCAGTCATACAGGGAAAGCATAGCAGAGTTCTGCTCTCCTGCAATGAATCTGCCATGTAAAAACTGGGTAGGTTCATCATGTCAATCAACTTATGCCATTTCTTTGTTAAGGACACTTTAATGACTTTCCTTTGCCCATAGAGCAAACTCCAGATTTTTCCACATGGCCGATAGGCCTATAAATGACTCCACACCTGCCTGCTTGCTCTGTATCATTTTTGCCACCGCTGACATTGCCCACTTTGAGCCAGTCAGACTATTGTCACTGTTGCTGTTGCTCTAGGTCATCTCAGGGTTTTCACTTGCTTTTTCTATGACTGAGGGTGTCCTCTCACATGCTTAGACAGCTGGGTCAGTTCCATTGCTTACCTTTCAGTTCAGATGCTAGTTCCTTCACCAGTCCTCACTCCTCAGCATCACTCCCTGTGTCTAACACCGTATCTAACCATTTTGTCTATTTATGTTTTATTTTCTTGCTTCACTAGAATGTAAACTGCACAAAGGAGAAACTGTGTCTGTCCTACGCATTGCTGTGTCTTCTAAGTCCAAAACAGGGTCTGCCCCTGGAGTATATATGTACTCAGAGTGTGTTGATGAAAAAAAAATGCAAAAAAAAAAAAAAAAAAAAAAAAGCATTCTTTCTAAATGCTTTTCTTGAGGAGGAAAAGAGGAAACTGTTGAAATGATTCAAGATAACTGAAAAAAATTGAACTGTAAAGATTTATCTATCTTTTAAAACCCTTTCAGAGTTCTTTTGAGACATTATTGACATCTCTGAGTCTTTTATTTTATTTTCATTTTTATTTTTTTGAGATGGAGTCTCACTCTGTTGCCCAGGCTGGAGTGCAATGGAGTGATCTCAGCGAACTACAACCTCCACCTCCCAGGTTCAACTGATTCTCCCTGCCTCAGCCTCCCAGGTAGCTGGAATTACAGGCACCCACCACCACGCCCAGCTAATTTTTTGCATTTTCAGTAGAGACGGGGTTTTGCCATGTTGGCCAGGCTGGTCTCAAACTCCAGACCTCAGGCGATCCACCCACCTCCGCCTCCCAAAGTGCTGGGTTTACACAGTGAGCCACCACATCCGGCCATCTCTTAGTCTTTTGAAATATATTTTATGAATTGCCTTTCATGATGCATTTCTGCTGGAAAACTGATCTGCACCATGTTTGCAAGTGTTGACTGATAACCACCTGCAGTGAATGGCTGCACTGGTATTCATCCAAGGAGCAGACAGCAATGGGAACCAATTTGACCCTCAGGATTCTGTTCATGGAGAAAAAAGGTAAGTTAAAGGGCTGTTCTTGAGCTCTCTGTGCCAAGACAGACCACCAGAGGGGAAGTAGTTCCCAGGGCACTCAGTGCAGAACGTTCTCTTGCAGAGGCTCAACGTGCTGCCAGATTCTGCTGGCCAGTTGGATTTTTTCATCTTTATTTTCCATGGATATTGCCCTCTCTTGGTCTGCACCCATTGACTACCGTCTCTGCTCTTTTCAGACCATTGGTCTACACCAGTACTTACATTTACATGCAAAATCACAATTGCTTAGTTTACATAGAATTTAAAAACTTGTGGGCCTTATTTTTACTCAGAAAATGATGATTGCAATACCTGGTATAATGAATGGTCCTCATAAAGCATTAGAAAATAAATCAATGGGCCAGGTGCAGTGGCTCACACCTGTAATCCCAGCACTTTGGGTGGCCGAGGCAGGCGGATCACGAGGTCAGGAGATCGAGACAATCCCAGCTAACACGGTGAAACCCTGTCTCTACTAAAAATACAAAAAAGTAGCCAGGCATGGTGGCATGCGCCTGTAGTCCCAGCTACTCAGGAGGTTGAGGCAGGAGAATCACTTGAACCCAGGAGGCGGAGGTTGCAGTGAGCCAAGATTGCAGCACTGCACTCCAGCCTGGGTGACAGAGCAAGAGTCCATCTCAAAAATAGAATAAAATAAAATAAAATAAATCAATGATGGCCCATTTCAGTTTCATTCCTGATCAGAAAGTCTAGTTAGAGAGAATAGCTGAAGTTAGACAAAGGATTAAGGCTAGATCTAATCCTGCAGCCTATATTTTCTACCAGCCAAAGGCAGTTCATCGCACTTACAGTTTGGTCTTGGTCTCTGTGGGGCTTTACTCTGTTTATTCTCTTGCCTCAATATTGGTTTGCATCTTCTCTTCTCTTTGCCACCTGAATGCGCGCCCTACTCGGAATTTGGTGGTCACCCTGTTCTTCCTTTTCTTTGTTCTTCATCTCAGGATCTTGTTGATTTGCACAGCTTCAAATCACCTCTGGGACTCACATCTATGTCTTCTGCTCTCAATTCCAATCCTGTCTTTTATATATTTTTCTACATCTTAGCATTCATCATTTATTCTGCAAAATCATCTGCCTGTTCTATTAGGTATTTTTGTTTGTTTTTTGGTTGGTTGGTTGGTTGGTTGGTTGGTTGGTTGTTTTTGAGACAGAGTCTCACTCTGTCACCCAGGCTGGAATGCAGTGGTGTGATCTCGGCTCACTGTAACCTCCACCTCCCAGATTCAAGCAATTCTCCAGTCTCAGCCTCCCAAGTAGGTGGGAATACAGGCGTGCACCACCGCATCAGGCTAATTTGTGTGTGTGTGTGTGTGTGTGCGTGCGTGTGTGTGTATTTTTAGTAGAAATGGGGTTTCATTATGTTGGCCAGGTTGGTTTCAAACTCCTGACCTCAGGTGATCCACCTGCCTCAGCCTCCCAAAGTGCTGGGATTACAGGTGTGAGCCACCATGCCTGGCCTCTATTAGTTTTTATTATAACTTCACATACAATCAACTCATTTTTCTATGACATCAGATCTCTAAATTTCAGGGCTTATGTGTATGAAGAGACTGTCTAACAGTTCCACCTACCACACCACAGCCCTGACAATGCCTAGTTTGCAAACTTATTAATACACACATTGTTTACATCACTTAGCTGAAAAATTAGCAATGGGTTCATAACTGTCAGGACCAAATGAAAATACAATATTTCTACAAGTGAGTAAGTTTACACAAATGGTTTTACAATAAAATACTCTTTTCACTTTTAATAATTATTAACATAATTAATAAGAAATAGGTTATTTATTTCTTAAAAATAAGAAATTTTTAAGCATGATGTCAAACATTTTCAAGTTTTAGCAAACATACATTATTCCCTTTAGCAAACAAATGGATGCCAGACACACACCTTCAGCCACCTAAACAAATACTTCATTGTTTCAAAAATTAATTTACTGTTGTTCTATACTGTGCTGTCCTCAGCAACTTTCTTTCTTCAATCTCTTCTCCCTCCTTTTGTTTTCCTGTTTCCTTTCTTTCTTTCCCTTTCTTCTTTCCTTTATTAATAAATCTAAGAAGTTTGCTCAGATCTCTCTGTTTACATAACAAGCCATTTTAAATGATCAATTTCTTTAAGTGGTATTTTGACCAAGTTATCTAAACATGGCTGATTTGGGAAGTCAGGCCTTAAACATTCTAGTTTCCAAGTAATTTTTTTTAAAACTCTTTTTTTTTTTTTTTTTTTTTGCTAAAATGTATTATTTAAGAAAATGAATTCTTAAGCTCTTAAGAACACAATATAAACCTATTTTGCTACTTTCTCATTTGATCTATGAATATCAATTAGGTCAAACTATAAGCAACATTTAATAAATAATTTTTATTAAAAAACATAAATTCATGAATCTGTCATAAAAATCCTTGAATAACTGTAAAATATCACCATTTAAACAGTGCTGTATCTATGTTATTTCAACTTTATGTGACATTTCCTAGCTATTAGTTTATAGAGTATCTGTGGTTTGGAATATCTACCTTCTAAAAATTGCTTGAATATCTAAAAATAATACTCATCTTCTTTCTGGAGTAACATTAATCTGGTCAACTCTTGTAATTTAATATTAATTTAATGGATGACAAACCAACTTGGCAAAAGAGTTTCTACCAAGGTGTCAAACTCAGTCTTACTAGTCTGTCATGACACTTGAGGAGATTAAACAGAGAATCCGTCTTCTGCTGCCATGTCATCTGACAGTTTCTAATGATATATCTCACTGTTACTTCTGCATCTGTTTTTATTTGTGTGTCACTTCTATCTTTTTTAGTATCAGTTGGTTTCTAGTATTTTTGGATTTCATAGTTCAGCAAAATTTCAAAACAAAAAATTAGGATGTCAACACAAGGTTATCCAATTTGTAATTTGTAAAGCCAGAATACTAAAATTTAAATTCAGTTCCTCTCATCTAATATTACAAAGTCAATATCTACTCTCTCTCCTTACTTTCCTAATTTTACTATTGATGGGAAGACAATTGTTATTCCTAGGGAGAGAGGCTTCCTTTCACATTTGTAATTTTTTGTGTTCTTTCTCACTAGATTATTCTTGTTTATTCTTTTTCTAGCAAACAATGCCTCACATTCACTCTTCCATGAGAATTTTTTTCTGTCTTAACAGTTTGGAGACTCCCTCCCCACAGTGCCTCTCATAGCTGCAGTTAAACAGCTTTCCCAAATAAACAATCTTAACTGAAATTAACTTGTTACTGTTTAAGTGAGAAAATTTTGGTATTTCTGAAACATATAACATAGCCAAAATTAACATAAAATAGGTAACAAAGAAAACTGATAGAATGCAATTTTCCAGGAATATTTATTTTGGGGGGGATTAAAATGTCACCATCTTTATACTCAGAATATGCTGTATATTCAGAGGAATAAGAATGAAAGTTCCAGTCAGTCCAATTTTCTTTAGTCCATATTTAAAAAGACCAGTGTGCCAAGACTTGCGGGGTTGTTATATATGCAGACTAGCAAGTTCAGTTAGCCAAATATTAAGTAACTTCAAACTTTCTCCCATTGTATTGAGATCACCCATGCTAGAGAAACATTGATATTTTAATCTATTCTTCAATACTGAATAAATTAAGGGAAAGCTTAAATGATTTTTCATAATATTATTTACCAAACTAATAATATAAACTTCCATATTTACTTTGTCTCTGCCTTTATAGCCCATGAGTTGCCTTTTAACAAACCATGCTAGAATGATATAATTGAATTACTTACATCTTAGACCTATCAAAAGAGCCTCAGACATTTCATTCAGTTTGATTGATGGGAGAACATCTATCTAAGTATCTCAAAAATATTTATTGTGCACACATCTCCCCCAAACATGTTACTATATGCCAGAAACAAATAGGTAAATAAGGTAGTTACGATGGCTATATTGGTCAAGTTTATATTTTAGAGAGGGAGGTATGTAATACACAAGGAAACAATTGGAAGAAAATAAATATTTGCTGCTTGTACTGAGTTATTTTAATCAAATAGACAGATCGGCCTAATTTCTGTTGGTTGGTCAAAGACAGCCTCTTTGCAGTGAAGATTTGTGAGCTGAGAGGTGATAAAGAGAGGAAGCCAGAGAAGCTGCCTTCAGGGGAGGAGCGGGAGGTGCAGGGCTGTTGATGATAGAGAGGGGCGGGAATGACCCACAAGATGCTAAGTGCAGAGGAGTAGAAAGAGAAGGAGGCTGGGTGCAGTGGAAGGAAGGAGGGCTCGTTGAGCAGAGGCATTTAGACTAGGAGAGTTTCCACTGAAGACCTTGGCTCATGTCACTGGGTTTGAGACTCAGAAATAGCTTCCAGAGTATTTGTTATGTTAAGGCAGGAAGACAGGAAGACTGTGCCATAGGCTGAGGGCAGTAGGGTGGTCAGACCCGCAGCCACCTCTGCCTGAAGAGGAGCAGACACTGCTCCTGCCTGGGAGTGAGCAGGGCCTGCAGGGCAGGGTGCTGAGGGCTGCCTGCTCTCCACCACCCCAGGTGCAGCATGGCTTTGTCACCCATGACTCTCATTCTTGGACACTCAACCGCACTGGAGACCAACCTCCACCCAAGCATCCCCCAATCTTCACTAAATCTGGCCAATTCCACTTAGAGAAGAAGGGCTCCATCTCTTCTACAGTCTCCTAAGAGGCCCCTGAGTTCACCCAGCATCCTATGAAAATGCCCCAGCCCCACACAGAACACAACATGGTGCTCTGGAGGGTGCAGGACACTCCCAGAGCTCCCTCAGAGCTAAGCTCCCAGTCCTCAGCAGCCGGGTCCTGTCAGTGCTACTTCAGCACCAGCAGCCACCTCCACTGAAACACCTGGAGGCTCCATCTGGCTCTATCTGGTCAGCCCCACCTGGGCCCCAAGAGTAGGGGATGACGTACCCCAGAGGTTGTACCCTGGGGCCCCTCACTGGTCTAGCATAAGACCAGCGAGTGCTGGTGAGCTGCGCTGCCAATCCCTGCTCCTAGGCCTCCTGTGTTCTGGCTGGGAGGTAAGATGGGTACAAAAGAAGCTCAGAGCAAAGCAACTCCCATGCCCCCAACACTGTAGCGGAGTGTTATTAAGGTGGGAGGGTCAAACCAGTGTCTCCTGAGTGCTTTAAAGTGATGCTGTAAATGTCCCTCACATAACAAGTTGACCTCCAAGTTGGAAGGCCTTTATAGGCCTCGGTTTCCTCAAATATGAACAAATAAAGGATTCTTCACTTTTTTGCAAGTTAGAGTCTTCTAAAAGTTATACCATCTCTTCCCAGAAAAAGGAACATAAAAGCAAAATCTGGCCTCCAGGGTAAGGCAGGGGTCCTGGGTGTGTTCACTGACAACAGCAGCAGGTGTCTGTGGAAACTCCCATGTCCCAGGTGCTCTCTGTGGGTGTGGTCCTTCAATTATTGTCACAGTTCCACAAAGGAGGCACGATCACCATCACCCCACACCCCATCTGAGCAAAGGGAAGCCACTTGCTCCCCAGTGGCAGAGCTGGAGATGATACCAGGTAGCTGGCCCAGGAGTCATCTCAAGGGATTGAGAGTCCTGCCTGAGAGGCTCTCAGGCTGTGTGGGCAGCTCCCAAAAGGCCCTGCAGGGGCATTTGAAGAATTCTGCCTTGGCTCTCCCTGGGCAGCAATGTCACCAAAGCCTGCAGATTCTGTGCACCTCTGGGGCCTGCTCCAACTCTGCAGCCTAAACCATTATCCTGGAGCTCCACTCCCCATTCCAACAAGGCACCCAGCATGTGTGGGTGCAGAAGAGCAGAGATCAGATGGAGACACCTTGAAGGCCGCACCACCAACTGGACACGAGGTGCGGAAAGCAGGCTGGCAAGGGCAGGGATGGGACAGCTGCACTGGCGGCTGCCCCGTTTCCAGAATCCAGATCCATTGCTTTGTTGTGTCCATGTGAATCCAGCAGTGGGAGGAGAGGCTTCTGCACTGAGGATGTTTCTACACCTCCACAGGCTGCAGGAAACATGGGCAGAATCACTTTTCCCACAGATCTTGAGCAGCTCAACTGAGGGTCAGTGTCTGGGATGACACCTCATCCCTGTGCCTGCGACTCACCCTTTCAGCTTCAAGGTCCACCACAGAAACATACTACCTTCCCCTCTGGAGGGGCTTAATAGTGTCCCCCCAAAAGATAAGTCCTAACCACAGTGCCTGTGAATGGGACCTTACTTGAAAATGGGGTCTTTGCAGATGTCATTGCATTAGGATTGGGATGAGATTGTCCTGGGTTTAGGATGGGTCCTAAACCCAATGAGTAGTGTCCCTATAAGAAAAGAAGAAGCTGAGACAGACAGGAAGCCACATGATCACAAGGCAGAGACTGGAGTGGTCTATGAGCCATGGGAAGTCAAGGATAGTGGGCAAAGTCCCAGAGGCTGGAGGGGGCCTGAGAGATTCTTCCTCAGGGCCTCCAGAATAAACCCACCCTGCCAATACCTCGATTCCACGCTTCTGGCCTCCAGAGCTGTGAGAGAGTAAATTTCTGTTGCCTGAAGACCCCCAGCCTGTGGTACATTGACACATACATATGGTTATACTTTGCCCTGGTGTGATGGATTACTTGAAAAGAAGTGGGTTTATGTCACCTTCTGGTAGGAAAGCTCTGAGATCTAGAACTGACAATGGGACCTTTTTGTGTTTGTTGTTGTTGTTTTTGAGATGGAGTCTGTCACCCAGACTGGAGTGGAGCAGTGTGATCATACCTCATTGCAGCTTCAACCCCCTGGCTCAAGCAATTCTCCCACCCTAGCCTCCAAAGTAGCTACATGGGCACCACCATGCCCAGCTAATTTTGAAATATTTTATAGGGACAGGGTCTTGCTATGTTACTCAGGTTGATCTTGAACTCCTAGGCTCAAGTGATCCACCTGCCTTGGCTTCCCAAAGTTCTGGGATTAGAAGCATGAGACACTGTGCCCAGCCTGAAGGGGCCTTTTAATGGAAGGAATTGTCATTACACTGTATCCAAGGAGCTCCAGCCTCAAGAAAACATTGCTCAACAGGAAAGCTAACATGGGAGGGATTTTGCCAAGAACCATCACATGTTAATTTAGTTGCTTACACAAAAGGTATTCTGTTTCTTAACTTTTTATCTCATTGTTCAATGTTTTTATTTCTTTCCTTTTTTTTTTTTTTTTTTTTTTTTGAGATGGAGTCTTGCTCTGTTGCCCAGGCTGGAGTGCAGTGGTGTGATCTTGGCTCACTGCGAACTCTACCTCCCAGGTTCGAGCGATTCTTCTGCCTCAGCCTCCTGAGTAGCTGGGATTACAGCCACATCCCACTGCGCCTGGCTGATTTTTGTATTTTTAGCAGAGACGGGGTTTCACCATGTTGGCCAGGCTGGTCTCAAATTCCTGACCTCATGATCGGCCCACCTTGGCCTCCAAAGTGTTGGGATTACAGGTGTGAAGCACTGTGCCCAGAATTTTTTCTTTTTTTAAAACATGGTTTCACTCTGTTGCTGAGGCTGAAGTGCAGTGGCATGGTAAGAGCTCACTGCAGCCTTCACCTCCCAGGCTCAAGCAGTCCACTCACCTCAGCCTCAGCTGGGACTACAGATGTGCACCACCACCGTGACCACTGAATTTTTTTATTTATTTTTTTTTACTTTTTGTACAGATGAGCTTTCACCATGTTGCTCAGGTTATTCTCAAACTCCTGAGCTCAAGCAATCCACATGCCTCGGCCTCCCAAAGTGCTGGGATTACAGGCATGTGCCTCCACACCTGGCCTTTATTTCAATATTCTGTTTCAGTGTTTTACATTGATCACCTAGCTAGATCCCAGTTTGTCTTGTGCACTACTGTGCCAATGCAGAGTATATGCTAAGACAGAAAGTCCTTTGGATATTTAGGTTAAAAAACATAAAGAGTTCAAAATAGTACTAGTAATTTCATCCATACACAAAAGGACAAAGGCTGGACAGAGATATGGAGGAATAAGTACTTTATGTGGTTATTTGGGTTATCCAATTATGTGTAATTTTGCATCCTTTGCCATTTCAGTTTGTATTGCTATAATCATTTTGATAACAAATGAAAATCAAATAGCATCCCCCATCAAAAAAAAAAAAAAAAAAAAAAAACCCTTTCATCTCCCTGTAGTGAAATCCATGTCATTAAGCGAGAATGGGAAGAAATAAAGCCAGAGGAACACAGGTTCATAACAGAGACCCCCACAGCAGGCAGGACAGCACAGTGGGCAGCCAAGACCTGTGTACCCAAGGACCCTCAGGCTGCAGGCAGGAAAGTGTGGCAGGCAGCCCGGCCTGCATCTTCGGGGCCATGTTCCCAAGGCCCGATGTTTAGTGCCCAATTTTCCTAAAGGACAGAACTAAAGTTTAAGACTCCACCTTGAAATATAACAGAAGCTAATCCTCTGGAATACTCTCTGCAGAGCCTTGCTCAGGCCCATTCACCACTCAGACCTGACTCATGGACTCCTTCGCTCAATCCACTCAACAGGCGGAACACGGACTGAAGGCCAGCTGCACATCGTCCAAGGCACCAGAGAGCAGAGATCAGACACCACAGCCAGCCTCATCTCACCAGGCCCTCGCTCTGCTGGGGTAGGAATTTCAGGCAAAGATGCCACACATGTACAGGAACAGAGAGAATTTAGTATCAAGTGTGGGTACTCAGGTAACAGAGGGGAAAAAAAGGGAACCTCAAGGCCTCAAGGAGGCAGCAACTCAGGAAGCAACTCCCATGCCTTGAGCTGTGGGAACAAAAGGAAGATGTTGAAGTCATTAGAATTTAGAAACTTAGAGGAGGGCCCCCACAGAATGGAAACTGAGACCTTTGAGGGAGGCTCTGCTGGTGTCTGAGCTGGGAGGGAGACCCTGGAAAGCCTGGACTCACCAGGACAGGGCACCAGTCTGCCAGAGCAGGCAGTTTTGAGAGCTGCAGAAACTGTAAGCTGGAATCAGCTGCTGGAGGGTGGGAGGCCGTGACACTTCAGTGTAGCTACCTACAAGGGCAGAGCCAGGCCGCACCTGCAATCTCACCACGGAGCTCTCTCTAGTGTCCCCTGTGGCAGGGATGGAGAAAGGCACCAGCTGTCAAAGCAGGAACATGGTCTTCAGGTCTCAGCACTGCAAAGCTGAGCACAGAAAAGAGTGTGGAGTTTAGAGGCGACAACTTCATAACTGACTGAGGCAGAAGACAGACCATAAGCAAACAAGAGAGTAGATGCTTCCTTACACGATGAGCTGTGGGAGAAGGAAACTGCAGGCAGGGAGGAGCTGGAGTGAGGGGCTGCTGGGTGGGCTGAGATGGATGGATGCATTCAGACCTCGGGAGTGTTCCTGGCACCAGCTATGGGCAGACAGTGGAAGCAGCCTTGTGTGCTTCTGGCCAGCAAGGAGGCATAAGGCTTGCCCACCAGAGGCAAAGAGCAAAGTCAGAAGAGGACAAGCAAACCAGGTAGAGCCTACGTAAAGGGCTGGAGATCAGGAGAGGAGGGAAGACAGAAAGCATGCACAGCCTCTCAGGATGTTTTCTCAGCTGCAAAGGAGAGTAGAGAACGGGGCTAAGCTGGAGTGGACAGGAAGTCAAGGAGCTGTCTGTGCTTGTGTGCTCAAGGGCTGTCTAGTACCGGAGGCAGAGTCCTGAGGATACAGGACAGCAGGGACAGTTAACAACAAAGTCCTTGAGTGGAAAGAAGGGCTGGAATGCACTGCCCCAGAAGCAGTCGACCTTTCCCAGCCTGCATGCAGTCTTCAGATGCTTCCAGAATCCAGACCAGAGGCCCCCAAACTAGATTCTCAAACCATGGCCAACAAATGACCCTTCCTATCCTAGTGTGCAAATGGGTGACAGCACATACCCTTGGGTCAGAAAAGGCTTGACTACCCACTCCCCAGACCCCAGCAGGGATCTCTCTGCAGTTTAGAAGCATTTGAGAAGCCAAATCCCAGAGCACTGATCCCTAACATCAGCATCCCACTCTGGTGGCTTTTCTCTGTTGGGAATGTTCTCTCCATCCAACCTCAGCCTTTCTTCTGAAGTAAAGAAGAGAAAACCCATAAAAATGAAGCCTCTAGGCTGGGCGCGGTGGCTCACATCTGTAATCCCAGCAGTTTGGGAGGCCGAGGTGGGAGGATCACGAGGTCAGGAGATCGAGACTATCCTGGCTAACATGGTGAAACCCCATCTCTACTAAAACAGTACAAAATATTAGCCGGGCAAGGTGGTGGGCGCCTGTAGTCCCAGCTACTCGGGAGGCTGAGGCAGGAGAATGGCGTGAACCCGGGAGGCAGAGCTTGCAGAGAGCTGAGATCGCGCCACTGCATCTCCAGCCTGGGCGGCAGAGCAAGACTCCATCTCAAAAAAAAAAAAAAAAAAAAATATGATGTGAAGTCTCTAGTTCCATGCTTAGGTTGAACTCTGAGGTTCACTGGCATTGCTGTGAACCTTGGGAGTTTAGAGTATAGTCTCAGTTCTTAAAGCAGAAGTCGGGTGTGTTTATCGATCACTGTCTTTTTGAGCCAGCATCTACTGAAAGAAACCAGAACTCAGCTTTTGCAATTCCACCTCTCCACTCAGACCAGCCACTGCAGGCCACTTCGATCTCCATCAGAAAACCCTCAGCCTAAGAATCCACTCTCAAGGAACAATGAAAGGAGACAGTACATTCCTAAGAAGCAGGAAACACTTCAGTGAGTTCCTTCAAGGCACTGTTTATATGGCCCTTCCCATGCATGACCCATGAATACCACATGCTTTTTGTCTACCTTCTCCCAATGCCCAACCCACCCTGAGCACTCACCAAGGCACGGGAAGAACAATAAACACAGCCATCCCAAGACTCCCTGGAAACCATGGGGCCCTGGACTGCAGAAGCCCACGGTGAGGCTGCCATGACAGACTGGCTCTGAGAAAGGCCCGACAGACTGGTGCTGTGCATCTGAGGAGAAACTTTTACCCTCTCTGGACCCTGACTCAATGCTTGGGATGGTGTTTGGAGGGGCCTTGCACTACAGTCACAATGCCAGAATCAGGCCTGGTGTGTAAATACACAGGGTACACATCTGCCTTAACAGCTATGACCAGGCCCAGAGGCAAAATCAGAAAAATTCTAAGTTAAGTACAACTTTTGCTGTGAAGTGAGTGCTTGTGCCCCCGGATTCGTGCATTGAAACCCTCATCCCAAAGCGATGCTCTTTGAGGGCAGGGCCTGTGGGAGGTAATCAGGTCATGGAGGTGGAGCCCTCCTGGTGGGCTGAGCATCCTTGGAAGGGGCATGAGAGTGCTGCTTCCTCTCTCCCTCTGTGCCCTGGGAGGACAGGAGCCAGTCATCTGCAAACCAGGAGAGCCCTCATCAGAGCTCAAACCTGCCGCTGCTGCCATCTTGGACTTCTCAGTTCCAGAACTGTGAGAAATGAATGTTTGTCCAGATCCCCAGTCTATGATATTTTTGTTATAAGAGCCCAAATGAAGATAGCCTTCTAGTCAGTAACATGAGGACACGATGTTCACACTTGGGCAGAGGATTATCCGAAGGCTCCATTTCTATGACTGCCCCGTTCTAACCCACAGTGTTCCTTAGCTCGCTGGCAGCTTCTGGTGGGTGAAGACATCAGTAAGGCTGCACGTGCACAGTGTTCTTTAATAAGGACAGTTTGACATAAAACCAGGAAAATATTCACACAATTTTATTTGAACTTTTGCAAAATCTCTAAAAGCACCTTTATTCTTGGAGATCTGAGGAACATAGATCAGAACCCACCCCTACACATGATTTTTTAACTTCTCCACTTTACAGATGGATAAAGTCCCACCTCAAGTAACCGAGTCATGTACGGGAGGCTGCCACGTCCCCTAGGACACAGTCATGCTTGACCCACAGAGCACTCCCACAGCGCTAGAGGGCAGACACCTCAGTCAGGAGTCACCTAAGCCCAGCCACCGCCAAACAACTGGCTCACTACAAGTCTGCCAGGAAGAGAAGCACAAGGACGCAGCCGGACTCCCACCACGGAGCACACTCAGCCTCCCCCACAGCCCCAGGCCTGCACAGAGCACGTCCTGCAGCCCCCAGGGGCAGGAGGAAGTGGACCCATCTTCGCCCCCTCATACCTCATCAGGGAGTCTGCAGAAGCTGAAGGAAGGTTCTACGTGTCTGCTTGTCAAGTGCACAAGAGAGCGAGCTGCGAAGGGCCACAGACAGAATGGGTGCAGAGAAAGTCCCTGACATAGACCACGGGGCAGGGGCCTGCAGTTCCCACTAGATGGACAGGCACTGCAGTGGGCACCAGGCTCTGCTCCTGGCCCAGAAGGCGAATCACACGCACTGGGGCTGGGCACAAGCCCGAGCTGATGAGGTTCTGTGAACAGCGGGCTTGCCACCCACAGGACGGGACGGGGATGCCTCATTTCCAGCAGGCACGGCTTGAAGGACCTATCATGAGCAGACGGTGGCTGTCCAGCAGAGCACAGGAAGAGCCACCACACCCCAGCCAGGGTGCACTCACCAATCTCTCAGCTGGACAGGAAGCAGCAAGGCCCATGTGGGCTCCCTCCTGCCCGTGCAGCGGAGCCTTCCAGCCACAGGTTGGCTCCTGTTTCACCAGCTGTCACCAAGCGAGGCTTCAGTTTCCAAAATATTGTTCAACAAAAATGAAAAGGGGCACCACTGAGTGTAGAGAAGCACACGGAGAGATGTGGGATGAAGCTCACAAGAGGCCCGCCTGGCCAGGCGCAGGTGGCGCCATCAGTAGGCATGGGAGGCCCTGCCCACCCTTCACCAGCTCTGCCATACTCTGGTCCTCCAGGGCAGAGAGGGCAACTCACACCATGATCCTGTGGTGTGGAATGCTCCTTGTGCCCTGGGCTTCTGCTCTCCACAGGGCATATTTGCAGAAATCTAATGGGAGGGAAGCCAGGGTCCCATGGGCCACAGACCAGGAAGGGCAGAGCCTGCCCTCCAGGTACCTTTGGAGGCACCTTTGGAGGGAGGTGTTGGGAATACCGGCAGTTGAGGATCCAAACCTGAGTGGGGACCCAGAGACAGTGAAAACCAACCCAGGTCAGCACCCGGGACTACGGGAGCCAGAAGAAGCCAAACGAGCTCGGAAAGGAGGCAAAAGAAGAGGTCAGACCAGGGGTCCAAGGCTCTAGGCAGGGAGCACCCCAGCCACAGGCTGCCAAGAGAGGCCTGGGTCCTTCCCCTGCTCTGGGAAAAGCACCACCACCCCCCACCCCCCACTCCCTGAGCCAGGGAGTGGCTCCTCCCTGACGCCTCTGTTCCCACCACATGCAGCCCCTCAGCAAGGCCTCCAGGACAACCACAGAGCCCAGGCTTCAGGCTATCTGCCCTACCCCGGGGACCCGGTCCAAGGCCGAGCCACTGTCTCCCATGAGCAACTGCCACAGTCTCTGCCACCTCCCTGCTGCTCCGCTGTCCAGCACACTCACCTCTCTACAGGACAAACACAAGCCCATCTCTTCCCTGATGTCAGCTCCATCTGCAGACTCATCCCACCCACACTGTCCCTCCGCCTGGGCCTCCCGCTGCGCTCAAAGGAGGCCTCCTCAGCCTGCCTCCCGCCTGCCCCGCCCCTACCCCACCCAGTCCCCCACGCCCTGCTCCTCCTCATCCCGCAGACAGCCGTGCTCTTGCCTCCTCTGCCTTCAAGAGTGCCAAGCATCTGACCCAGAGAGCTTCTTCCGCATCATCAGACCCGTTGTCCCTCACTGCCCCAGGCTAAACCCAGCCTTGCTCTTCCTGCTGGCCCTCACGTCCCCCTCGCACCACAACTCTGTGACAACTCTGTGACCCTGTGTCCATCAGCTCCCCTCCTGTATTCCAGGAAGGCAGAGGGGCATCTGCCCCAGTAACCCCTCTCCCGGCATGCTTCCCCACGAGGCCCTAAGCAGTCCCTGTTGTGTCGCTCCTGAGTGGCCAGCCCCATGTAAGAAGCGAGGCCTGGAGGTGGCCCTGGAGTGCTCACTCTCAGCTGCTCCTGCACACACCACAGAGAGAGGGGACAGGACGCCTGGGCCTTAAGGAGAGGGTAGGAAGGACGACAGGGGCCGAGCTAGGTGTTGGGAGGTTCGAGACCCATGTACTAGAGAAAAGCAGACACACACTGGATGGGGCTTTTGGAAGCTGGAAGCAGAGGGTGGGAGCGGGCCTGGGAGGCTGGAGGGAGCTGAGGAAGCCTCCATCGCCTGTAGGCCGCTTGGAGCCCTGCTGAGGAGAGCCTGCCCTGCTCCACTCTGGAAGAACCCGCGGATTCTGAAAGAATACCATCTGCGAGGACAACCTCCCAAGCCATATGCACACGCTCCCGAGTCATGGGAAATGCACAGAGCTATGTTTACAGGGGCCTGGCAGAGAGCCACGAGGCAGCCCCACGATGTGGTGGTAAAATTTTGGACAGAGCACAGACTGGTTTCAGGAATATTCTTCCAGAAGGCCAAGGCTCCCAGATGGAGCAGAAGCAAAGCTGTACATTTTCAGGTGTCTATGTCAGCTCGGTGCCAAGAAAGAACATCAGGGAGCAGGCCCACTCTGACCATAAGCGAAGCCATCTCTGCCACTGGAGCCCCCAGTCACACCCCGGAGGCTGGCATGGCTGCTGCAGGCTCACAGAGAGCCTCGAGATCCTCCTGAGAGGGAAAATCAACAGCTGCTTCTGGAGAGAACAAGGAAACCTGGGGATCCATGGGGTTGAGGGGATTCAATCAACCCACGTACAAATCCCCAGCTGCAGCTGACTGTGGAGTGGGTCTGAGCACAGGATGCACCTGTGACCTTCCACCCTCTCTTGATGAAAATAAGACCATCATCAATATCTCCATTATTTAATGGGGCTGTGGAGAATGTAATAAGACGCATGCCAAGTGCAAAGCACATGAGTGAATGTGCAGGAAGTCTCAGCTTCCTCCCATGTCTGGCCTGAAAGAGCAGCATCCACCCTCTGAGTCTAGGTGTGCAGAGAAGCCAAGGTAGAGCTTGAAGAGCCCTCCATGATGGAGAGCCAGATGAAATTCAGTTTATGATTTCTTTTCCTAAATCTATATGGGACTAAAGAAGAAAGCAAAAGAGGTCCGCAGCCAGGGTCCTCGTAAGAGTCTGAACTCAACAATTCATCTCTTGAGTAGTTACGCTGGCCTCACATCCAGGCAGAGCTTTCCAGTCTAAAGGGTGCTCCTGCACACATGATTGTACTTAATCTCCACAGTAATCTAACACAAAAGCAGTGCCACCACTAGGTCCCCAGGTTCCAGATGAGGGAACAGCTCAGCAGGTCACAAGCCCTGCTGAGGTCTCCATTTAAACCCGAGCCCTGTATACCTCGCAGGTGCTTCCTGCAGGGCCAGCCCCAGCCCCACCTCTGTGATGAGCATGTGAGCTCCAGCAGCACAGGTGGACACTAGGAGGTGAGAGAGGGTACAGTCACTCCTCCTTGGCTCCTGCCCACTCTGTGCGTAGCTGCAGGCTCAGAAGGGGCAGGAGCAGGGCCCGAGAGAGGGATTAGTTCACTCTCCCAACCCTGTCAGCCGGGGTCACCTGACTCAGCATGATGCACAGCTGTCTTTACGCCTTCTACCTCCAATCTTAAATACCTCCAAGTGTCATTACACCGTTCTCTTTAAAAAAAAAAAATCCAAACAGATACAAAACCAGAGAATGAGAAAAGCGAAGGCGAAAATAATTACCAATCAAAGGAACGGCCCAGGGAGTAAGCTCTAAAGCTGCAGTCTGGCCTCCCCAACGTTGCCTCTGATAGGTAGAAGAAGGCACCATTATGTTAACTTGGCAGCTCACTCCCTCGCTGGGACTGGGGGCTTGAAGAACTGACTCTCGACTTGAGAAATGTCAGGTTTGGGCTGCTTATTTCCTCTTGCACTTTAAGAGCTGACCAAGGCAGAAATGACCTTAAAAAGGCAGGGTTAATGCTTTCTGGGATTTCTAGAGCACTTCTCTGCTTACACAACAAGAGGAGGTGCTGGGTGAATGCCCCAAAGCTTGGGCTGTGGCTGTCAGTTGGAGGGGAAGCAGCCCCTGGACAGGTGAATCAGCAGAAAAGACTCCAACGTGGGTCTGGGGGTGGAGGCCAGTGGGGAGCAGGCTGTCAGGAGACTCCAAATATACCAAGATGAGCAACCACGTCATATTTCCTGTGGCTGAGATGGAAGAGGAGGCAGCAATGTACATCAGCAAGACTTGGACAGACCTGGGTTCAAACCCGGCCTCTGCCACTGACTAGCAGTAGAACTGTGAACCAAGAAGACTGACATTTGCTTTTCAAAACTCTCCTGAGAAAGTATTTTGTGGAGAAACTAATCTATTACCGTACATTTTGCAGAAGCTCCTCTTCCAATCTTCAAGTCACTTGTGTTGATCACTTTCTGAGTGTCTGCTGGGCCCTTCTTGTGAACCAGCTGCTGTGTGCTCCAGGTGGCCACAGAGTGAAAACAGGACACCTCTGCTGCATGGGACTCTGCAGTTTATTTAGTGACAAATAAGGCTCTGGCCCCAAGAAGCAAGAAAAAAGGTCAGATGGGAAAAGCAGTGTCCTGAGGAGGCAAGGTCTGTTCATGAGTGGGGTGGGAATGGCTCTCTGGAAGAGGCATTACTCAAAGTCATAGACAAGGTAGGCCCAGTCAAGGGCCAAGAGTGGGTACTGCCTCTGAAGCCAGGGAGACAGCACCACCTGGGGAGCCTGGGGAGCTGGCCTCCAGCTGCAGTGGGATGTCCACAGCCCTGAGCAGAACTACATGGGGTTCAAGAAGAGGTAACGGGACACACAGCAGGTTTCCACATAGAGCAAACCCAGATGTGGCAGCCTGCCTCAGGATCCACCTATGGCTGGGGAGTGAAGCCTGCCATGCGACATGCAGCCATGTAGCACCTGCACTGGTGTGGACAACCGGCCAAAGGACCGTGGCCTCTGGGAGAGGGGTAAGGGCAGAAGGCCTCAGAGGTGGAGCTCAGGGTAGGGTGGCCAGGCCAAGCTATCGCCAGCTTTAGAGACTGGGCAAACTCTCATTAAGATCTGATTTTCCACATGCACTATAAATTAACAAAAGGTGTTGCCACAGGACACCCAAAGGTGTTCAAATAGTACCTGGCAAGGGGAGGTTGTGATTGTTGAACAACATTTGAAAGATTCTCATCTAAAAAATTCAGAAAAAATTGTAGGAGTTTCTGAATAGAGAATAGAAAAATAAAGGTCTGCTGTGACTGCAAATAGTTATTTTCTAAAAGTCCATGGAGGAAAGCAGGAGTCTGTCCACAAGTTCTGGCCCTGACCCACCTCAGAGACAGCCACAGGCAGCACGAGGCCAAGAGGACAGAGGGCCATGACCTTCACCTACTGGGAGCTGCAGAAAGGGAGACAGGGAGGAGAAGCAAGTAGGTGGTGCATAGGAAGTATGAGCTTCAGACAGGGTCGTGCACACCATGCTGCGCCACGGTTCACCCAGAAAACCCAGTTCCTGAGCCATTGTTGTGGACCCTACTGCTGTGCACTGCACCACTTGACGAGTGATCTGTCACCAACTTGGTAACTTCCCTAGAGGAAGACCCTCGGAATTGACCTCCCACCTTTAAACATCTGCTCCTTGAACTTCTGACTGTTGGGCCCCAGATAACACCAAGCTGCTGGAGCCTGGGATGTGGAGGAGGAAGTGGAAGGAACCTGTTCATGAGTAGACAAGGGCACGCTGCAGCCATCTTCATCGCACTCACAGCAGCCAAGCTAGCACCACCAACAAACTCCCATTCCATCCTCAAAGCAGTCAGGGAGCCTGCTGCCCTGCTCCATGCCAAGGCATCGCCCAGGCTGCCTGACTGACAGCAGAGAAAATGAGACTCCAGTGGGAGAGCATCTTCCCATGAGCTTCACGTGGTTCTCAGGCATTAACTAACCTTTCTAAATCATTTGCTGAATATTATTTTATTGAGATAATATTTGCATAAAATAAAACTCATTTTAACCATCTTAAAGTATACAAGGCAGAGATATTTAGTATATTCACAATGCTCTCCAAACATCAATGCTACCTAATTCAGAAAGATTTTCATCATCTCCAGAAGACACTCTATGTCCATTAAGCAGCCACTCCACCCCCAGACAAGAAAAACCACCAATCCATATTTTGTCCCTATGGATCTGGCTATTCTGGCCTTTCCTAGGAATGGCATCAAGCGGTGTGTGGCCCTCTGTGCCTGGCTGTGTTCAGTTAGCACCATGTTCTCAAGGCATTTCTGTTCTGTGGCATGCACGCATCAGCACTGCATTTCCTTTATGGCTCAATGATACCCCACTGGATGGACAGACCAACTTGGGTTTTTCCCTCTCTTGGCTATGAATACTGCTGCTATGAACAGTGATATACAGGTGTTTATGTAAATGTAAATGTGTTTTTAGTTCTCTCAAGTACACACTTAGAAGTGGACATTACATGCCACTACTTCACACTTACTTCCCAGGCACCGCCTCTAAAGCTGATGTTTTATGTTTATACATACAGCGTTCTATGATTTTGTTCCATTCTGGAATAATACTCAGTAATATAGAAGGGAAGAAATATAGGTCTGTGGCCTTACAATAGGCTGGGGTACTGAAAACCTCTGCTGGGGAACATTGTATTTACACATGAATATTTCCAAAGACACGCTCGTATCATCATGTATGTGTGTGTGTTTATTTACCTATCTATATCTGTCTATATTCATACAGAGTAATACTATAGAAAATAGAAGTATTGATAGGTGGAGGCAGTGAAAATAATATAAAAAGAAACTTCCATACATGTGAAGACATGTGTGCCCTATAAGTTATATCCACAATAGTACACAAATAAAGGTATACTCTGACATACATCCTGCTGCATTTCATATATACTAGAAAACCATTCATTTTTGTTGCTCTTCTGTGAGTAGAAAACATATTAAGGCCAAAGCATCATTCATTGCCACATTGATGTTAATCCTTCCTCCTCTGGTGAGCACCAGGCCAGAGATGAACCAGCCCCAGTCCAAAGACCCTCACCCAAATCTGAGAATGCTGACGACTTCTCTTCAGACTTTTCATCAGGACAGGAGCTTTATTATTTTTTCTATAAATGTGTGATGTAGGAATACACTCCTGTCATTAATTTTTGCTGGCTGGAGAAAGGTCTTTTTTGTTATGGGAAGAAAAGCCTAGATCTATTCCCGGAAAATAGACTGTTGTACTGAGAGTAAATGTTAGGGTGCACGGTACCTGGGCAAAAGACAACAGGCTGGGGTCAAAATGCACTCTAGGGCCAAAACTGGCTGTTTCAGTCAGGCCAATTGTTCTTTTTGTCAAAGGCTTTACCCACCGATGTTAGCCAGCTCTTCCCAGTCCTAGCTGGATGAACAGAACCCCACTGGGCTGGTTTCCTGAGCCCTTGAATTAAAAACACCTGGGTGCCAGGTAACACAGACTTTGTCACAGGTAGGAGAATGGAGTATGGTGTGTGGCTTGGATTAGATTCACTTGTAGTGAGCTAATTGGCCAATTGGATTCACTTGGGCTGGAGCAGTAGCGATGACCACTGACCTAGTTTTTTATGGGGCTTTCGTTTGTATATAGATAGGCACATAAGTAAACACACACATACAGCATTATATGTCTATGTAATGCTCATTTGTAAGTATGTCTGTGTAAAAAAGCCCCAAATAAAATCTGTTAAAGGTCATTTCAAGTTCCAGCCCCTGCAGCCCAGATGAGTCAAATCAGCCAATTAGCTCAGGCCAGGTGAGTCCAGTCAGCCAATGAGGTGACTTGACACTGCTGAAGCATCAAGCCAGGCCAACAAGAATGGATGCAAAGAACACAGACATCCCTCAAGAAGGAGCGCAGGGCCCTGAGGTGCTGAGCAGGACATGGCGCCTTATATGGCAGCACAGCTTGCTCACTTCCTGGACCTTTTGTCTGAAGGTGAAGCTTTATCTTTATATGGACAACATTCTGTGGTTGTGTTCCATCCTGGGATGGTATTGAACCGTATAGGAGAGAAAAAAGACAAGATCTGTGCCCTTAGGATAAGCTGGAGTATTGAAAACATCTGTTGGGAAATATTCAATGTATACTGAATATTTCCATAAGCATCTCATATAATACTCTATGCCTGTGTTTATCTGTCTATATCTATATCCATATATGTGTATATCTATCAATATTCATACAGAGTAAAAGAGATACAAGGTAAAAGTATTGCTAGATATTAAAATAATAATATAAAAAAAGCTTCCATACATGTAAAGACCTATGTGCTCTATAAATGATATCTACAATAGTACACAAATGAACATATACTCTAAATACATCCTGATGCATTCAATGTATACTAAGGAATGATTGATCTTTTCTCCTCACTTCTTTCAGCAGTAAATTCACTAAGGCCATGGGAGTCATTCACTGCCAGGTCAGTCATGACCCTTTTCCTTCCAGTAGACACCAGGCCAGAGATGAACCAGACCTAGTTCCAAAGGCCTTCACCCAATTTTGTTTGTTCGTTTTTTGAGATGGAGTCCCATTCTGTCACCCAGGCTGGAGTACAGTGGCATGATCTCAGCTCACTGCAACTTCTGCCTCCCAGACTTAAGTTATTCTCTTGCCTCAGCCTCCCAAGTAGCTGAGATTACAGGTATGCACCACCACACCCGGCTAATTTTTTGTATTTTTAGTAGATACAGGGTTTCATCATGTTGGCCAGGCTGGTCTCGAACTCCTGACCTCAGGTGATCCACCTGCCTTGGCCTCCCAAAGTGCTGAGATTACAGGCATGTGCCACTGCACCCGGCCTGACAAGTACACTCTTGTTGCTGGAGAAGGGTCTATTTGGGTAAAGAAAAAAACTCTAAGTCTGTTTCCTGAAGATAAACTGCAGCACTGAAAGCAAATGTGAGGAAACATGGTTCCTTGGCAAAAGGCAACTAGATTAGAGTGAACATGTGCCCAAGTGCCAAAGGTGGCCCTGTTGGCTCTGTGCATCAAAGACTACACCTACTGGTGTGGCTGTATGGCCATACAGCTTAACGGTCCTAGCTGGATGGCCATAACACCACTGGGCAGGTTTGAGGAGCTCTTGAATTGAAGAAAACCTCAGGTGCCAAATAACAAAGGCTTTTTTATGGGTAGAAGAACGGGAAGTGGTGTGTGGCTCAAATTGAATTCACTTAGACTGAGCTAATTGACTGATCAGAAACATCTGGGATGGAGGGGCTGGAAACAAAAAAGACATCTGACCTAGGTTTCTCTTGGAGCTTTTCTTTGTAGATATTTGTATAAATAGAAAGACCCATAAACACACACACAGGATTATATGAGTATGTCTATGTAATGTCAATTTTGTGAGTATGTCTGTAAAACCCAGATGAAAACTAGGTCAAAGGCTTCTTCCAGTGGCATCCCTCCAGTTCAGGTGAGTCTAATCAGCCAATTTGCCCAGCCCAGGTGAATCTGTTCAATTAGCTCAGCCTAGGTAAATCCAATCAGCATATTAGCTGAATTGGAACTGCTTAACAATCAAGGCAGGCCCACAATGGCGGATATTAGGAATGCAGGCCTACATCCAGAAGGGAATCAGGGCCCTGAACTGTTAAGGTGGACAAAAAACCTTAAGTGGAGGCCAGGCGCAGTGGCTCATGGCTGTAATCCCAGCACTTTGGGAGGCCAAGGCAGGTGGATCATCTGAGGTCAAGAGTAGGAGACCAGATTGTCCAGCATGATAAAACCCCATCTCTACTAAAAATACAAAAATTAGTCGGGCATGGTGGCAGGCACCTGTAATCCCAGCTACCTGGAAAACTGAGGCAGAAGAATCACTTGAACCCAGGAGGCTGAGGTTGCAGTGAGCAGAGATTGTGCCACTGCACTCCAGCCTGGGCAGAGCAAAACTCCATCTCAGGAAAAAACAAAAATAAAAACCTTAAGTGGCAGTAGCAGTACTGCCAGGTTACCTGCCAGGCCTTGCTCCTAAAAATGAAACTTTATGTTAATACATACAATGTTCTATGGCTGTTTTTCATTCTAGGATGGTATTGAGCCCTATAGGAAGGAAGAAAGACTAAGTCTGCACCCTTCGGAAAGTCAGGATTACCGAAAATGTTTGTTGGCAAGTATCAAGGTATACATGCATATTTACATAGAAATACACATATATTTCTGTGTGTGTGTGTGTATATACATATCTATATCTTTATGTATCTATATTCACACAAGATGCAGATATAGAAGGTAGAAGTACTGATATTTTTAGATCCTGACAGTAATATCAAACGTCCATCCATGAAGAGGCCTGTCTGCCCTATAAACTGTATCTATAATAGTAAACAAATGGAGGTACACTGTGACATACATCCTGCTGCACTTAATGTATGCTAAGGAGCCATTTGTCCTTGTTGCTCTTTTCTGTCAGCAGAAATGCACTAAGGCCATGAGAGCCACTCACTGCTAGGTCAATGTTGACCTTTTCCTTTCTTATGAACACCAGGTCAGAAATGAACCAGCCCCAGCTTATGGCCCTAACACAAATTCACAAATAATGACTCCTTATTAGGGCTCCCATCAAGACAGGAGCTCTTCTTTTTTTCTATGAACATGGAACATAGGAGTACAGTCTTGTCTTTTGGTTTTGGTGATTGGAGAAGGGTCTTTTGGGGTAGGGCAAAGAAAGTACAGGTTTGTGCCCTGAAGGTAGACTGTAGTACTAAAAACAGATGTCAGGGAATGTGGTACTCAGGCAAAAGACAACCAGGCCAGAGTCAACGTGTGCTGTACTGCCAAAAGAGGCTCTGAAAGACCAGGCCAATGATTCCTTTTTCTGAAGGCTACACCCACCCTCTGGTGTCAGCCAGCTCTGGCCAGTCCTACCTGGGTAATAAGAACCCTACTGGGTGATCTGATGAGCACCTGAATTAAAAACACAAGTGTCAGATAACAATGACTTTTTCCACAGATACAAGAATGGGAAGTGATGTGTGGCTCAGACTAGATTTATTTGGTCTGAGGTAATTGGCTGATTGGGTTCTTCTGGGATGGAGGGGCTCGAAGTGGAAGTGATCTATGACCTAGTTTCTTTGGGGGCTTTTTGTTTTAGATATAGACATGAATAGATACATAAACAATCACACATATACAGGGTTATATGACTATGTAATGTCCACTTGTGAGTATGGCTATGTAAAAGCAGCCCAAATAAAACCTAGGTAAAAGGCCATTTCTGTTTCCATCCTCTCCAACCCAGGTACATGTAATCATTCAATCTGCTCAGCCCAGCTAAATCTATTCAGCCAATTAGCTCAGCATAGGTGAATCCAATCAGCTCATTAGTCGAATTGGCAGTGCTGAAGGATCAAGGCAGGATCTCAGCAGTGGAAATGAGCAGTGCAGGAATCCACCAAGGAGAACAGGGCCCACTGTGCTAAGCTGGGCATGCCTTACATGGCAATACTGCCAGCTTACTTGCCAGGCATTGCCCCTAAAGGTGAAGCTTTGTTTATGTTCATACATACAACATTCCATGGCCGTGTTCTATTCTGAGATGGTATAGAGCCACATATGACAAAAGTCTAGTTCTGCATGCTTATGATAGGCAGAATTATTCAAAATGTATGTTGGTGAACATTGTATGTATACATGAATATTTACAGAGACATACTTATATAATCCTGTATGTGTGTTTTTATCTACTTATCTCTACATCAACCAATCAATATTTATATAGAGTCTAAATAGAAAGGGTAGATGCATTGATATTGGTACTGATAGTAATATAAAAAGAAACTTCCATACATGGTAAAGGATTATCTGCCCTATCACCTACACCTACAAATAAACAAATGGAGATCCACTGTGGCATACATCCTGCTGCAGTCAATGTACACTAAGGAACCACTGGCCCTTGTTGCTCACTTCTGTGAGCAGAAAATGCACTAAGGCCATGAGAGTCACTCATTAGCAGGTCAATGTTGACCCCTTCCATTCTGGTGAACACAAGGCAGAGATAAACCAGCCCCAGCACAAAGGCTCTCACACAGATTTGAGAGTGCTGACTCGTTTTCATTAGGGCTCCCATCAAGACAGGAGCACTTTCTTTTTTCTATGAACAGGTGACACAGGAGTACACTTTTTTCAGTTTTGGTGGCTTGAGAAGTGTCCTTTCATATAGGAGAAGAAAAGCCTAAGTCTGTTCTCTGAAAGTAGGCTTGGGTACTGAACATAAATGTCAGGGAATGTGGTACCCAAGCAAAAGACAACCAGGCCAGAATCATCAGTCACTGAAGTACAAAAAGTGACACGTGTCTGCCAGGTCAAAGAATCATTGTGTTGAATGCTACACCCACTGGTGTCAGCCAGCTCTGCCCAGTCTTAGCTGGATGGCTAGTACCCCACTGAGCTAATTTGATCAGCTCCTGATTTTAAAACACTTGGGTACCAGGTTAGGCGGACATTTTCACAGGTGCAAGAAAATTGGGAAGTCATGCGTGGCTCTGGTTTGATTTACTTTAACTGAACTAACTGGCTGAATTGATTCACCTGGGCTCAAGGGGATTGACAGAAAAATGACTTCCGACCTAGGTTTTTTCTGCTTGGCTTTTTTGGTAGATATATATAGGTACGAAGGTATATAAACACATACACATATACACATACATTATTATATGAATGTCTATAATGTCCATTTGTAAATATTTCTATGTGAAAAAGTCACAAATGCAAATGAGGTAAAAGTTATTTCCATGTCCTCCAGCCCCAATGAGTCAAATCAGCCTTTCCATTGTGTTTGGGTGTGAGATTCAGAATCTCACCTGATTAGGCTGTGTCCTTGTGTGAGGGTGACAATCCTAAGTGTTGGTTGGATGTGCACATCAGAGCCACAATCTCACCTGTGTGCTGGGTCCTGTTATGACACTCTGTACCATCCAAGGGCTTTATACAGTAGGCATGGGAGTCACAATTCTCTCTGTGGCCTTAGTACAAAAATGAGTCACCATTCCACCTGTGGACCAGATCCATGTATGAGTCACAATTCCACCTTTTGACTGCATCTGGATGTGAGATTGAAAACCTCAGCAGCAGGCTGTGTCCATATGTGAGGGTGACAATCCTAGCTGTTGGCTTGGTGTGCATAGAAGAGTTACACTCTCACCTATGAGGTGGGCCCTATTATGACACTCTGTACCACTTGAGGGCTTTATACAGTAGGTAAATGAATCACAATGTTCTCTGATACTTTCATATAGCTATGAGACTCATGATCTTACCTGTGTTCCTAGTCCAGGTATGAGAATCAAAATCTCTCCTACTAGCTGGGTCCAGGTTTTAGAGTCATCATATGGCCAGTGAGCTGAGTTCAGAAATGAGTCACCACACCCCACTGTGGGCTGTGCCAATGCATGAGGGTAAAATCACCTAGATGCCAGGCCCAGGTGTATGTCACAATCTCACCTGTGGGCATGGCCAAGGTAGGAGTCACCCAGGTGCTGGGCCCCTGTATATGTCATAATCTGACCTGTCAGCCAGGCCCAGGTAGAGTCAAATAACCTAGGCTCTGCACCATTGCACCCAGGTAAGACAGCCAAATCACCTAAGTCCTAGACCCAGGTAGGAGAGTCAAATCAAAGCTTCACCAAAAACAGTACATTTTCTCTCTGGAATACATGTCACATTCCTCTTTTTTATTAACATAAAACTCCCAACCTTCTGTTTTTTGGATATACCAAAGACCACCCAATCTGCATGTATGCCTCAAATTGCAATTCTTTCTTAACATTAAATTTAGAGATTCATCTCTACATCTTTATTTTGATTTCAACAGCCCTTTGATTCATTGGCATGTATGTTGTGTCATGTGTGAGGTCAGCTCTAAATTGTTTTGGTTTGGTTCATGTTTTTGTATATAGATATCATTGGGAAAGGCACTTTTGTGCAGGCAGTCTTTGGACCTCTGCTTTGCCAAATAATGTGTCTTGAGCCTGGAACATGTTCTTACCAAGAGATAAAGTGCTGGAGTTACTGCTTTGTGAAGGGATATCTTTCTCTGCTCTTAGCTTAAAGTAGCCTTTTTATTCTTAAGCACATATGCTAATCGCTCTCAGGAAGCCCCAGATTGCTATAATTAATGTTCCTTTCTGTAATTTTATTTGCTTTATAAGTCTATCTTTTCCAGTTTTTTTGTTTTGTTTTGTTTTTTTGTGGTTTTTTTTGAGACAAGTCTCAATCTGTTGCCCAGAATGGAGTGCAGTACCACGATCTCAGCTCACTGCAACGTCTGCCTCCCAGGTTTAAGCAATTCTCCTGCCTCAGCCTCCTGAGTAACTGGGACTACAGGTGCACACCACCACTCCCAGCTAATTTTTTGTCTTTTAGTAGAGATAGGGTTTCACCGTGTTGCCTAAGCTGGTTGTGAACTCCTAAGCTCAGGCAATCCACCCACCTCAACCTCCCAAAGTGCTGGGATTATAGGCATAAACCACCACACCTGGCCACCTTTTCCATTTTTAATACACCCACGCCTGCTTTCTTTTGATTATTGTTTGCATAATATACATTTTTCACTCTTTTACTTTCGACCTACCTGTCATTGAATTTGAAGTGAGTTTTTGTAGACAGAATTTAGTTAGGTCATTTTCGAAAATAATCTTTGTTTCTCCTCACTACTACTACTTAACACACTGTCAATCTCTATCTTTTGATTAGTGTATGTATATTATTTACACTTAAGGCAATTCTTGATACCTTAGAACTTAAGTATGCTATTTTATTATTTTCTGTTTGTTTCCTCTGGTTTTGTTCCTGTTTCTTTATTGTTGTTGTTGTTGTTGTTTTTGCCATCCTGTAGGTTAAACATTTTAAAAAATTTTTTCATCTTGATTTATTTATGGTGTTTTAGAGAGATACACACTTTAAGTACGTAGTTTTCGTAGTAGTTGCTGTGGATATTACAATATATCTCATTCCACTGATACAAACATTTTATCACTTTGAAGTATGGAAATATTACTCCCATTTAAGTCCTTTTATTTTTTATACTTGTAAACATCATTGCTTTGAATATCAAGTGCTGTTAATAATTTTTGTTTCAAGTATCAAGTATGACATATAAAACTCAAATGGCAATTGTCTATTAAAAACTTCCTTTAGCAAGTCTTTATAATTATGTCTACTAGTGACACATTCCTCAAGAGTGGTATCCCTAACTGCCATTAGGGGGTGTTAAAAGATGACTCTTTCTGGCTACTTCCCGCTGAAAAGAAGTGTCGTGTTGGGAACAGCACTTAGGGCTCCTCCTGGGGTCGATCTACAGTTCCTCAGAAGAAAGGTGTGTCCGTAGGTGCTTCTGTCTGCAGCACCAATTGGTTAGTTTGCTTCTAGATGAAAAGATAAATATTACAAGAAGGTTTAGAATATAGGGTTTGAATATAAGTAGTAAGATTACCATTATTAGTGGGGGTACTATAGGCCATAACCATGATAGTAGAGTTTGATACCTGTTAGCTATTCTATTGGATTATAATACTTGTTTGCCTCCACCAAATGTTGCTGTCTTTACCAGAAATGTTAAGATAAAAATAACATTCTTTACCCAGACACAGTGGCTCATGCCTGTAATCCCAGCACTTTGGGAAGCCGAGGCAGGCAGACCACCTGAGGTCAGTAGTTCAAGACCAGCCTGGCCAACATGCTGAAACCCCATTTCTACAAAAATACAAAAATTAGCCAGGCATGATGGTGGGTGCCTGTAATCCCAGCTACTCAGGAGGCTGAGGCAGGAGACTCGCTTGAATCGGGGAGTAAGCCAAGATTGCATCATTTCACTCCAGCCTGAGCAACAAAGCAAGACTCCATCTAAAAAAAAATAAAGCAACATTCTTTTTAGGATAAATGGCATTAAATTTGGGTGGCTAAAGTAACTTTAGTGTTAACTTTGGCTAAATTTTTCCAGCAATTATCAATCCTTTCACAATTTCCACAGACCATTTATGACATGCTTAAACTTTCTGGCTAGTCCTAAACACCCCTTTTTTAAACAACCAGCTATTTCCTTTTAGGACAAGAATTTACCATCCAACATCCTTTCTTATATGAAATCTTTTTTTTTTTTTTTTTTTTTTTTTTTTTGATATAGAGTCTCGCTGTGTCACCCAGGCTGGGGTACAGTGGCACAATCTCGGGTAACTGCAAACTCAGTCTCCCAGGTTCAAGCAATTCTCTGCCTCAGCCTCTTGAGTAGCTGGGATTACAGGTGCCCACCACCACACCTGGATAATTTTTGTATTTTTCATAAAGAGATGGGGTTTCACCATCTTATCCAGCACTTTGGGAGGCCAAGGTGGGCAGATCACCTGAGGTCAGGAATTGGAGGCCAGCTTGATCAACATGGAGAACCCTGTCTCTACTAAAAATACAAAATTAGCTGGGCACGGTGGCACATGCCTATAATCCCAGCTACTCGGGACCATCTTGGCCAGGCTGGTCTTGAACTCCTGACCTCGTGATCCAGCCACCTTGGCCTCCCAAAGTGCTGAAATTACAGGCGTGAGCCACTGAACCCAGCCAAAATAACTTTCCTTTATAACCTTAATTGAATAGCTAGGATGTGACGTTTACCAAACCCAATAAGAAGTCCTAGCAAACTTAGTGATAGTAAAATTTTCATGTTTACTTCCTGTTGGTAACTATTATCCCTGCTATAAGGATAATAATTCCACAAAATATTACAGTAGTTGAGGCTCTTTATCCAATAAAGAGCCTCTGGGGGTGCTACAGTATATAATCCTGCAAATAGTAGAGTGAGTATACAATTCTGCAAGGGTGGTATAGTAAATAATTTCCATCAAAAAGTTTTACTTGCCAAAACATAGAATTTCTCTTTGGGGGTCTATGAAGTTACAAATGTAATCCCAAGGATAACTGAAATTTTTCTGCAAAAATGCATTAAAAGGAAGTTGTAATATCTGGTGGCAAATCTGAAGCGGAAAATAGAAATGACTGAAAGTATTTGCTGAGGTAAAGGTGGGACTAAGATGAGTAGCTCTCACTTATCTTTTATGATTTGTAGCTTCAGATATCTTATTTCTTCACATTGATATTCAGGGTGTTCCTCTGGGCTGTCAAGGGTTGCTCCCACAGCTTTCCAGGCTTTGACTCCAGTGTGATAAACTCAGGAGTTGATACCTGTAACTTTTACCACTGAGGAGGTTGAAAGAACAGTGTAGGGCCCTTCCCACCCTTCCCAGCTTGGGTTCAGGGGCAAAGAGAGAGAAGGGAGAGCCTTCATGATTCCAAATCTCCAGAGTTTGGAGTTGGGAGTTAAAGGCCAGCTTGACTAACATGGAGAAACCCCATCTCTACTAAAAATACAAAATTAGCCGGACATGGTGGCACATACCTGTAATCCCAGCTATTTGGGAGGCTGAGGAAGAATCGTTTGAAACTGGGAGGTGGAGGATGCGGTGAGTCGAGATCGCACAATTGCACTCCAGCCTGGGCAATGAGAGTGAAACTACATCTTAAAAAACAAACAAACAAAACAACAACAACAACACAGAAAAACAGCTTTATTACCTCAGAGGTGTTTTCTGTATGGGATGGAGAGGTTTTTATGCAGTTAGTGAAAGTGTGAAAGTATCTACCCATGCCAGGTGGTGTTGAATGCCCTTCACCTTTGGCATGTGGGTGAAGTCTATCTGCTAGGCCTCTCCTGGAAAGCTTCCCATCCTTTGGGTTTGAGGAGAAAGCTGCTGCCTTCACAAGCATCGCGTAGAGAGAGAGAGAGAGAGAGAGGATAGAAGACATGATGGTCATGGACAGCAAAGGAGAACATTTGCAATTTAAAAATTTGGAGATCCTGTTGCCAATCTGATTGGGCAGTTGGAGGCTGGGTCAGTCCAGAAGCCTTTGAATAACACCAGGGTGTAGCCCTGGCCAGAAATCCTCAGTTGCTCCAGGACCTTTTCCAGCCCCATGAGATGGCTAGGTCTTCCATGAAGGGAAACCAGTTTGAAACATAGCCAACATGTCCAGCAATCTGAGGGCACTGGGGTATTCACCATGTTCTCTCCAAAAAGCCTGTCATAAGACTTGAGAACCACAGCTCACCCTACAGGCATCCAGATGGCCATCAGACACACAATATACGGTCTGATTTGATTTTAAAATGGAGGCCAAGGGCCAGGTGTGGTGGCTCACACATAATTCCAGCACTATGGGAGACTGAGGTGGGCAGCTCTCTTAAGGCCAGGAGTTCGAGGCCAGCCTGACCAGTATGGTAAAACCTCATCTTTACTAAAGAATACAAAAATTAGCCGGGTGTGGTGGCACATATCTGTAATTCTAGCTACATAGGAGGTTGAGCAACGAGAATCACTTGAACCTGGGAGATGGATGTTGCAGTGAACCAAGATCATGACACTGCACTCCAACCTGAGTGATATAGTGAGATTCTGTCTCAAAAATAAATAAAAATAAATAAATAAAATGGAGGCGGAGAGCCTTGAAATGAAAGGACAGAGTTGAGGTCCACTCCTATATACTCACCCTTTTGATAATCCCAGACAAGCCCCCACAATGAAGCTGTGTCATTTATCTGGGGTAGTACCCAAGGTTCATTGCCTCATGCTAAGGAAATCAAGGACACAGACACACACACAAGGAGTGGGTTTAATAGCAGAAGTTTGATAGGCAAAAGAAAGAAGAGAGCTTTCTTGTGCAAAGAGGTCCCAAATGGTTTTTGGGTTCACAGTGAGATGCAGTGGTTTATAGATGAGCTTGAGGAAGTGGTGTCTGATTTACAAAGGGCACAGAGGATTGGTTAAACCAGGTGTGCCATTTACATAGTGCACAAAGAGGCTGACCACCCCACCCTGATCTTTTATTATGCAAATTCGGTCTCTAACAGGCTGGCACCATGTTGCCTGCTTTTTACTGCGCATGTGGTGACAAAAAAATGGAAAAAGGGAACTTCCATGTTGACTATACCTGACTTCCAAGTATCCCTTTCTATTGGCACAGCTGCCAGCATTTATCTATGCAAGTTGTCTATGTGTGCAGCTTGATTTTTCAGGCTGCATTTTTTAGAAAAAAAAAAAATGATTTGGGGGTTGCTTTTTATTGAAAGGAAAACCTTACTGAGGACTTTTACCCTATCTGCCTAAATAATATCTTTTCAGTTCCTGTATCAGAGTGACGTCAGTACTCCCTTGTGTCTCAGTAGGTCATGTTTCCCCACCCTGCCCCCAACCAGTCCACTGTAGTCCACTGTCTCTGGGCCCAGTTCTTGCCTAGGCATTGTAGTCCTTATGGTCTAGACTGCCTTTCAAGTTTACTGGGAGACAGAGTGTTGTAGCCCTCAGTAGTGAGGTTTGCGAGAACACAAGTTCTGACCACTGAGATCAGCAAATGCCCTCTGGCTAGGGCTGGTTTAAATGCTCCCTCTGTGGGCAGGCATCAGCTGAGTCTGGTCTGGTTTTCCTTTCTATTCTAACAGAAAAGCACTGAGTTCAATGCCTAACAATTGCTGTGTTCTCCCTCCCCTAGTGCTCAGAGACAATCTCCACACCATGATGCTGCTGCTGGGGGCAAGAGAGGAGTGATGTTAATAACTCAGGACTGTTTTTTATCTGTCTTTTCAGTGCCTCTTTCAGTGATATAAAGTAAAACCAGGTACTATAAGTGCTCACCTAATTTTTGGCTACGGTATTTTTTCATGTAGTTTTAAAATTGGTGTCCTTGCAGAAGGACAGTCAGTGGAGCATTCCATTTCACCATCTTGCTCTGCCTCCCCTTGTGAACTTTTCTTATTCATATAGTTTCCTTATTTATCTATTCTCTAGTAGTACACTGAGCTTATCTATGTTCTCTAGTAGTTCACTGAACTTATCTAAGATGACTGTTTTCAGTTATATCTCAAGTGGTTTATAAATGTCTGTTTATTTAGGGTCAGTTTTTGGAGCTCTGTTAGTTTTCTTTTGTAGTTTGTAATCTTTGTATTCTTACATTGGTGGTTCATTTGAAGGAGGAGCCACCTCCTTCTAGTCTTTACAAGCTGGCTTTTCCAGGGGAAAACCCTTCACCAGTCAGCCTCTCCTGAGATGTTGACAAGCCAGATGGTTGCATCTGTGAATGGATACGCCTTCTGTCAGTGTCTCCAGAGTCTGTGGTCAGAAGAAGCTTGCTGCTTCTGCTTTGCAGTAGTGTGGGCCAGCTGGCTTGGTTCATGAACAGGTGAGGCCAGAGAGAGGGGCTTCAGTCAGGCCAGGTTGATGACTCTGGCTGTGGACTACTGCCAAGATCCATGCACCCTGGCCACTGAAAGACACCACCATCTTTCTTTGTTCCTAGCTGTTCCCAGGTGGCCTAGCCATGCTCATTTCCTCGGTGTTCTGTTTGAGGTGAGACAGAAGTGGGCCTCTTGGGAAGGGCCCCAAATGCTGGGTGAGTTGAACACCCACCTTGGTCTTTCTTTAGCTCACTGGAGAAATCAGAGTGAGGATATCTTTCTTGGCACCAGAGATATGGATAAAACAGAAATTTTTAAATTATGCTTTTTAATGTAGTTTTCCTGGGCTTTTGTGCATTACTGGGGTGCTCAATCCCTGGGTTCTGGAACTCTTACAAAGGTGCTCTCTTTCATAGATATTGTTAAATTGGTGTTTCAGTGAGAAAACCAGGATAAGAACCTTCTATTCTGCCATCTTGCTGACATCGCCACTGTCTGGCTGACTTCTTATAAGGCTCCTTCTGTGGCTCAGTCCACATAGCCTCCTTTTTGAGGTTTTTTTGCCCTGTGGAGAGGAAACTGTCCAGTTCATTCAAGCCTAGGTCTTCTCTGAAATATCTACTTGATCCATGTGATCCCCTCATTACCTTCCACATAAAATTCTGTGCCCCTTACTCCTTGCCTTGCTAGTGGATAAGTCCCACCAAAGCCCTGTTGTCAGAATTCTTAAGGTAATATTCATACAATTATCTCCTCTGGTTAACATGTGGCACATTCCTTCAAGAATCTTCTCTCTCTCAGCTCTAGCAGCATGGGGCTCACTCACCAAGTTTCTACATCTTGGCCAGCATTCAGGTAGGGAGTGAGGTAACAGGCTTTTCACTTGAAGATCTTCATAGTCTCTGTGACTGCTTTATTTTGCAGGGAGGAGAAGATAGCTTCCACTCATTTGTATTCTGGGTAAAGGTGAGAAGGCACCAAGAGGTGAAGAAAGGAAAAGCCACAGCATTCACTATGCTTTGCATTCCCTTCAAATAATACTTCAATAAATCTCTGACCTTATTCTTTTAGACTGTTGGAGGTGACTGTCACTAAACCTCATGGATAAAACAAGGCTTCTCTCATTCACTGTCCTCAGTTTTCTAGTTTCATTTGAATTTCTGTGAAAACAGGGTAAGCCTCACTCCTATTTTGTTTTACATATCTTTGAATTATTGGAAAATAAATGCAAGATTTTTAATTCATTATACACAAAGTAAGCACTTCTTAGAATATATCCACTATTATAGAGGAAAGAACACTGGACAAGTAAGAATACTGAAATTTGCATATCACCTCTATATCTTTCTAATTGTGCATCAAGGTTAGAGTGTCTTTACCTCAATAAACTTCTAGTTACCAATCTATAAAATGAAAACACACAAAACACAGACCTGGAATATCAAGAACAGAATAAAACAGAATATCTAGAACAATTATCTACAGTCTCAGGTGACTGCATAAAATTGAATGTTATAAATTATAACGTTTTATAAGACATTACTAAATTACCAGCTCCTCAAGTTCAGGGACCATGTCCTGTTTGTATTTCTATAAAAGCACTCAAATATTTATTGAATGTATAAAACTTCGAATAAACCTAAAGTCAAAGTAGTAAAATGGAAAAATGAAGACAACAAGGGTATTTGTGATAGGCAGAAAAATGGTCCCCCAAAGAGGTCCACACACTTACTCCTGGAACCTGTGAATATATTATGTTACATGACTTAGGGCAATTAAGGTTGCAGACAGAATTAAAGTTTTTGATCCGCTCACCTTAAAATAGAAGGAGAATCCTAGATTATCAAGATGAATCCAATGCAATCACCAACCTCTTCAGGTGGAAGAGGGAAGCAGAAGATGGAGAATCACAGAGATGGCAGCATGAGGAAGACTACCTGATGTTGCCTCTTTTGAAGATTGAAGAGTAAGGCCAAGAGCCAAGGAATACAGGAGTTCAAAAAGGCAGAGAAACAGATTCTCCTCAAGAGTGTCCAGAAGAAATGCCATCCTGCCACAACCTTGATTTTAGCCAGTGGAGACCCATTTCAGACTTCTAAATTTCAGAAAGGGAAGGTAATAAATTAGAGTTGTTTTAATCCACCAATTAAACTAAAATAGTCTATAACACTAACAGTACATAAAAGTTGGTCTGCAAGAGAACAGTGAAAAAAAAATATGTCAGGTACAAGCCCAAGTTAACACTGGAGCTTGACACATTATACATAAAAAAGAATACAAGTATAGGATGAAGAACTGAATACCTGTGATATTACTAATGGAAAGACCAATGTCTCTTTTGGTTTCCACAGCCGTGGAAGTAGGTGGTGTCTAGATTTCTTTTGACTTTACATTCTATGCAGCATGTAAGAGGGAAGTAATCATGATATAAAGAGAGCAAGAATCTTCACTAGTTGTATTTATTAAGATGGGAATGAAATATTATAATAGTTGGCATTTGCAATCAACAGGAAAACCTAGCTACATCAACATAGCTACAACAGGAAAATATAGCTACATCTAGAATATCAATGAAAATATTGGAGCAATCTGCTAGTAATTAAATATATTTCAAAATACTTATTACAAAACAAATTTCACAAGATTAAAGATTACATTTTAAAAGCAAGCTATAGAAATACAAAAGTAAACATAGATATCTGTATAACCTTGCAATGAAACTGATTTTCTAAATACCGATAAAAGGAAAGCAGAAACCACGAGTGAAAGACTGATTGACTGTATCACTTTAAACTCACAGAGCCTTGCCATGCCATGCTTCAGGACTAACATTGATGGCTTGTCAATCTCATCTTTTTCCAAATGAAAGAAAATATGTTTCATGGCAAAATTTCAACAGTCTCCTTAGAGATCATTGAAGCATCTCCTGGAATAATTGAATCTCAGCTTAGCGAGGCCCAGTGATAGGGGATAAGGACACAGAGAATGGCTCAGAGGGGAGTAAGTGGCCTACCACACTGAATGATGGTAAGAGCTTGAGAAGAATGAGGCAGAGACACTGAATTGAGGCAGAGACACAGGCAGAGACACTCAGAAGTAACTAGTGACTTCAATGAAAGGTATTGAGAATAGGCAGATGATAAATGGGAATGGATTAAGCAGTAAGTGGGAGGTGAGGAAATGGTGCTATGAGCTCAAATAATTTTTCACAAAGTGTGGAGAAAATACAGAAGGGTAACTGGAGTGGTATGTGAGAACCAAAGTACAGTTATTTTTGATGAAAGCATCTTTAACATGTTTAAAATATAAAAGAAGAATGCAGTCAGAAATAAAAATTACAACATTGAGAAGGGATTATTAATAATGTAAGGTACTAGAGAAGGAAGAGGAAAATGGGATCCAAAATACTAGTGGAGGGATTGATTATTGAGAAAAAGAGAAATCTCAGGTGGAAATGCTAAAAGGGGAGAGGCCAGATGCACTGGAAGGAAATAAAGTATGAGTTGTCCATCAGCACCAGTGGGCTTGAGAATGGTGGGAAGTGATAACCACGTGATCTGGAATGATGGGAGGTTGTAGTCAGTAGGCAGAATGCTAATTTTGGTGACTTTGGAGGTGAAGTTGTGGATAATGGCAAGATGCAAGGTGCAATCCTGAGAGTGACTCCCAAGGTGAAGTGAAGGACACTTTGTGTAAGGAAGTTCAGGATCTGAGGGGCTGGCATCATTAATTTTACCAATATTCAGTTGTTGAAACTTCAAATAATGTGAAGATTACATGTCTGATTTACAGAAGATTTTAGCCAAGGAATCTTCAGGTATATTTTTCTGACGTCCTTAGTTGTTTTGTAATAGTCTGTACTATTTTCTAATAGTATGAGATGGAAATTTAATTTTCTAATATTTCAAACTTCTCAGCTATCTCTCCTCCTTATCCCACTAGGAATGGATTACTGTTTAACCTACTTCCCCAAAAGAGAATTAACAGCATAGAAATTATGCCTAAAAGCCAGGTATTTATCTACCAGGTGAGTATGAAATACTTACTTGGTATTTGATGCATATTTACTTAATCAGATAGAACCCCAGCCTTGCTATCAAAGTAAATGTTAAATATGCTTGAGAATGCTGTCCAAAACTTGGGTAAGAAGTATCAATGTAAGGCCTATAACAAACCAAATTTGATTCCCTCAAAAGTAAAGGTAATACAATTTTCATAGCAGGAGAGAAACACATCACTAGTCTATTTCCCAAGACCAAAGAAAAGTACGCTCACTGTGTCAATCAATATAATGGCCTTGATCTTTAAAGAAAGTTCAACTGGAAATTCTAAAATACATGCATATAAGTAAACTTCACAGTACACTGTTTAACTGGCTCTATAATAGTTTTCAATACTTGACATCAAGATTTTTTTACCCAGAACTCCTTTCTTCTTATATTCTTCTCCACATCTTCCCAGGTGCTCGCTATAGAAGACTCAGTATACTTGGCAAGAAGGAAATTAATGAAAGTCAAAAATATAGCTACATCTAGAGATTTCACTATCAGCAAAATTATACAACCACATGTTAGTATTATGAGCAAGCATCCTCAGGCCCAACTGTGAGCACAGTAATTTTAGTCCCAAGATTTCTGTTGAATGCCTTCATTTCAGGCTTTCGAGCAACTAATATATGCAATAAGTAAACAGAAATCCCAGTCATATTTGGAGAGAGAGAAGGGAGGAAGAGGAGAGAAAGGAGAGGTGGGGTGGGGGGAGAGAGGGAAGGAGGGGCAGACAGGGAGAGAGAGAGACAGAGAGAGAGAGAGAGAGAGAGATCCTTCTGAGGTCAAACTGCCCACCCTAAAGCTTAGCCATAGGAGTATAAATGAAATGAAATACAGATGGGAACAACAGGTCAGGCATGCAATTAGCCCAATAAGACTTAAGTTGAAGATCTGTAGACTGTAGATCTAGTCCTTATCTATAATTATTTTGTGGTACACTTTCACTGCACTGAGTAGGGGAGTTCTTACTGCAGTTACAACATTGGCCTGAAGCAATGCTGCAGTCCAGATACTTTCTAGGAAGATGTAATGGGCAAAGGTTACATTTTAAATATGCCCAAAGACATTTTCTTTTGACAAGCACACTTCATGTGGGCCATGTGATTCTTAAGGAGCTTTCAGTCAAGTGGGCATGTAATCCAGACCAATCAATTAAGGTCCTTTACGGGAATATTAGAAAAGACTGATGACTTTTCACCACATCGACAGATGGTGGCTGGGGGTCGTGGAGAGTGGAATGAAGACAACAGGGAAAAGCAGAGGAAAGAGTGGAGCAACTATATGTGATTGAAGCCATTCCAACCTGAAAATTTTAAATTTTATAAGTTAATAAATTCCCTTTTCCTCATGTTGGTTTGCTAATACAGAGGAGGAAAGTAGGTGACAAAGAGAGAGTGAGCAGAGGAAGCTCTCATGGCTGTGATTAGAAAACAGCATTTATGACAGGAGTCAGCTGGTTCCCCACTCGTTCCCTTCATTCATCATCTGAAGGCCCAAGACGGTTTGCCAAACGAGAATATGTTCACAGAATCACACCACAGCTGAGAAGTCGGTGGAATTGTCTTCTATATTTTTGTTTCTACCTTGGGCATGCTTGAGCCTTGGAGATGGAGGCTGCAGTAAGCAGACATCCCACAACTGCACTCCAGCCTGGGGGACAGGAGTGAGACCCTCCTTCAAAAACAAAACAAATAAACAAACAAAAATACCGAAAAAATGCAAAACTTTGCAAGCTAAGGAATGTATAATAAAGGAATGATGATGACCCTTATACACATTTAGGCAACATGTCTCCTCTCTAAGCCTTTGGAAAAAATTATAGGTAATATTTGATATTTCTTATCCTCAATCAGACATTATCTAAATTGATCTACACACATTCTCATTAACCCAATCATACTTACTTTAGAACTACTACTTCACTTGAGCAGCTCTCCACTCTATGAAACACGGACCTTTACACATCCACATCGTATAGTATTCCCAGTAAATAACATTTCACATATGCAGCCTTCGCTTTACCTGGCACAAGCTATTAGTTTATACTCTAATCCAGAGAAAAGAAAACTCAGGCTGGGCACGGTGGCTCAAGCCTGTAATCCCAGCACTTTGGGAGGCCGAGGCGGGCAGATCACGAGATCGGGAGTTGGAGACCAGCCTGGCCAACATGGTGAAATCCCGTCTCTACTAAAACTACAAAAATTATCTGGGCATGGTGGCGGGTGCCTGTAATCCCAGCTACTCAGGAGGCTGAGGCAGGAGAATCACTTGAAACTGGAAGGAAGAGGTTGCAGTGAGCTGAGATCACGCCATTGCATTCCAACCTGGGTGAAAGAGCTAAATTCCATCTCAAAAAAAAAAAAAAGAAGGAAAACTCATAGATGAACACATACTGTTCTCTGCCAGATTATTTTTGAACGTGTAGTGAACAGCTAATGTTGTTCCCAACTATCTCTATGAAATGAATGGAAGAATTTTTTAAAAGGCTTAACATGAGACAGATAAGGAGATACAATCTGATATCAAACCAATACTTTCAGTAGTAGCTTTCCCATAAGGGCTATAATATTGGAATGAACCACCATGTGTACAATATTTTAAAAGCTATGATTAGGCAGGCTGGTTAGAAATCCTTTGTCAGAATAGGCAAATGTTTACAGGTTCTGAAAAGCAGATTGCTGGTACCATCTACCTTAAGTTTCAAATATTTGTTACTTCTTTATTCATTTTTTCCAATCTCTACTGAGATATAGGTTGGTGAATTCTTATCCATTCTGCCATTCTGTATCTTTTAAGTGGAGCATTTAGGCCATTTACATTCAACATTAGTAATGAGATATGAAGTACTATTCTATTCATCGTGATACTTGATGCCTGAATACCTTGGTTTGTTTTCTCATTGTGTTATTGTTATATAGGACCTGTGAGATTTATGCTTTAAGGAGATTCTATTTTGAGGATTTGTTTCAAGATTTAGAGCTCCGTTTAGCATTTCTTGTAGTAATCACTTGGTAGTGGTGAATCCTCTCACATTTGTTTGTCTGAAATAGACAGTGTCTTTCCTTCATTCATGAAGCTTAGTTTTGCTGGATACAAATTTCTTGGCTGATAATTGTTTTGTTTAAAGAGGCTAAAGATAGGCCGGGCGCGGTGGCTCAAGCCTGTAATCCCAGCACTTTGGGAGGCCGAGACGGGCGGATCACAAGGTCAGGAGATCGAGACCATCCTGGCTAACCTGGTGAAACCCCGTCTCTATTAAAAAATACAAAAAACTAGCCAGGCAAGGTGGCGGGCACCTGTAGTCCCAGCTACTCTGGAGGCTGAGGCAGGAGAATGGCATGAACCTGAAAGGCAGAGCTTGCAGTGAGCTGAGATCCGATCACTGCACTCCAGTTTGGGCGACAGAGCGAGACTCCGTCTCAAAAAAACAACAACAAAAAAAAGAGGCTAAAGATAGGACCCCAATTCCTTCTAGTGTGTAGGGTTTCTGCTGAGAAATCTGCTGTTACTCTGATAGGTTTTCCTTTATAGGTTACCTCATGATTTTTGCCTCACAACTCAAGATTCTTTCCATCATCTTGACTTCAAATAACCTGATGACAGTGTGCCTAGGTGATGATCTTATTGCGATGAATTTCCTAGGTGTTCTTTGAGCTTTTTGTATATGTATGTCTAGATCTTCAGCAAGGCTGGGGAAGTTTTCATCAATTACTCCCTCAAATATTCTTTCCAGACTTTTAGATTTCTCTTCTTCCCTGGGAACACCAATTATTCTTAGGTTTGGATCCTTAACATAGTCCCAAACTTCTCAGAGGTTTTGTTCAGTTTTTAAAATTCTTTTTTTGTCTTGGATGGATTAATTCAAAAGTCTTGTCTTTGAGGTCTAAAGTTCTTTCCTTTGCTTGTCTGATTCTATTGCTGAGATTTCCCAGGGCATTTTGCATTTCTCTAAGTGTGTCCTTGATTTCAAGAAGTTGCAATCATTTTTTATTTGTGCTATTTCACTGAAGATTTTTCCTTTCATATCCTGTATCATGTTTTTAATTTCTTTAGGTTAGAGTTCATCTTTCTCTGGTGCCTCCTTTATTAGCTTAATAATCAACCTTCTGAATTCTTTTTCCGGCAATTCAGAGATTTCATCTTGGTTTGGATCCATTGCTAGTGAGCTGATGAGATATTTTGGGGGTGTTAAAGAACCCTGTTTTGTCCAATTACCAAAAGTGTTGTTCTCATTTGGGTAGACCATGTCAGAGGGAAGACCTGGGAACTCAAAGGCTGCTGTTCAGATTATTTTGTCCCATGGGGTGCTCCCTTGATGTGCTGTTCTCCCCCTTCCCCTAGGGATGGGGCTTCCTGAGAGCCAAACCACAGTGATTGCTTTTGCTCTTCTGGGGTTAGCCACCCAGTGGAGCTACTGGGCTGGTACTGGAGAGTATCCACAAAGAGTTCTATGATGTGATTCATCTTCAGGTCTCTCAGCTGGAGCATCTGCTCCAGTGGAGGTAGCAGGAAAAGTTAAGTGGACTCTGTGAGGGTCGTTGGTTGTGTTTTTTAGTGTGGGGGTTTTGTGTTGGTTGGCCTCCAGCTAGGAGGTGGCATTTTCATGAGTGCATCAGCTGCAGTACTATAAGGAGAAAGTAAACTTGCCCTAGGGTTGCCTGGGCAAAACTTAACTATTCAGGTTTTTCAGGTGGTGGGCAGGGCCATAGAACTCCCAAGAGATTATGACCTTTGTCTTTGAATACCAGGGTGGGTAGAGAAAGACCACCAGGAATGCCAGCAGTCACAGGCCTCATACCATTCCCACACAGCCCATAAGACCAGTATGACTCCCACAAAGCCCTCCACAGCTAGTGAGTAGGGTGAGAACTTGCCCTAGACCACCAGTCACCGCACTGAGAAAGTAAACAGACTCATGGTTTTCCACCATCTCAGGGAGCCTGTAGTGGCGATCCAGTTTCTTCAAAGGGTCTGTGAATTCTCTCAGCTTTCCTGCTATGTTGCTGTGGTAGATCTTGAAGCAAAAGTTTATGATGTGGGTCTCCACATGCTGCTCTGTCCAAGTGAGAGCTGCAAGCTAGTGCTGCCTCCCGTACACCATCTTAATCCTCTGTCCAAAGTTTTTTAAATAGTCATTCAAAAAATAATGTGGTAAGAAGTAGAAAGAGCCCCTGTGAACCCAGTACTCCTCATGCTTAGGCTCAGGAATACATAAAAGTTTTCTAGAGTAAGGTCCTTTTGCCCCATCAATTCTCATATAACTCCCCTCACTCAATTTTAACTTGGAGATTATTCCTCCTTCAATCTAGTGTATGTGTTCTGGGTGAGCTCTACCCCTGCTCTAAAGGTGCACAACATGTGTCACATGCAAGCCAGTAAGCATATTATATTCCCCTGGCCGTGGTGCTTGTGGACACAGAGTGATTCCCCTGCAAGTAAAAGGGCTCACTGTTTCCCACTAGACTTCACTCTTGGACTCATCTGAGCCTAAAACTGCTACAGTCATCTTCTCATCAAGCAAAGAGAGCCTAGGAATTTTATAAGTTATATGGAGAACTTTCATATGAAGCCAATGCAGTGGGAGGCAGAGAGGAGAAGCAGAGAAAAGAAAGAAGAAAGAAAGGAAGGGGTGCGGGGAGGTGAGGGGACCCTCTGTTTCAGTCCGGAATCCAGCTTTATAAGAAGCTAGGCTATCAGTGGACATTTTTAGTTGAATAGGAAAATAAATGTCATCTTTGCCTCCCTTTGGTACAGACATTCTAACACTTGTAGACTAATATAGAAAAAAATAATAATAATAACTCTAACAGACATGTTTAATCTGATGCCATTGCATCATTTCCAGGTACTATTCAAAATTTACGAGAGGTTAGAGCCTCAGAGCTATAAAACCAACACAGAAGGATTTCACAATCTCAAGTCACTTTAAAACCAACATCATGGAAAATGTGATCATACAATGTTTAGCCAAATTCTATTTTGTGGGCATTTTGGGAAATGCACATTCCATTTCTAATATAATAGAAAACTAGTAATTAGATGCAATCTGCATTGTGAGCAAAATTACTAAACATTCTACCTTGTAATCATTACAGCCCTGATATAAGCAATGAAAATTAGAAATCTTATTCCTCCTGTAGATTCTTGTTTAGTGTAGTCATACTAGTTTTATATTGTATGAGTCCATATTTGAGGAAAGGTTGTAACCATACCTCCCCTAACAGTTTAAAATCTTGAAAAAAATAAAGTAAAAGCACAATGTGTTAAAGTTTTAAAATGGGAAATTAGTGTCATCTTGTATTTTGAAGACGTGAAAGTAAAACCTTTATCTCTCCTTCTTCATATGTTAAAGAATCATTGACTAAAACAGGCCCACTTTATTTCCTTTGGTGTTCTGAAATCATCAAGTAAACCCTCTTTATTCCTCCTTCAGAATGTTGTTAAAGTGTAAACTCCTTCCCTTGACAGTTAGGCTCTATGCTATTTCAGCCAGGAAATTCCAATTTCTTGAAAAAATCACATTCATTATTATACTTTGGTTATTGGATCAAAGTCAGGACTTAATTCTGAATATTAATGTGGTATAATCATGAAAAAGCTTTGGTTTTTAAGCATTAACATGGTAATCAGCAAATGTCTTTGAGAGATGGCCCAGATATTGGAAACAGCAGTAACCTTTCTTTTTTTTTATTTATTTATTATTATTATACTTTAAGTTCTAGGGTACATGTGCATAACGTGCAGGTTTGTTACATATGTATACTTGTGCCATGTTGCTGTGCTGCACCCATCAATTCGTCAGCACCCATCAACTCGTCATTTACATCAGGTATAACTCCCAATGCAATCCCTCCCCCCTCCCCCCTCCCCATGATAGGCCCCGGTGTGTGATGTTCCCCTTCCCGAGTCCAGGTGATCTCATTGTTCAGTTCCCACCTATGAGTGAGAACACGCGGTGTTTGGTTTTCTGTTCTTGTGATAGTTTGCTAAGAATGATGGTTTCCAGCTGCATCCATGTCCCTACAAAGGACACAAACTCATCCTTTTTTATGGCTGCATAGTATTCCATGGTGTATATGTGCCACATTTTCTTAATCCAGTCTGTCACTGATGGACATTTGGGTTGATTCCAAGTCTTTGCTATTGGGAATAGTGCCGCAATAAACATACATGTGCATGTGTCTTTATAGCAGCATAATTTATAATCCTTTGGGTATATACCCAGTAATGGGATGGCTGGGTCATATGGTACATCTAGTTCTAGATCCTTGAGGAATCACCATACTGTTTTCCATAATGGATGAACTAGTTTACAATCCCACCAACAGTGTAAAAGTGTTCCTATTTCTCCACATCCTCTCCAGCACCTGTTGTTTCCTGACTTTTTAATGATTGCCGTTCTAACTGGTGTGAGATGGTATCTCATTGTGGTTTTGATTTGCATTTCTCTGATGGCCAGTGATGATGAGCATTTTTTCATGTGTCTGTTGGCTGTATACATGTCTTCTTTTGAGAAATGTCTGTTCATATCCTTTGCCCACTTTTTGATGGGGTTGTTTGTTTTTTTCTTGTAAATTTGTTTGAGTTCTTTGTAGGTTCTGGATATTAGCCCTTTGTCAGATGAGTAGATTGCAAACATTTTCTCCCATTCTGTAGGTTGCCTGTTCACTCTGATGGTAGTTTCTTTTGCTGTGCAGAAGCTCTTTAGTTTAATTAGATCCCATTGGTCAATTTTGGCTTTTGCTACCATTGCTTTTGGTGTTTTAGACATGAAGTCTTTGCCCATGCCTATGTCCTGAATGGTACTACCTAGGTTTTCCTCTAGGGTTTTTATGGTATTAGGTCTAACATTAAGTCTCTAATCCATCTTGAATTAATTTTCGTATAAGGAGTAAGGAAAGGATCCAGTTTCAGCTTTCTACTTATGGCTAGCCAATTTTCCCAGCACCATTTATTAAATAGGGAATCCTTTCCCCATTTCTTGTTCCTCTCAGGTTTGTCAAAGATCAGATGGCTGTAGATGTGTGGTATTATTTCTGAGGACTCTGTTCTGTTCCATTGGTCTATATCTCTGTTTTGGTACCAGTACCATGCTGTTTTGGTTACTGTAGCCTTGTAGTATAGTTTGAAGTCAGGTAGCGTGATGCCTCCAGCTTTGTTCTTTTGACTTAGGATTGTCTTGGAGATGTGGGCTCTTTTTTGATTCCATATGAACTTTAAAGCAGTTTTTTCCAATTCTGTGAAGAAACTCATTGGTAGCTTGATGGGGATGGCATTGAATCTATAAATTACCGTGGGCAGTATGGCCATTTTCACGATATTGATTCTTCCTATCCATGAGCATGGTATGTTCTTCCATTTGTTTGTGTCCTCTTTTATTTCACTGAGCAGTGGTTTGTAGTTCTCCTTGAAGAGGTCCTTTATATCCCTTGTAAGTTGGATTCCTAGGTATTTGATTCTCTTTGAAGCAACTGTGAATGGAAGTTCATTTATGATTTGGCTCTGTGTTTGTCTGTTACTGGTGTATAAGAATGCTTGTGATTTCTGCACATTAATTTTGTATCCTGAGACTTTGCTGAAGTTGCTTATCAGCTTAAGGAGATTTTGGGCTGAGACAATGGGGTTTTCTAAATATACAATCATGTCATCTGCAAACAGGGACAATTTGACTTCTTCTTTCCTAACTGAATACCCTTGATTTCTTTCTCTTGCCTGATTGCCCTAGCCAGAACTTCCAACACTATGTTGAATAGGAGTGGTGAGAGAGGGCATCCCTGTCTTGTGCCAGTTTTCAAAGGAAATTTTTCCAGTTTTTGCCCATTCAGTATGATATTGGCTGTGGGTTTGTCATAAATAGCTCTTATTATTTTGAGGTACGTTCCATCAATACCGAATTTATTGAGCGTTTTTAGCATGAAGGGCTGTTGAATTTTGTCAAAAGCCTTTTCTGCATCTATTGAGATAATCATGTGGTTCTTGTCTTTAGTTCTGTTTATATGCTGGATTATGTTTATTGATTTGCGAATGTTGAACCAGCCTTGCATCCCAGGGATGAAGCCCACTTGATCATGGTGGATAAGCTTTTTGATGTGTTGCTGAATCCGGTTTGCCAGTATTTTATTGAGGATTTTTGCATCGATGTTCATCAGGGATATTGGTCTAAAATTCTCTTTTTTTGTTGTGTCTCTGTCAGGCTTTGGTATCAGGATGATGTTGGCCTCATAAAATGAGTCAGGGAGGATTCCCTCTTTTTCTATTGATTGGAATAGTTTCAGAAGGAATGGTACCAACTCCTCCTTGTACCTCTGGTAGAATTCAGCTGTGAATCCATCTGGACCTGGACTTTTTTTCGTTGGTGGGCTATTAATTATTGCCTCAATTTCAGAGCCTGCTATTGGTCTATTCAGGGATTCAACTTCTTCCTGGTTTAGTCTTGGAAGAGTGTAAGTGTCCAGGAAATTATCCATTTCTTCTAGATTTTCCAGTTTATTTGCGTAGAGGTGTTTATAGTATTCTCTGATGGTAGTTTGTTTTTCTGTGGGGTCAGTGGTGATATCCCCTTTATCAGTTTTAATTGCGTCGGTTTGATTCTTCTCTCTTTTCTTCTTTATTAGTCTTGCTAGTGGTCTGTCAATTTTGTTGATCTTTTCAAAAAACCAACTCCTGGATTCATTGATTTTTTTGGAGGGTTTTTTGTGTCTCTATCTCCTTCAGTTCTGCTCTGATCTTAGTTATTTCTTGCCTTCTGCTAGCTTTCGAATGTGTTTGCTCTTGCTTCTCTAGTTCTTTTAATTGCGATGTTAGAGTGTCAATTTTAGATCTTTCCTGCTTTCTCTTGTGGGCATTTAGTGCTATAAATTTCCCTCTACACACTGCTTTAAATGTGTCCCAGAGATTCTGGTATGTTGTATCTTTGTTCTCATTGGTTTCAAAGAACATCTTTATTTCTGCCTTCATTTCGTTATGTACCCAGTAGTCATTCAGGAGCAGGTTGTTCAGTTTCCATGTAGTTGAGCGGTTTTGATTGAGTTTCTTAGTCCTGAGTTCTAGTTTGATTGCACTGTGGTCTGAGAGACAGTTTGTTATAATTTCTGTTCTTGTACATTTACTGAGGAGCACTTTACTTCCAATTACATGGTCAATTTTGGAGTAAGTACGATGTGGTGCTGAGAAGAATGTATATTCTGTTGATTTGGGGTGGAGAGTTCTATAGATGTCTATTAGGTCTGCTTGCTGCAGAGATGAGTTCAATTCCTGGATATCCTTGTTAACTTTCTGTCTCGTTGATCTGTCTAATGTTGACAGTGGAGTGTTGAAGTCTCCCATTATTATTGTATGGGAGTCTAAGTCTCTTTGTAAGTCTCTAAGGACTTGCTTTATGAATCTGGGTGCTCCTGTATTGGGTGCATATATATTTAGGATAGTTAGCTCTTCCTGTTGAATTGATCCCTTTACCATTATGTAATGGCCTTCTTTGTCTCTTTTGATCTTTGATGGTTTAAAGTCTGTCTTATCAGAGACTAGTATTGCAACCCCTGCTTCTTTTTGTTCTCCATTTGCTTGGTAAATCTTCCTCCATCCCTTTATTTTGAGCCTATGTATGTCTCTGCGTGTGAGATGGGTCTCCTGAATACAGCAAACTGATGGGTCTTGACTCTTTATCCAGTTTGCCAGTCTGTGTCTTTTAATTGGAGCATTTAGTCCATTTACATTGAAGGTTAATATTGTTATGTGTGAACTTGATCCTGCCATTATGATATTAACTGGTTATTTTGCTCGTTAGTTGATGCAGTTTCTTCCTAGCCTCGAAGGTCTTTACATTTTGGCATGTTTTTGCAATGGCTGGTACTGGTTGTTCCTTTCCATGTTGAGTGCTTCCTTCAGGGTCTCTTGTAAGGCAGGCCTAGTGGTGACAAAATCTCTAAGCATTTGCTTATCTGTAAAGGATTTTATTTCTCCTTCACTTATGAAACTTAGTTTGGCTGGATATGAAATTCTGGGTTTAAAATTCTTTTCTTTAAGAATGTTGAATATTGGCCCCCACTCTCTTCTGGCTTGGAGAGTTTCTGCCGAGAGATCTGCTGTTAGTCTGATGGGCTTCCCTTTGTGGGTAACCCAACCTTTCTCTCTGTCTGCCCTTAACATTTTTTCCTTCATTTCAACTTTGGTGAATCTGGCAATTATGTGTCTTGGAGTTGCTCTTCTCGAGGAGTGTCTTTGTGGCGTTCTCTGTATTTCCTGGATTTGAATGTTGGCCTGCCCTACTAGGTTGGGGAAGTTCTCCTGGATGATATCCTGAAGAGTGTTTTCCAACTTGGTTCCATTTTCCCTCTCACTTTCAGGCACCCCAATCAGATGTAGATTTGGTCTTTTTACATAATCCCATACTTCTTGCAGGCTTTGTTCATTTCTTTTTCTTCTTTTTTCTTTTGGTTTCTCTTCTTGCTTCATTTCGTTCATTTGATCCTCAATCGCTGATACTCTTTCTTCCAGTTGATCGAGTCGGTTACTGAAGCTTGTGCATTTGTCACGTATTTCTCGTGTCATGGTTTTCATCTCTTTCATTTTGTTTAGGACCTTCTCTGCATTAATTACTCTAGCCATCAATTCTTCCACTTTTTTTTCAAGATTTTTAGTTTCTTTGCGCTGGGTACGTAATTCCTCCTTTAGCTCTGAGAAATTTGATGGACTGAAGCCTTCTTCTCTCATCTCATCAAAGTCATTCTCCGTCCAGCTTTGATCCATTGCTGGCGATGAGCTGCACTCCTTTGCCGGGGGAGATGCGCTCTTATTTTTTGAATTTCCAGCTTTTCTGCCCTGCTTTTTCCCCATCTTTGTGGTTTTCTCTGCCTCTGGTCTTTGATGATGGTGATGTACTGATGGGCTTTTGGTGTAGGTGTCCTTCCTGTTTGATAGTTTTCCTTCTAACAGTCAGGACCCTCAGCTGTAGGTCTGTTGGAGATTGCTTGAGGTCCACTCCAGACCCTGTTTGCCTGGGTATCAGCAGCAGAGGCTGCAGAAGGTAGAATATTTCTGAACAGCGAGTGTACCTGTCTGATTCTTGGTTTGGAAGCTTCCTCTCAGGGGTGTACTCCACCCTGTGAGGTGTGGGGTGTCAGACTGCCCCTAGTGGGGGATGTCTCCCACTTAGGCTACTCAGGGGTCAGGGACCCACTTGAGCAGGCAGTCTGTCCCTTCTCAGATCTCAACCTCCGTGTTGGGAGATCCACTGCTCTCTTCAAAGCTGTCAGACAAAATTGTTTGCGTCTGCAGGGGTTTCTGCTGCTTTTGTTATTGTTTACTGTGCCCTGTCCCCAGAGGTGGAGTCTACAGAGACAGGCAGGTTTCCTTGAGCTGCTGTGAGCTCCACCCAGTTGGAGCTTCCCAGCAGCTTTGTTTACCTACTTAAGCCTCAGCAATGGCGGGCGCCCCTCCCCCAGCCTCGCTGCTGCCTTGCCGGTAGATCACAGACTGCTGTGCTAGCAATGAGGGAGGCTCCGTGGGCGTGGGACCCTCCTGGCCAGGTGTGGGATATGATCTGGTGTGCCTGTTTGCTTAAAGCACAGTATTGGGGTGGGAGTTACCCAATTTTCCAGGTGTTGTGTGTCTCAGTTCCCCTGGCTAGGAAAAGGGATTCCCTTCCCCCTTGCGCTTCCCAGGTGAGGCGATGCCTCGCCCTGCTTCAGCTCTCGCTGGTTGGGCTGCAGCAGCTGACCAGCACCGATCGTCCGGCACTCCCCAGTGAGATGAACCCAGTACCTCAGTTGAAAATGCAGAAATCACCGGTCTTCTGTGTCGCTCGCGCTGGGAGTTGGAGACTGGAGCTGTTCCTATTCGGCCATCTTGCTCTGCCCCCAGTAACCTGACTTTCAGGAGTCCATGAAAGTACAGACTGACTTCCAAAAAATACAGTGCTTTAAGAAGAGATATGAAACATCTTCCCAGAAATTATTGGATTAAAAAAAAACCACCCAGATGAATATGAGCCAAAATGTCATCCAAAATGCCTCAAATTTTGTAGAATTCTACATTAAAAAGCAAATAGGACCAGATTGGAGGAAAATGCCAAGAAGTCATTCATATGCATTATTTCTATGAATACAAAATTGTGTCATAGAAAAAAAGAAGCAGGCTTTTCTCTGCAATATACAATCTGGCAAGTCCATGGGAAGATAAGCTCATGAAAATTAGATGAATTTCCTTCAAAACAATGTTTGTGTGACTTGCATTTATACTTTCAGTCTAAACTAACATAGTAATTTTTAAGTTAATAACATGCCTCAATATTTAATTTAAAAAATTCCTGCTTTGTAAAAATAAAAATAAACATACAAATTTGTACTACTTGTTTGGCAGTTATTGGCAGAAAAGATAAAAATAAAAATGTTATAGGACTTGGGGTATGACTATGGAGTTGGCCACAGCAAGTGGAAAGAGAGAGATGAAGAATAAGAGTGAGGTGGGAGGAGAGCGAGTGAAAGACAAAGACCAAGAGGCATTCATTACACAAGCACAAGGTGAAATCATGTGCCTTAGGTTACAGTTTGCTGAGCAGAATAAGAGTAGTAACAATAAAAGCCAACATTTGTTGGATACTCATCATATGCCTGGTGGAATGTTAAGTGCTGATTATGTGATTATGTAACATTTCATTTAATCCTCTTTGAAAAAAGAAAAAAATATGCAGTTTCCCTACCATTACTAAAATTTGATACCTAGATGAGGTTTTTTCAGATTTTTTTCCTGCAACTAAATATCTAGAGATAACTTTTAACATACATGGCATTCTTTTTCAGTACCTACCATGGTGCCAATTCATTGACCAAATAAACATGCTAGACATTTTTAAAGGAGAAGCTGAAACATTCTAAAAAACTAGAATACTACAGAACAAAATGGCCAGGTAATTGCAGATTCTTGAAACTTCTTTTCCCTTTGAGTTATGCAATCTAAAAAGTAAAAAAAAAAAAAAAAAAAAATGAAAAGCATGTCTTCCACATTGAGGCTACAAACAGGTCCAACCTTATGCCACAAATCTTGCCCCAAATTAAAATAAAATCTCTGCAATGTACAAGTTATTCATTTTCCAGAGACAAGTATGCAAAGTAGCAGCAAGTGAGGGAAATTCTGGAAAGCCTCAGTACAGACAGTTCGGAGGGCATAAAAAGCATACTTGATTTCCAGCCTCTTTCCCAGGGCCTATGCTTGAAGAGCTGCCAAACTAAGTCTTTACTTGGATCTAACAAGAAAACACCAAAGGGCCAAAATCTGATCACTACTTTTTCACACCTGGCAATGGAAGCAGCAAAGATTCAGCTAAAAGAGAAAAATCAGAAACTTTTTTCTTTTACATTTCAATGTTTGTAGGATCAATCTGCTTAAAAAACCTAGAGCAAAATAAACTTTCCATGTTTCAGATGGAAGACTAAGTGCTAATATAATGATCACTTTCTGTACTTCTGCCATTACCTTTGAATAAAAAAAAACTTTTTGTTACATTTTTAAAAATTTTAGTCTAAGTGTGGTTCTGTAGTTATTTAAATGTCCTCTAAGATCACTCCATGAGGCATCATTAGAACAGAACTATCACATATACATTCACCATAATAAAGAAATGTTTCTTATAAGAAAATAACTGCCCTTCCATACTCTTTTGTGGATCTTCCTGGGATTTTCTGGGATATTTCTTTCTACTGAAAGAATTTAGGTTTGCTCTTGGCTCTGAAATGAAACAGAATGGTATGTTAATTGAAAGATCTTAATGACCATTCTGAATTTAAAGCTGAAATTTCACTTCTGTTCTGTTTCCTGTCTTAAATGGTATCTAGCCATATTGCCTAATATAGCCTCTCAAATCTTCTGCAATGAGATTAAATGATGGCGATAAAATATTCCAATAATCATATGCCAACATATATTGATACTCCACAATTAAATATAATTTCCCTCTCATTAAGAATTTCCCAAGAAATATAATTAAATTCAAAGATTAAAATCTTCAAAAAAAATCTAAATTCTTACCTTAAAGTCCATAAAAGCTAAAGTCTGAAAAATTCCTGCTGTCTTTGTTGAGCAGTGTGAATTCAAAGAAAGTAAAGCCTCAAATCCCAATTTAAATTCCAAACCTATTCTCTCCAACTTCTCATTCTGTTCAGTTTCAGTTAGATGAATTCTCTATATCTGCATTTCTTTCAGCAGCTACAGCCTGACTCTTTCTCGGGAATGGGTACAGTTCCTTCAGGGCCTCAGAAATTTGTTTATTTGCTCACAAGTCAACTCAGGAGTCTCACTTTTAAGGATCCAAAGCATTAATAGAGAATACAAAAGTGCACACCATGGTTTTCCAAACCCACACGTTTTAGAAAATAAAGCAATCCCCATTTGCTAGTACAGTTATCCTAAACATAATTATGTTCTAGAACCCAGTACATACTGTTGTCAAAGGTCATTATAGAAACTCAAAAGTATCTGAAAAAGAAATACTAGTTTCAACTTTACTAAATTGCTGATCAACCTATCCCTGCACGATAAAAACCCTTAAAGTAGGCATCAGAGAAACATACCTCAAAATATTAAGAGCCATCTGTGACAGACCTGCAGCTAACATCATACTGAAGGGGAAAATTTAGAAACCTTCCCTCTTGGTACTGGAATAAGACAAGGATGTCCACTTACACCACTCCTATTCAACATAGTGCTGGAAATCCTAACCACAGCAATCAGCCAAGAGAAAGAAATAAAAGGCATCCAAATAGAAAAAGAAGCCACATTATCTCTCTTCACTGAAAATATAATTCTATACCTAGAAAACCCAAAGTCCAAAAGACTCCTAGATTTGATAAATGATGTGGTCAAGTTTTGGGATACAAAATCGACATATAAATATCAGCATTATTTCCATACACGATCAACATTCAAACTGAGAACCAAATCAAGAATGCAATCTCACTTACAGCGAAAACAAAAAGAAAACAAACAAAAACCTAGGAATACATCTGCCCAAGGAGGTAAAAGATCTCTATAGGAGATACTTGTCTGGGGTACATGAGAATTACCCTAAAAATCTGTTAGAGTGGTATAGAAATGTTCATAGCAGCATTATGCATATTGCTAAAAACCTGAAGCAATTTAATGCCCATCAACTGATAAATTAATGAACAAAATGTGGTATATTTCCAAAACATGTTCAGATATAAAAAGGAATGAGTATTGCTACATGATATAATATAGATGAATCTTGAAAACACTGTGCTAATGGAAAGAAGCCAGTCACAAAAGGCAACAATATGGCTTGATTCCACTGACATGAACTATTCAGACTGTGTAAATTTGTGTAGACAAAAACTAGATTTCTGGTTGTCAGGATATGAGAGAAGGGAAGAATTGGGACTCACTGCTAATCAGTACAGGGTTTCTTTTTGGGGTGGCAGAAATACTCTAGAGTGAGACAGTAGTGATGGTCACACTACATAGTTAATATACTAAAAATCACTGAATTATATGCTTTTAAACAGCAGATTTTATGTTATATAGATTATATCACAATTAAAAATAAATTGAGAGAAACCTCTCATAAGAGATTAAATTTGACTCTATGGGATTCATCTTAACTATGGGACCAGAGTGGGTTAAAGGCTGAGATTTACTTATCTTCTTTCCGAGTTATTGCCATCTGAGATATTCCTGGCCTTTTAATCTCTAAAATTTGCAGTGGAAGCATCCCCCACCTCACCCACTGGGCATCAGGTCCTAACTAAGAAGTTCTTCCAATTCAGTATTTTCTCAGCCTTTTAGTCTCAACTTTCCTACTGAGTGCCATTCTAATGCTGTAGTAAGTGTGGACCTGGCCATGTAGCCAACACTGTATCCTAGGAACTACAGTTTTGGTCCTGAGACACAATGGCTGCTGTCACTCACTACAGAATTGCTTAGAACCGTGAAACCTGGCTCCCAGTGAAGATTCTCCTGCCCCTCAGTCCCCAGAACTGTTCCAGCTGGAGAACCACCTTAAGCAAGTTCCTTAAACAAAGCTGCTTCTGGTGAACTGCATTCCTTGCAGCCTCACAGAAAAAAAAAATCCCTCATGATTACTCCCCAAGAGATGACATTTCCTCTGGTTTAGGATGCTACAGGCTCTGAACATTTTTGTCTGTCATGTCTTTTATGCTATATCTCTCAAATGTTTTCATTTTCTCCACTAGTAGTTTCAGGAAGACTTAGCTGATTAACCTACCTGAGAAGTTTCTTTTCTTCTACCAAGTAGGATCATGATGTTGGCAGGATCTGAATTCTTTCTTTTTACCTTTCCATTGCTCTCGGGCCCAGATATTTTACTACTATATTCTGCTAGATTGTGTTTTATAGAGTTTTCCATGGTGAGATATACGAAAATAGCAGGTTCTGGGTCTGTCAAACGTATCTGCTGTTTAAACATATTTTGTCTACATTCAAGCTTCCTGGGAAGATTATCCATCCCAGAAGATACCCCTCCATAGCCCAATATCTATAATGGGCTCAGTACATATTATAGTTCTTCTGTCCACACCCCTCCAATATAAATGATCTTTTCTGTGCCTTACTTTGAGTCCTAACCAAAAATTGCTTGGGGATGTTTCCTCAGGGAACAGTGTGTAATACATCATCACCTTAAGTCACCTCATTTTTTTGGTTTTCTGCGCTGCTCTTCCCCACATTTACCCTCAAATTTGTTCTAATATTTTGTAACCAAGTCATACAGTTGTCTCAATATTTGCTTGGAGAGTTGGTTTCTGCTTACACTTATGAGCCAGTTTGCAGCATTTGGACACACCCTCTCAGAAATTACTCTAGTCTACTGAGATCCTGCCTTGCTTCCTCTCTAAATTTTATCAGGCTGCAGTTACTCTTTTTGATATAGCAACAATGAAAGTACAACCCCTTTTCTGAAACCTTCTGAGAACAGGTAGACCATCTACATCTGTCTCTCCTTACAGGTCTTCTTTCCCCTTTACGTCTATTGATCCAAACCAATAAAACTGCAACCTTTCTCATAAGGAAATCCTTTGTTTCCTTCAGTTAAATATGCCTAAATTTCTTTATTCTTGTTATTCTGATGCACTTATTCTTATAGTAAGGTTGAAGCATACTCTTAAGCCCATGGCTTCCTGAGCAAAGCTGATTCTTGAGACGCAGTCCTCAAAACACAGGCTTTCTAGACTTTGGTGTCATAATAGCTTCCTTGAGGTGTTTTTCTATGTCAATCCAAAAAGGGACCGTTTTTTTATAATAAGTCTCATGTCTTTTTGCACATTTGTTAATAAAAATGTACTACGCTTCTGTGGGCAAGGGTGCATTTTAGGTCTCAAAATGGTCTAATACCGAGATCACAGTTTATTTTGATTAACAAATCCATGGCCAACTTAAAACTACAATGTGGGGACTGGCTTTTAAAAGCCTGTGTCAAAGCCATGTATATCCATGAATTAGCCCATCTTTAGACCCTGAATTCAGCCTAAAATAGTGCAAAAAGTGAATGCCAACCTACATCTGCACACATAATGTAAAGTTCACTTACACACTAGTTCTTTAGTTTATACATAAAATTTAGTTGCACTAAATTCCTGGCCTGCAACCCTGGTTGACAAAGCAGATTGTAAAAGTTGTGGTCAATAATTACCTTGACCCCTCCCAATCATGATGCTCCTGTACTTGTAAGTCAATCTTTCCCTCAGCTGCACTCTTTATGGAGGCCCTACATGCCCATCATCTGCTGATGCTCCATATTCTTCAAAATAAAACTGTAGCAATTCATATTCTAAATCCAGCCCACACTGGGTGCCATAACCTGCCCACCTTTAGCTTAAGACCAGCAGCTATAACACTGGCTGCATAAAAACCTGTGGGAAAGAGGGCCATAAATTAAGAGACTCATCGATGTCACACAGTGCACTGTCTAAGGCTGAAAGCTGTTTGCCAAAGAACAAGAGAGAATAGAGAAAACAAAACAAAAAACAATCACCACAATCACACTGCACTATATAGGCCACTGCTAACTTCTAAGGACGTGAACCCCTGTGGTATTTCCCTACAAAAACTTCAGTCTCTGAGTATTATTTTTCTTTTGATAAATGAGCAGAAACATTATCTGTAACTTTCTACATAACCCCTGAAGCCTTCAAACCTTAAACAAATATAAATCTCTCATATAAAATAATCTCAACAGTTTTTATAATATACATGAGTCCAGGCACAATAGATCATGCCTGTAATCCCAGCACTCTGGGAGGCTGAAGCGGGAGAATAGCTTGAGCCCAGGAGTTCAAGACCAGCCTGGGCAATGTGGCAAAAGCTCGTCTTTATTTAATCTAAATTATAAATTTAAAATATATATATCTGAAAATTATACACTATAACGCAAATTATACAAACATGGTAATAACAATTGTCTTTGAGTGATGAAATGATAATTTTAATTTCTATTTTCAATCTCCAAATTTTTTCTATAAAATTACAATTATTTATACAGCCAAATAACTGCCTACTTGGCAACTGTATGTCAAGAAAAAGTCACACTTCCTCCCCTTGTATCCAGAAGTCAAAAGGTGGCTATAATTATGACATTCTTTCTAAACATACCTTCAGCCTCCTTACATTTAAGTGAGTCTGAATCTCATAGTGGCATCACCCCTAGCCTACGAGCCTCTATCCCATAAATTATGGGTCTTGGCCAGGCACGGTGGCTCACACCTGTAATCCCAGCACTTTGGGAGGTCGAGGCGGGCAGATCATGAGGTCAGGAGATCCAGATCATTCTGGCTAACACGGTGAAACCCTGTCTCTACTAAAAATACAAAAAATTAGCCAGGCGTGGTGGCGGGCGCCTGTAGTCCCAGCTACACCGGAGGCTAAGGCAGGAGAATGGTGTGAACCTGGGAGGCGGAGCTTGCAGTGAGCCAAGATCGCACCACTGTACTCCAGCCTGGGTGACAGAGCAAGACTCCATCTCTAAATAAATAAATAAATAAATATTTATGGGTCTTAATAAATTCCCTAAAATTATCAACAGAACAAAAATACAACAAAGCAACCAAACATTAGGTTTTTATCTTCATGTATGAGATAACCCTTATGGGTCAGAAAAGCCTTTCCCATTTTCCAAAGAGAGTTGTAGCTAACATGTCACACCTGCAAAGAGACCACCTTAACAGGCTCCGTAAGTTCCCACGATGGGAATGGGCTTTTCCAATTTAACCTTTCTCATCCCTCTTTCAGATGACATAAAGTAATATTTAGAAAAAACAAAAGACTTCATCAAAAAACCCTGTTAGAGCTGATAGCAAATTTAGTAAAGTCACAGGATACAAAATTAACATAACAAAATTCAAAAATCAGTAGCATTTCTATACACCAATAATGGTCAAGCTGAAACAAAGTCAATAACTCAATCCTCTTTACATCAGAAACAAAACAGAAAATACCAAGGAATATGTTTAACCAAGGAGGTGAAAGATCTCTATAAGAAAAAACTACAGGCTGGGCACAGTGGCTCATACCTGTAATCCCAGCACTTTGGGAGGCTGAGGAGGGTGGATCACGAGGTCAGGAGATCGAGACCATCTTGACATCCTAACATGGTGAAACCCCATCTCTACTAAAAATACAAAAAGTTAGCCAGGTGTGGTGGCAGGCACCTGTAGTCCCAGCTACTCGGGAGGCTGACGCAGGAGAATGGCATGAATCAGGGAGGCGGAGCTTGCAGTGAGTCGAGATCACGCCACTGCACTCCAGCCTGGGCGATAGAGTGAGACTCCGTCTCAAAAAAAAAAAAAAAAAAAAAGCAAAAACTATAAAACTTTGATGAACTATATAGATAATACAAACAAATGGAAAAACATCCCATGTTCATGGATTGAAAGAATCAGTATCTTTATTTTTTTCCAATGCCTAAGTGCTCTGAAAGGAAGAATCAATACTGCTAAAATGACCATACTGCTGGAAGCAAAATACAGATGCAAGGCAATTTCTATCAAACTACCAACATCATTTTCCACAGAATTAGAAAAAAAAAATCCTAAAATTCATATGGAACCAAAAAAGATCCCAAATAGCAAAGCAATTCTGATAAAAAGAACAAAACTTAACAGGACCTCACTTCAAACTATATTTCAAAGCAATAGTAACCAAAACAACATGGTATTGGTATAAAAACGGGAACATAATTCAATAGAACAGAATAGGGCAAACAGAATACAGAAATAAATCCACATATTTACAGCCAACAAATCAACACTGTCAAGATCACACACTGGAGAAAGGTCACCCTAAGTCAATAAAAGGTGCTGGCAAAACTGAATAACCATATGTAGAAAGAATGAAACTAGACCCCCAATCTCTCACCATATACAAAATTCAACCAAGATAAATTAATGACTTAAGTGTAAGACCCAAAACTATAAAACTACTAGAGGAAAACATAGATAAGACACCTCAGGACATTGGTCTAGGCAAATATTTCATGGCTAAGACCTTGAGGGCAAAGACAATTATAACAAAAACAGACAAATTGAGCTATATTCAACTCCATGGTTTCTGCATAGCAAAAGAAACAATCAACAGAGAGAAAAGACAGGCTGTTGAATGGAAGAAAATATTTAAAAAGTATTCATCAAACAAGGGACTAATGTCCAGAATACACAAGGAATCCAACAATTTTTTTAAAATCCTGTTAAAAAGTTGGCTAAGGACATTAATAATTCTCAAAAGAAAACATACTAATAACTAATAGTTATATAAAAAGTGCTCAACATCACTAATCATCAGGGAAATGCAAATTGAAAAACCATAATGAGATATCATCTCACCCCAGCTAAAATGATTAGAAAGACAAAACAAACAAGAACAACAACAAACAAAAACAGATACTGGCAAGGATGTGGAAAAAGGGAATGTTTATACACTGTTGGTGGGAATGTAAACTAGTACAACCACTACGAAAAACATTATAAACATTTTTTTTTTTTTTTGAGACAGAGTCTCACTCTGTTGCCAGGCTGCAGTACAATAGTGCGATCTCGGCTCACTGCAAGCTCCACCTCCCAGGTTCACGACATTCGGCCTCAGCCTCCTGAGCAGCTGGGACTACAGGTGCCCGCCACCTCACCCGGCTTATTTTTTGTATTTTTAGTAGAGATGGGATTTCACTGTGTTAGCCAGGATGGTCTTGATCTCCTGACCTCGTGATCTGCCCGTCTCTGCCTCCCAAAGTGCTGGGATTACAGGCGTGAGCCACCACATCCAGCCCCAATTTTTGTATTTTTAGTAGAGACGGGGTTTCACCATGTTGTCCAGGATGGTCTTTATCTCTTGACCTTGTGATCCGCCCGCCTCAACTTCCCAAAGTGCTGGGATTACAGGCATGAGACCACGCTTGGCCAAACATTTCTTTAAAAACTGTAAGTAAAACTATTCTACAATCCAGCAATCCCACTATTGGGTATTTATCCAAAAGAGAAGAAATCAGTATATCAAAGAGATACCAGCACTCACATGTTTATAGCACTCTTCACAATAGCAAAGCTATGAAATCAACCAAAGTGTCAATAAAACATAAAGAAAATGTATATATGCACAGTGGAATGTTTTCAGTTGTTGAAAAATTAAATGTCATTTACAACAACATGGATGGATCTGGAGGTTATTATGCTAAGTAAAACATGCCAGGCAGAGAAAGATAAATATTGTATGTTCTGACTCATTTGTGGGAGCTAAAAAAGTTGATCTCATGAAGATAGAGAATAGAATTATAACTACCAGAGGCTGGGAAGGTGTGAGGGTGGAAGTGGGGATGAAGAGAGGTTGGTTAATGGAGAAATAAATTATAATGTTTGATAGCAGAGTAGGGTGACTACAGATAGCACAGTATATTTCAAAGTAGCTAGAAGAGAGGGCTTGAAATGTTACCAACACAAAAAAATTATAAATACTCAAGCTGATTGATACCTCAAATACTCCCAACTTTATTCTACATTCTACGCATGTAACAAATAATCACATGTACCTCATAAATATGTAAAAGGTCATGAATAAATAAAACAAAAAAGCATTCTCAATACAAGTAAATGAAATCTGAGCAGGTCAGACATTAAACAGGTGTTTTCTGTATGGTGAGGTCTGTACATTTTAAACTTTAAGAATATTTGCCTGAACCAAATCAACTCCTAGCATGATAAAAAGAAAAACAAAACATGTTGATGTATATAAGTACACCCCCTCTATCCCTCAAACCCCTGCTGACAATGTTTATAAATGTATGCATTTAAATAAAAAGTGAAAGACTTCCATGTCCTGGGCAGCTGCAGCAAAGCATAATATTGTTGCCCATCCTTGAAGGCTTTGCAACATACCTTGATGCTGTTGCCTGTCAGGCCAAGGAATGAGTGGGGCCCAAGGCACTCCATTGCTCCCTAAACAGGTTCCACCACCATTGCTGTGGGACTGAGGTACATTCAAGCCACACAGAGGCTTTCCAGTTCCTCCCAAGACTGCCTGCCTGACCATTCTCACAGGCAGTTGAGACATGTGGCACAGTTGCAGTTGCCCTACCTGAGTGTTCTGTTGGTGGCCTGGAAACAATTTACACCTTCTGATCACAGCAGGTGCTAAAGCCTGAGTGGCCACAGGACAAAACTACTGGCCTTATCCTAGTTCCCCAGGACTCAACACAATCACCCAGGGGCATGGAGATGAGATCTGTGATGTGACCTCCAGCAGAGGAGGAATTCCCGCTGTCAGAACACAGAGAAGACTATGGTGTGAATGTATGCTGTGCCATAGTACCTGGGCCCCCACTTTGGTCATGAGACTAGACCTAAAAGGGTGTGGTCTCATAGCCACAATTTCTGGAACTGTTCAACAATCTGAATGTAGACTGTTTGGGACCAGCTTAAACATTCTGGCCTGCTGGCAGCAGGTGGACTCTGGAGGGAGACCTACCAGGTCAGGGGTGTGGGAGTTGGGTGGATCCTACTGCCACCTGCTATGCTGAACACTCTGGGTCACTCTCTTCTTCTCAGTGGGCTCTGTGGTGGAGAGACACCTCTATTCCTCCCTGAAGGGTTGCGCCAGCAGCCTGGGAGCTGTGCCTAGACTGCTGCAATAGTTGGTACTTATGCCTGCCTTGAAAAGCCTGCTCACTGATATACCAACCCAGACATGGCTAGCATTGCCCACTCTAGTCACGTTGGCAGCAGAAAACTGGAGAGGGACCCCCAGGAGCTCCACAGCCTGCCCATCACTAAGATACCCTGGCACTTCTCTTGGTTTTAAAAGGCCAGGTAAAAATCTCACTGCCACCACTGAAGCTGCCTCTTTCTGGCAAGTACAGCCTACTGACTTTGATGCCAATCTGCATATCCATTATAACTTATGCTGACATGACTGCCTAGCATTCAGCTAGCTCTTACCACTGCCACCTAGTGGTATATAGGATGGACGGTAAAATTCAAAATAATTCCTGCTGACAGAGTGCACACTGGTGTGAAAAACTATGAGCCTCCTCCCCATCTCTGCAAAAGACAGTAAGCCTACTCACATGCACAGAACACTGCTACTACATACTACAAAAAAACCAGCATTTGAGAACACCACTACACAAAGGATATCTATAACCAAGGAATTCATACAAAGCTTAGCCCCCTAATAGCACAAAGAAGCAAAGCCAAAAAACTGGCTACTTGACATATGAAATAGTCACGCCCTTGGGAGGGTAAAAATCCCATCTGAACAAAAGTGAATTCAAAAATGACAAATGACAGCTTCTCCAGATTAAAAACAAAATCAGAATGAGAACTCTAGCAGCATGAAAAACAGAGTGTTGTGACACCCATAAGGATCACACTAGTGGTCTAGAAATGGGTCCTAAACAAAATAAAAATTCTGAAATGACAAATAAAGAACACAAACTATGGCTTGCAAGGAAGCTTAATGAGATCCAAGAGAGTTGAAAACCACCACAAAGAAATCGGATAAAGAATTTGGAAAGGGAGTCCCCACCCCCAGCCAAGAAAAGCAGTGAGTCAGTGTGCGACCCCAGGGAAACCACACTTCTCCCCTGGATCTCTACAACCCTCCAATCAGGAGATCACCTTGTAAGCCCACACCACAGGGGCCTTGGGTCCAACACACAGAGCTGCGTAGAGTCTCAGCAGAGCAGCTGCTGAGGCATGCACAGAGACCCAGGGGTTTTACAGACTCTGAGCCCAAGATCCCTGACAAAGGTGACTGCAACTCAGGCAAGGTCAAAGGTCCATACATACCCCTAGGAAGAGGGCTGAATCAAAGGGGCTGAGCAGCATCAGTCTGCAGGCCCCACTTCCATGGCACCTCACAAGATAAGACACATTGGCTTGGAATTCCAGTCAGCCACGAAAAATAGTGTGGAGCCTGCCTGAGATGGGATGGAGCCCCCAATGGAGGGGCGCACTATCATCTTTGCTGTTTGATCAACTCAGCTGTTCCAGCCTGCAGGCTGTGGAGAGTACCAACAGTCCAGATAAGAAAAAGTACCCTTAGTGCAGCATAGCTGCTTTGCCACAACATGGTCAGACTGCTTCTTTAAGAGGGACTCCAATCCATTCCTCCTCACTGGGTGGGACTTCCCAACTGGAACCTTCAGCCACCCCCAGCCTCCAGCCACCCCCTCCCACACATATTCTATAGACAGAGTTCTGATCTCTTCTTGGGATGGGCTGCCACTTTGGTTGTTTGGACAACTCAGTCATTCCAGCCATAGACCTATGGAGAGTCAAAGCCCAAAGGGGCAGAGGTGGTTTTGCAGCCTGGCATTATTGTTTTCTTGAGGCGTGGCCAAACTGCTTCTTTAAATGGGTCCCTGATCCACTCCTCCTTACAAGGTGAGTCCTCCAGCCAGGGCCTCCAGTCACACCCACCTGTATACTACAGACAGCATTCTGATAGCTCTCTGAAACAAAATGCTTGTGGGGATGAGTGGGTCATCATCTTTGCTGTTTGGGTGACTTGGCCATTCAAGCCTGTGGGCTTTGGAGAGTCTAAGCAGACCAGGCCAAAAGCAATTCCCCAGTATGGTATGGCTGTTTTGTTGAGGCATGGCCAGACTGCTTCTTTAAACAGGACACATCCATTCCTCCTTGCTGGCTCTCCCAGCCAAAGCCTCTGGCCACCACCATTCGTGTTCTATGGCAAACAAAGTTCTAATTTCTCCCTCCGATGGAGTGCCTGAGGAGTGAAGCAGGCCACCACCTTTGCTCTTTGGGTATCTCAGCTGGTCCAACCTGTGGGCCTTAAAGAGTCCAAACCAACTGGGAGGCTGAAGGGATCCCCAATGCAGCACAGCTCCTCTACAAAACGTAGCCAGACTGCTTCTTTAAGTTGGTCGCTGATCCCTTTCCTTCTGACTGGGTGAGATGTTCCAACCCAGGTCTCCAGCCACCTCCTACAGGTGCTTTCAAGGTGGAAAAAGATCAGTAACCCCCTGGGATGAAGCTACCAGAGGAAGGAACAGGATGCCATCTTTGCTATTTCACAGGCTTCACTGGTGATACCTTCAGGTACCGGAAAAACTGAGGCAACAAGGGTCTAGAATAGAACCCCAGCAAACTGCAGCAGCCCTACCAAACAGTGGCCAGCCTGTTAAAAGAAAAACAGACAACCAGATAAACAACAACAAAAACACAAAAACCCCAAAGATCAGGAACCTCAAAGATTGGAGGTAGGTAAGTCCAAAAAGATGAGAAAGAATCAGTGCAAAAATAATAAAAGCTCAAAAAGCCAGAGTGCCCCTCTCCTCCAAAATGACAACACCTCTCCAGCAAGGATTCAGAACTTGGCTGAGACTCAGATAGCTAAAATGACACAAGTAGGCTTCACAATGTGGATAAAAACGAACATCACTGAGCTAAAAAAGCAAGTTATAATCCATTGTAAGGAAGCTAAGAATCATGATAAAACAATGCAGGAGCTGACAGTCAAAACAGCCAGTATAAAGAGGAACATAACTGACCTGATAGAGCTGAAAAACACACTACAAGAAATTCACAATGCAATCACAAGTATTAGTAGCAGAATACACCAAGCAAAGGAAAGAATCTCAGAGCTTGAAGACTGGCATTCTGAAATAGGCAGGCAAGAAGAGATAACAAAGAATAAAAAGGAATGAACAAAACCTCACAGAAATATGGGATTATATAGAGACTGAATCTATGACTAACTGGAGTACATGAAACAGACATGGAGAATAAAACCAATTTGGAAAACATATTTCAGGATATCACCCAGGAGAACTTCCCCAATCTACCTAGACAGGTTAACATTCAAATTCAGGAAATGCAGAGAACTCCAGTAAGATAATCCACAGAAGATCATCCCCAAGACACATAATCATCAGATTCTCCAACGTCCAAATGAAGGAAAAATATTAAGGGCAGCCAGAGAGAAAGGACACATCATCTACAGAGGGAAGCCCATCAGATGAATAGTGGACCTCTCAGCAGAAACCCTACAAGCCAGAATAGATTGAAGGCCAATGTTCAGCTTTCTTAAAGAAAAGAAATTCAAATCCAGAATTTCATACATGGCCAAACTAACCTTCATAAGCAAAGAAGATATAAGATCCTTTTCAGACAAGCAAATGCTATGGGAATTCATTAGCACCAGACCTGACTTGCAAGAGTTCCTGAAGAAAGCACTGAATATGGAAGCACAAAACTATTGCCAACCACTACAAAAACACACTGAAGTACACAGATCGGTGTCACTATGAAGCAGACACATAAACAAGTCTACAAAATAACCAGGCAGTGTCATGATGACAGGATCAAATTTACACCTAATAATTTTTTTTTTTGAGACAGTCTTGCTCTGTTGCCAGGCTGGAGTGCAGTGGCACGATCTTGGCTCACTGAAACCTCCAACTCCCTGGTTCAAGTGGTTATCCTGCCTCAGCCTCCAAGTAGCTGAGATTACAGGCACGCACCACCATGCATAGCTAATTTTTGTATTTTTAGTAGAGACGGGGTTTCACGATGTTGGCCAGGCTGGTCTCGAATGCCTGACCTCATGATCCACCTGCCTCGGCCTCCCAAAGTGCTGGAATTACAGGTGTGAGCCACCACGCCCAGCCTACACATAATGATTTTAACCTTAAATGTAAATGGGCTAAATGCCCCAATTAAAAGATACACATTGGCAGGCTGGATAAAAAAATCAAGACCCATTGGTATGCAGTCTTTAAGAGACCCATCTCATGTGCAAAGACACAAATAGCTCAAAATAAAGGGATGGAGGAAAATTTACAAAGCAAATAAAAAGCTGGAAAAAGCAGGGGTTGCAATACTAGTTTCTTGAAAAAACAGACTTAAAACCAAAAAAGACAAAAAAGGGGCATTACATAATGGTAAAGGGCACAATTCAACAAGAGCTAACTATCCAAAATATGTATGAACCCAACACAGGAGCACCCAGATTCATAAAACAAGTTCTTAGAGACCTAGAAAGACTTAGACTCCCACACAATAATAGTGGGAGACTTTAACACACCACTGAAAATATTAGATCATTGAGACAGAAAATTAACAAAGATATTCAGGAACTGAACTCAGCTCTAAACCAAGTGAACCTAATAGATATGTACAGAACTCTCCACCCCAAAATAACAGAATATACATCCTTCTCATCACCACATGGCACTTATTATAAAATCAACCACATTATTGGAAGTAAAACACTCCTCAGCAAATCCAAAAGAACTGAAATAACAATAAACCGTCTCTCGGACAACAGCACAATCAAATTAGAACTCAAGAGTAAGAATTTCACTCCAAACCATATTACTACATGGAAGTTGAACTACCTGCTTCTGAAAGGGTAAATAATGAACTTAAAGAAGAAATCAAGAAGTTCTTTCAAACTAATGAGAACAAATATACAACACACCTGGGAATCTCTGGGACACAGCTAAAGGAGTGTTAAGTGGGAAATTTACAGCACTAAATGCCTACATCAAAAAGCTAGAAAGATCTCAAGTCAACAACCTAAATAACAACTAAAAGAACTAGAGAACCAAGAGCAAACAAACCTCAAAGCTGGAAGACGGCAAGAAATAATCAAGATCAGGGCTGAACTAAAAAAGATAGAGACACAAAAAACCCTTTTAAAAATCAACATATCCGGCCGGTGGCTCAAGCCTGTAATCGCAGCACTTTGGGAGGCTGAGACAGGCGGATCACAAGGTCAGGAGATTGAGACAATCCTGGCTAACATGGTGAAACCCTGTCTCTACTAAAAATACAAAAAACTAGCCGGGTGTGGTGGCAGGCGCCTGTAGTCCCAGCTACTCGGGACGCTGAGGCAGGAGAATGGCATAAACCCGGGAGGCGGAGCTTGCAGTGAGCCGAGATCACGCCACTGCACTCCAGCCTGGGCGACAGAGCGAGACTCCGCCTCAAAAAAAAAAAAAAAAAAAAAAAAATCAACATATCCAGGAGCTGGTTTTTTGAAAAAATTATTAAAATAGACCACTAGCTAGACTAATGAAGAAGAAAAGAGAGAAGATTCAAATAGACAAAACCAGAAATAATAATAAGGATATCACCATTGACCCCACAAAAATACAAACAACTATCAGGGAATACTCTAAACACCTCTAGGCACATAAACTAGAAAATCTAGAAGAAACAGATAAAATCCTGGACACATACAACCTCCCAAGACTGAACCAGGAAGAAACTGAATCCCTGAATATACCAATAATGAGTTCTGAACTTGAGGCAGTAATAAATGCCTACAAACCAAAAAAACAAAAAAAGCCCAGGACCAGATGAATTCACAGCTGAATACTACCAGAGGTACAAAGGTACAAAGAAAAGCTGGTACCATCTGAAACTATTCCAAAAATCTAAAAAGGAGGGACTCCTCCCTAACTCAATCTATGAGGCCCGTACACCAAAACCTGGCAGAGATATAACAAAAGAAAACTTCAGTCCAATATTCTTGAAGAAGATCGATGCAAAAATCCTCAACAAAATACCGACAAACTGAATCCACTAGCACTGCAAAAAAGCTTATCCACCACAGCAAAAAGCTTATCCACCACAATCAAGCGGACTTCATTCCCAGGATGCAAAGCTGGTTTAACACACACAAATCAAGTGTAATTCATCACATAAACAGAACTAGATATAAAAACCACATGATTATCTGAACAGATGCAGAAAATGCCTTTGATAAAATTCAACATCCTTTCATGTTAAAAACTCTCAATAAACCAGGTATTGAAAGAACATACTTCAAAATAAAAGCTATATATGACAAACCCACAGCCAATATTATAGTAAATAGGCAAAAGATAGAAGCATTCCCCTTGAAAACTGGCACAAGAGAAAGTTGCCTTCTCTCACCAGTCCTATTCAACATAGTATTGGAAGTTCTGGACGGGGCAATCGGGCAAGAGAAAGAAATGAAGGGTATTCAAATATAAAGAGAAGTCAAACTATCTTTGTTTGCAGATGACATGACTCTATTTCAACAGAACCTCATCATCCCAGCCCAACAGATTCATAGAAAAAGCTCATAAGTGGCCGGGCGCGGTGGCTCAAGCCTGTAATCCCAGCACTTTGGGAGGCCGAGACGGGCGGATCACGAGTTCAGGAGATCGAGACCATCCTGGCTAACACGGTGAAACCCCGTCTCTACTAAAATACAAAAAAAAATTAGCCGGGCGAGGTGGCGGGCGCCTGTACTCCCAGCTACTCGGGAGGCTGAGGCAGGAGAATGGTGTGAACCCGGGAGGCGGGGCTTGCTGTGAGCTGAGATCCGGCCATTCCACTCCAGCCTGGGCAACAGAGCTAGACTCCGTCTCAAAAAAAAAAAAAAAAAAAAAAAGGAAAAAGCTCATAAGCAACTTCAGCAAAGTCTCAGAACATAAAAGCAATCTGCAAAAATCACCACCACTCCCATACACCAACAGGCAAGCCAAGAGCCAAATCATAAATTAAATCTCATTCACAACTGCCACAAAAATAAAATCACTTTTGCTATGCTTTAGAAGAGATTGGCAGCATTTTCCCCTAAACTGGAGAACTATGGGACTTGGAACTTCAGAGAGATGATTTGGGGTATCTTTGCAGAAGAATTTTTTTTTTTTTTTTTTTTTTTTTTCTGAGAGAGTTTTGCTCTGTCACCCAAGTTAGAGTGCAGTGGTGTGATCTCACCTCACTGCAATCTCCACTTCCTGGATTGAAGCAATTCTCATGTCTCAGCCTCCCGCTGAGAAATATAGGCATATGCCACCATACCCAGCTAATTTTTGTATGTTTTGTAGAGATACCATTTCCCCATGTTGGCCAGGCTGGTCTCAAACTCCTGACCTTAAGTGATCCAACCACCTCAGCCTCCAAAACCGTGGAATTATAGGCAGGAGCCACGGTGCCCATCCCAGAAGAACTTTCTAAGCAGCAAATCATTCAAGATATAACCTGGCTGTCTATTGATTTATTTTTGAGACTGCGTATAGCTCTGTCGCCCAAACTGGAGTGCAGTGGCATCATCTTGGCTCACTGCAAACTGCGCCTCACGGGTTCAAACGATTCTCCTGCCTCAGCCTCCTGAGTAGTTGGGATTACAGGCACACGCCACCACACCTGGTTAATTTTTGTGTCTTCAGTAGAGACGGGGTTTCACCATGTTGGCCAGGCTGGTCTTGAACACCTGACTTCGTGATCCACCCGCCTCAGCCTTTGAAACTGCTGAGATTACAGGTGTGAGCCACTGTGCTCAGCCATGACCTGACTGTTTCTTAACATGTACAGTCATGTGTCTTCACAAAGAGATGGTCTGAAATTGGAACTTATGTTTTAAAAAAAAAAAAAAAAAAAGCATAAAAGTTTGGAAAACTTGCAGCCTGATCATGTGTTAGGAAGTAAAATGCATTTTCTGGGGAGATATTCAAGCTACTGGCTGTAGAAATTTGCATAAGAGGTGAATGTTAATAACCAAGACAACAGGAAAAAATGTCTTCAGGGCATCTCAAAGATCTTCATGGCATCTCCTCCCATCAAAGGTCTGAAGGCCTAAGAGAAAAAAATAGTTTTGTTGACTGTACCCAGGAGCTCACTACTTTGTGCAGCTTTGGGACATGGAGCCCTGTGTCCCCGCTGCTCCAGCTCCAGCTGTGGCTAAAAGAGGCCAAGGTAGAGCTCAGACACTGGCTTCAGAGGGTGCAAGTCCCAAGCCTTGGTGGCTTCTACATGCTGTTAAGCCTGTGGGTGCACAGAAGGCAACAGTTTAGGAGCCTATACCTAGATTTCAGAGGATGTATGGAGATGCCTGGATGTCCAGGCAGAAGTCTGCTGCAGGGACAAAGCACTCATGGAGAAGCTCTACTAGGGCAGTACAGAAGGGAAATGTGGGGTTGGAGACCCCACAGAGAGTCCCCACTGGAGCACTGCCTAGTGGAGCTGTGAGAAGAGGGCCACCATATTCCAGACCCCAGAATGGTAGATCCACTGACAGTTTGCACCATGCACTTGGAAAAGCCAAAGGCACTCAGTGCTAGTCCCAGTAAGCAGCAATAGGGGCTGTATCCTGCAGAGCCACTGGGGTGGAGCTGCCCAAGGTATTGGGAGGCCACGCCTTGTATCAGTGTGGCATGGAGTCCAAGGAGATTATTTTGGAGCTTTAAGATTTAACGACTACCCTGCTGGGTTCTGCACTTGCATGGGGCCTGTAACCTCTTTGTTTTGACCAATTTCTCGCATTTGGAATGGGAGCATTTACCCAATGCCTGTACTTCCACTGCATCTAAGAAATAACTAACTTATTTTTTACTTTGCAGGCTCATAGGTGAAAGGAACTTGCCTAGTCTCACATGAGACTTTGGAGTTGGATATCTGAGTTAATGCTGGAATGAATTAAGAGTTTGGGGGACTGTTGGGAAGGTGTTATTGGTTTCAGATGTGAGGAGGACATGAGATTTGGGAGAATCCAGGAGTGGAATAAGGTTTTGCTCTGTGTCCCCACCCAAATCTCATTTCGAATTGTAATTTCCACATGTCAAGAAAGAGACCTAGTGGGACATAACTGGATCATGAAGGTGGTTTTCCCCATGCTATTCTCATGGTAAGTGAGTTGTAATGAGGTCTAATGGTTTAAAAGTGTGTGGCAGTTCCCCCCTTACTCTCTATCTCCTGCTACCAGGTAAGATGTGCCTTGCTTCCCCTTCACCTTCTGCCATAATTGTAGGTCTCCCGAGGCCTCCCAAGTCATGCATAATTGTGAGTCAATTAATCCTCTTTTATTTATAAATTACTCAGTCTCAGGTAGTTCTTTATAGAAGTGTGTAAACAGAATAACATGTCGCCCAAAGCAATTAATCAATTCAATGCTATTCCCATTAAATTACCATGACATTCTTCACAGAATTAGAGAAAAACTATTTTAAAATTCATATGAAACCAAAAAGATCCCAAATAGCCAAGGCAATCCCAAGCAAAAAGACAAATAAAAGCTGGAGGCATCACACTAGTTGACTTTAAACTATACTACAGGGCTACAGTAACCAAAATAGCATGGTACTGGTACAAGAACAGACACACAGACCAGTAGAACAGAATAGAGAACCCGGAAATAAGACCATACAACTACCACCATCTGATCTTTGACACACTTAACAAGAATGAGCAATGGGGAAAAGATTCCCTATTTAACAAATGGTGCTAGGAGAACTGGCTAGCCATATGCAGAAAATTGAAACTGGAAACCTTCCTTAAATGTAAAACCCCAAAAGGTAAAAACTCTGGAAGAAACCCTAGGCAATACCATTCAGGACACAGGCATAGGCAAAGATTTCATGATGAAGACCAATTGCAACAAAAGCAAAAATGGATGAATAAGATCTAATTAAATTAAAGAGTTTCTGCACAGCAAAAGAAACTATCAACAGAGTAAACAGAAAACCTACAAAATGGGAAAAACCTTTTGCAATCTACCCATCTGACAAAGGGTCTAATATCCAGCACTGGATAGTGCTCCCAGTACTAATATCCAGCACACTAGAACCTGTAGGAGGGAAGGGGGTGGGAAAAGGGAGAGGATCAGGAAGAATAGCTAATGGGTACTAGGCTTAATACCTGGGTGATGAGATGATCTGTGCAACAAATCAACATGGTATATGTTGAGCTTTGTAACAGATCTGAACTTCCTGAATTTAAAATAAAAGTTAAAAATTAAACACAACAAAACACCAAAAACAATTTAAAATGTGAAAGCAAAGACAGATTTTAAAAAACAGAACTTCTGAAAATGCAAAGTTAGAGTCAAAAGTTTTCACAATATCCTAGACCAAGCAGAAGAATTTTAGAACATAAAGACTAATCTTTCAAATTCACCCACACACACACAAAAAAAATTTTTTTAAGTATTTTTAAAAATGAACAAAGCCTTTGGGCCAGGTGCAGTGGTTCACACCTGTAATCCCAGCACTTTGGGAAGCTGAGGCAGGCAGATCACCTGAGGTCAGGAGTTCAAGACCAGCTTGACCAACATGGAGAAACCCCATCTCTACTAAAAACACAAAATTAGCCAGGCGTGGTGGCGCATGCCTGTAACCCCAGCTACTCGGTAGGCTGAGGCAGGAGAATCACTTGAACCCAGGAGGCAGAGTTTGCAGTGAGCCGAGATCACGCCATTAAACTCTAGCCTGGGCAACAAGAGTGAAACTCCATCTCAACAACAAAAAAGATGAACAAAGACTTTGAAAAATATGGGATTATGAAAAGTGAGCAAACCCACCAGTTATAGGCATACCTCAGGGAGAAAAAAGTTAAAGTCTTGGAAAACATTTGATGAAACGCTTTAGGAAATTTTTCATGGTCTTGATAGACATGTAGATATGCAAATGCAAGAAGCTCAGGGAACAACTAGAAGACACTTTACAAGGTGAATATCACCAAGGCATGTAGTCATCAGCCTGTCCAAAGTCAACATGAAGAAAAAATCATAAGAGCATCTAAAGAAAAGCATCAAATCATCATAAAGTAAATGCCATCAGACTAACAGCAGATTTCTCAGCAGAAATCTTACAGACCAGGAGATTAAAGACCTATTTACGCCTTTTTAAAACAAAAATACCAGCCCCAAATTTTATATCCTGCCAAATGAAACAGAGAGAAAGTCTTTCAAAGACAAGCAAATGCTAAGGAAATTTGTCACCACTAGACCAGCCCTACAAGAAATGCTCAAGGAAGTTCTAAACATGAAAACAAAAGAATCGTACCATTATAAAAACACATGCATGTGGCCAAGAAATAAATAAAAAAACTGCTCAGCATCTGTAATCATAAGAGAAATCCAAATCAAAACCAAATAAGATACTATCACACAGTCAGAATGGCTATTATCAAAAAATCAAAAAAAAAAAAAAACAGATACTGGTGAGGCTGTGGAGAAAAGGAAATATTTATGCACTGTTGGTGGGGAAAGCAGTTTTGAGATATCTCAAGGAACTTAAAACAGAGCAACCATTAGACCCAGCAATCCAATTACCGGGAATATGCTCAAAAGAAAATAAATCAATATGCCAAACGACATATGCACTTGTATGTTTATTACTGTGCTTTTCACAATAGCAAAGGCATGGAAAGGCAACCCAGATATCCCTCAACAGTAGATTGGACAAAGAAAATGTGGTACATACACACCATGGAATACTACACAGCCAAAAGAAGCATAAAATCTTGTTCTTTTAAGCAACATGCATAAACTGGAGGCTATGATCCTAACCAAATTAACACAGCAACGGAAAATACTACATGTTCTCACTTACAAGTGGGAGCTAAATATTCAGCACACTAAGACATAAACATGGGAACAACAGACACTGTAAACTACTAGACTGGGGAGGTAGAAAGGGAGGTATGGGTTGACAATCTACCTACTGGGTAATATTCTTACTAACTGGTTGCAATGTACCCTTGCAACAATCAATCTCATGTACCTCTGCATCAAAAATAATTGTTAGCTGGGCATAGTGACTCACGCCTGTAATTCCAGCAATTTGCAAGGCCGAGGTGAGTGGAACACTTGAGGTCAGGAGTTTGAGACCAGCCTGGCCAACATGGTGAAATTCCCTCCCTACTAAAAATAGAAAAAAATAAGGTGGGTGTGACGGCATGTGCCTGTAATCCCAGCTACTCAGGAGGTTGAGACAGGAGAATCACTTGAACCCGGGAGGTAGAGGTTGTAGTGAGCTGAGATCACACCACTGCACACCAGCCTGGGTGACAGAGCAAGACCCTGTCCCAAAATAAATAAATAATCATTAAAGTTAAAAAAAAAAAAACATATAAATACAAATCTCACAGATCTTATGGAGCAATTGCAATTGAGACACCAAAGAAACTAGATAACAATATTATGACAGGAATAAAATATTACCTATCAATATAAACCTTGAATGTACATGGCCTAAGTGCTCCACTTAAAAGATAGAGAATGGCAAATTGAATTTAAGAGAAGATTCAGCCATTTGCTGCCAAGAAGAAACCCACCTAATGAATCAACACACTCAGACTCAAAGTTAAGTGAACAGAAAACAAAAATGAGCAGGAGCAGTTGTACTTTTATCAGATAATACAGACATTAAATTAACAACAACAATAAAAAAGAGGTTATTATATAATGATAAAGAAGTCAATTAAACAAGCAGATATAACTATTCTTAAAATGCATATACTCCAAACGGGAAACCCAGGCTCATTAACCAAATATGAGTAGACTGAAGGAAAGACACAGACAGCAATATAGTAATAGCAGGGCGCTTCAACACCCCACTGATGGCAGTAGACAAATCATCAAGGATAAAAATCCACAGTGAAACCCTGAACTTAAAATGAACTATACACCAAATGGATCAAATAGACATTGACAGAACATTCTACTCAACAACCACAAAATATATATTTTTCTCATCTGCACATGGAACATTCTCAAAAATACTCCATATGTTTTACCATATGAAAGTCTCAATAAATGTAAAAAGATAAAAATCATATCAAGTATCTTCTCAGACCACAGTAATCCTATTGTAATTTTGAATAAAATTAGAAATCAATACCAAGAGGAAATCTCAAAACTACACAAATACATGGAAACTAAACACTGTTCTTGAATGATCTTTGGGTAAACAAAAAAACTAATGCAGAAATCAAAAAATTTTTTGAAAAGAATAAAAATAGAGATAAAAAAATACCCAAACCTCTGGGATACAACAAAAGGAATGCTAACAGGAATGTTTACAGCATTAATTATGTCAAAATGACAGAAATAGCTCAAAATAACAACCCAATGTCACACCTCAAGGAACTAGAGAAATAAAAACAAAACAAACCCAAGGCCAGCATAACAACAAAAAACGCAAACATCAGAGCCCAATGAAAAGAGATTGAAATGAAAAAAGATAGAAAGGATTGACAAAATGAACAGCTGGCTGTTTGAACAAACAAAATTAACAAACTGGTAGCTAGGTTAAACAAACAAAAGAAAAAAGCAAGAACACTCAAATAAGCACAATCAAAAAGAGTAAAGGTGACATTCCAACTGATACTGATATGGCTCTGTTGTTTGGGGACACACCCAGGGTCCTTGGTCTTGAACAAAGAAAATTAGTGACATGGACACATGTGGAGTGGATTAAGGAGCAGAAAGTTTAATAGGCAAAAAAGAAGAGAGCAGCTCCCCTGTACAGAGGGAGGGAAAGCAGTCGCTTATATTGGGAGGTTCAAGGAGGTGATGTCTGATTTGTATAGGGTCCAGGGGATTGGTTTGACCAGGTGTGTCATTCGTATAGCCTGCAATAAAACTGGCCTTTTATTATGCAAACTCAGCTACCTAGCTGGTCGCCATGACACCTGTACAGGTGGCCTCTACCTGACTCCCCACCATGATGTCCGTACACGTGGCAACAAAGAAAAAGTAGTGGGAACCACCATATTGGGTGGACCTGGTTCTTAGCTACCTGCATTTACATATGCAAACGTGTAGCTTGCATATCAATGCTTGCAGGTATGGTTTTTCAGACTACTTTTTTTAAAAAAAGAAATGTTTTGGGGGCTGCTTTTTTATTAAAAGATAAAGCCTTACTGAGGACTCTTTTACTCTTCTTAGCTGCCTAAAATAATTTAATAACTCCTGTAACAATACCAAAAAAATACAAAAGATTATTAGAGACTACTATGAGCATATGCTCAAAAACTAGAAAATCTAGGAAACACAAACTCCTGGATACATACCTCATAAGACTGAAACAGGAAACAATAAAATTCCTGAGCAGACAAATAAAAGGTAATTAATTTGACTCAGTAATTTAGAAAATCTCCCAACTAGAAAGAGCCCAGGGCCATACATATTCACAGTTGAATGTTACCAGACATAAGTAAAACAGCACATCAAAAAGGCAATACATCACATACAAGTGGGTTTTATTCAAAGGATGCAAGGATGGTTCAACATAAGGAAATCAATAAATGTAATTCAACACACAAAGAGAACTATGAAGAAAAACTATATGATTATCTCAATAGATGCAGAAAAAGTATTGGATAAAATTCAATATCCCTTCATGATAAAAAAAATTCCTCAACAAATGAGGCATTGAAGGAACATTTCTCAAAATAAAAAAAGTCACGTATGCTAAACCCACAGCCTACATCATACAGAATGGGCAAAAGTTGAAAGTGTTCTCCCTAAGAACTGGAACACAACATGGATACCCAATTTTACCACCTCTATTCAAGATACTACTTGAGGTCCTAGACTGAGCAAGTAAGCAAGAGAAAGAAATGAAAGTCATCTAAATTGGAAAAAAAAAGTCAGATTATCTCTGTTTGCTTATTGATCTTATACCTGGTAAACCGTAAGACTCGTATGAGAAACTTCTAGACTTTATAAATCACTTCAGTAATGTTTCAGGATACAAAATCAAAGTGCAAAAAGCAGTACCATTTCTAAACACCAATAACGTTCAAGATGAAAACTCAATCAAGAACTCAATCCTATTTACAATAGTCACACAAACATGAAATACCTAGATGTTCATTTTAGTCAAGGAGGTGGAAGATCTCTGTTAGGAGAACTACACTCCAAGTAAAGACAAAATACTGATGAAAGAAATCACAGATGAGGCCGGGCGCGGTGGCTCAAGCCTGTAATCCCTGCACTTTGGGAGGCCGAGACGGGCGGATCACGAGGTCAGGAGATCGAGACCATCCTGGCTAACACAATGAAACCCTGTCTCTACTAAAAATACAAAAAAATTAGCCGGGCGAGGCGGCGGGCGCCTGTAGTCCCAGCTACTTGGGAGGCTGAGGCAGGAGAATGGCGTAAACCCGGGAGGCGGAGCTTGCAGTGAGCCGAGATAGCACCACTGCACTCCAGCCTGGGCGACAGAGCGAGACTCCGTCTCAAAAAAAAAAAAAAAAAAAAAAAAAAAAAAAAAAAAAAAGGAAATCACAGATGAAACAAATGTATAAAAAAAAACCTATAACCAGATATTTGGAAGAATCAATGTCATTAAAATGACCATACTGCCCAAGGAAATAAAACAAATTCAATGCATTCTGGTCAAACTATTACCATCATTTTACAAGGAATTAGTAAAACAATTCTAAGATTCACACAGAACAAAAAAAGCCCAAACAACCAAAGGAATTCTAAGCAAAAATAACACAGATGGAAGCATCATATTACCTGACTTCATATTATACTATAAGACTGTAGTAACCAAAACAGCATGATGACGGTACAGAATTATACCAACCAGCTAATGGAACTGAACAGGGTCCTTATACCTACAACCAAGTCATCTTCAATACGGTCAACAAAAATACACAATGAGGAAAGAACCACCTATTCAATTAATTGTCCTAAAAAAAATCAAACAGCCATGTGTAGAAGAATAAAACAAGACCCTTATCACTCACCATATACAAAAATTAACAGAAAATGGATTAAAGACTTAAATGTAAGACTGGAAACTATAAAAATTCTAGAAGAAAAGCTAAAAAAAACCTCTTCTGGATACTGGTCTTTGCAAAGAATTTATAACTAAGTCAATGCAACAAAAGCAAAAAATACACAACTAAGATTATATTAAACCAAAGAGCTTCTGCACAGCAAAAGAAATAATCAACAGAGCAAACAGACCACCTAAAGAATGGGAGAAGATACTTGCAAATTATGCATTTGACAAAGTAGTCATATCCAAAATCTATAAGGAACTCAAGCAACTCAACAACAAAAAACACTAAAAAGCAAGCAAAGGATGTAATAAGATATTTATCAAAAGAAAACATACAAGGGGCCAGCAAGCTTACGAAAAGATGCTCATCACTAATCATCAGACAAGTGCAAATTTAAGCTGCAGTGAGATACCATCTCACACCAGTCAGAATGGCTACTACTAAAAAGTAAATAAAAGAAAAAAGTAAATGCATATACAATGTAAATTAGTACAACCTAGCTGGAATCAGCTTCAGTTAAGGGGGAAGGTTGCAGAAGCCAAGGTTCTTGTTATGTAGATGAAGCCTCTAGATAGCAAGTTTCAGAAAGAATATATGTGAATGTTCTTATCATAGGTGTCAGACTACCTGGAGAGGCCTAGAAAGGGAGGGAGATTCTTTACAGAATGCAAATTTTATCAAGAGACAGATTTGCAGGGCCATTTCAAAATATATCAAAAAATATATTTTGGGGTAAAGTACTTCGATTTTCTTTTAGGGCCTGTTATTTGTCATGTGAAGTTATGCCACAGTCAGGTTGGAGTTGGTCTTCTTGTTACAAAGAGGCTGTTTTGTCAGTTATAATGTTAATGCTGTTCACTTGTACCTCAACTCCAAGGATAGAAGGGTACAATGAGACATGTCTGACTTGATTTACCATCATGGCCTGAACTAGTTTTTCAGGTTGGTTTGGTCCTCCTTGATTAAGAAATCTACTTAGTTGGGGGACTTACAATTTTATTTGTTCTTTACATCCTGCTCTTTCTGGCAAACGTTTGCAAGGCAACATCAATAGTCAAACTTTGGCTGGGCTTGGTGACTCATGCTAGTAATCCCAGCACTTCAGGAGACCAAGGTGGGCAGATCACTTGAGGCCAGAAGTTCAAAACCAGCCTGGCCAACATGGCTAAACTCCATTTCTATAAAAAAATGCAAAAATTAGCCAAGTGTGGTGGTGCATGCCTGTAATCCCAGCTACTTGGGAGGCTGAGGCAAAAGAATCGTTTGAACCCAGGAGGCAGAGTTTGCAGTGATCTGAGATCATGCCACTGCACGCCAGCCTAAGCAACAGAGCAAGACTCTATTTCCAAAAAAAAAAAAAAATCAAACTTTAATTTTTTCCCTGTTGCCAGGGTGGTGAAGCTACCTGCCCTGGATTCATTCTGTTCCTTGATGGGGCCCCTATGGCCAACAGACTTAAAGCCAAAAGACTTATAGCCAATTTATATATTTGAGGACTAAACTCTGAATTTTTTTTTTTTTATCTTGTACACATTCCTATCTAAGGGGTCTGGAGAGCCATGCCCTACATATGCTAAATTCTCATCAGAAGGGTTTTATTTAATCCTATATATCATGACTTATTTTCCAACCTGACTCTGGCATAACATTATGAGACAAGGAAGAAAATCAAAATATGTTACCCCAAAACATGTTTCATTGCCATATCTTGAAATAGCCCTGCAAAGCTGCTATTTGTGGGGGAGAATTTGCATCTGTAAAGAATCTCACATATTTCACATCTGGAAATTTTTCTTCAAGACCCTCCCAATCCTAAAGAGATATAACTAAAATCTGAATTGGAAACATTTGTCATCTACTATCTCTAAGGGGAGCCACTATAACACTTCAAAAGAACTTGGATCTCCACAAATTTTACCTTAACCAGAACATTCTCTTTCTATGAATCCCAGATCCTTAAACAAACTCAACCAATTATCAACCGGAAAATTTTTAATTCACCTATAACCTGGAAGCCCCCCGACTTTGAGTTGTCCTGCTTCTCTGGACAAAACCAATGTATTTCTTAAATGTATTTGATGTTTCATGCCTCTCTAAAATGTATAAAACCAAGCTGCACTCCAACCACCTTGGGCATAAGTTCTCAGGGCCTTCTGCGGGCTGCATCATGGGCCAAGGTCATTCAAATTTGGCTCAGAATAAATCTCTTCAAATATTTTACAAAGTTTGACTCTTTTCTTCGACATATTCTAGGCCAGACAGGAATAGGAGTAAGCAGGTATTCATCAACTCTTAAAAATTTTAAAGCAACATAAAAGCCAAAAACCAAAAGCCAAAGATGATAAAATTGACTTGTATAACTTTGTTAAATCAGGTTTAGCCTAAAGCTGCCTCCTTACATATTTTAAGTTCAGCCTGAAGGTTTCTCTGTATAACAAGTGGACATGTAAACAGACCACAGCCTACACTTGTGCCAATGACAGACTATTGGCCGAATACAGCCAACCTTTCAAACTGTGTTCAAATAAGGCAAATTCCTAGCTGTAACCAATCTAGCTGTTTCTATTCCTCACTACTGTATTTTGTATGTCACTTTCCTTTTTATGTTCATAAATCTTCTTCCACCATGTTGACGGCACTGGAGTCTCTGAGCTTACTCTGGCTCAGGAGGTTGCTTGACTCCTGAATCGTTTATTGCTCAATTAAACTCTTTTAAATTTAATTTGGCTAAAGTTTTTCTTTTAACAGATGTCATCAGAAGTGGGATCTGAAGTAGAACTTCTAATGACTCCCAGGAGTGCTCAGTGACCAAACAAGGTACCTGCTGGGCCCACTGTGCCTGTTGCTTTCTCGCAGCAACTGGGGATAGTGGTATGTTCTCTCAGATTTTGAAGTTCCACGGATTTGTGTTTTGAGCTGTCCAAGTTTCTTTGAGCAAATTTCTGATCCAAACTGGGTTTGGAAGTCGTGACCAAAACTAGACTGAGTCCAGGATAGAATCTGGTAATTAACTGACTTGGATCCAGTTAGAGGCCTCTTACATCTGATGGGGTCAAAAAGAACCCAAGTAAATGGCAATATCACAGGGGGCGTAAAATTTGGCTTTTGGAAATTTGCAGGGATTTTTGTGTTCTATCCCTTTGATTTTTCTTGTGACTTAAGTAGGAAAAAATTCATTGGCTAAGTTGATCAAGGGAACCTGACAGCAAAGCCAATATTTGTGGTAAAAATGGCATCTTAATTTCTGAAGAATTGAGTTCTGCCTTACACACGCATAAGTATTAAGCCCCAGAAGCAGCAAAGTCTTACAGAAATGGCAAAATCTTACTAAAGATAATTTACAGTGCAACATTTTAAATGGACAACACAGAACTGAAGTGATTTGAAAATGAAGGCTCTTACATCAGTCTCATTGAAGGATGCCTATTGGTATGCAAAAGTTTCTAAAAATATTTCAGTATTTTAAAGACTTCACAAAAAACAAACAGCTTAAGAGACTAATTTAAAAAATTAAATCTGCCTTGCACTCTGCTGATGGCTGTGGATGACAGGATTTGGCATGTAAAGGATCATGGGACATGGGGAACTGTTTTTCTCCTCAAAAAGGGAAACGCGCTGATGGTACTCTTAAAAAAGATCCCTTCACGACTGATAAGCAGCCACCTGAACTGTAATTCAGTGTTACTGCAACGGATAGGTCCTTTTCTGGCCTCCCTGAGCTCCTTGCCTTCCCTACCCTGCCACAGGCAATATTTTTCTCTTTTCCCTTTTCTAACTTTTCTGTTACTCAGGGCAACTGTCTGCTCTTTCATCTTGCCCAGAGTCCATATATTGAAATTCCTGGTTGGAAGCTCATTCCATCTCACTTTGAGTGGATAACAGGGCCCAACCTGAGGCAAGTCTGACCCTTGCCAGTTCAATATTGGGCACTAAGCAGAGTTTTGTCCCATGTATTTTGCATTGGCCAGAATAGAAAATGTTAATTTGGTTACCCCATGTAACCTCTTGTAAGCATCTTGCAAATTTGAGAGGCTTTGCCTATGGTTTTAAGAAACAGAAATAGGTTTTAAGAAATAGAAAAAGGTAATTTTCCTTTGTAATGTGGCTTGGCCAAGGCTATGGGGTGGCAAGCAGGGTTGCTAGGATCACTAAGGGAAAGGGAACCCATGCTGACATGCTTCCAAAAGCGTACCCTCACACTTCTGGCCTCTCTTTTTGCAAACTAGCTGTAGAAATGGAAAAAATCACAGTCTCCTCTGCAAAGTTTTCATTAATGAAAAAAAGGATTTGTGAGACTAGTCTTAAATGTAGCAAATCTGGTGTACTTTGTGCTATGAATTGGTGTCATTTTGCCTTAAAAAGGGGTACTACAGGATAGAATGCAGGCCTAGGACTCCATAAGCTCACTGTTAAAGCCAGTCTGGTCAGTTACAAACTTTGCTGCAGTGTCTGAAACATTAAAAAAAAAAAATGGATGGGGATTCCCTCTCATCTAGTTTTATGTCCTTGTCCTACTACCACATGTTAGTACTTTCTCTTGTTCTCCACCATCTGCAGGACAGGAATTGTGGGGTTCGTGTCATAGTTAGTTCTAAAAATTATCTTGAGCAGTTAAAAGCCTTTGCAAGTTCGAAACTGGCTGCTCTAGGCTTCTTCTGTGAAGAGCAATGGAAACTACCCAATGCCATAGCTTAGTGGCTAAGACTTTGCCTTTTTACAATGGCAGGCTGGTTTCAATTCTTGGCTCAGAGAATGAGTCCTTTCTGGTTTGCTATCTGTGTGACCTTTGCCATTTATTGATTCTCTCTCCCTCCATGAACAACTTCTGACATCCATCTTGAATTTTTCCTTCTCTGGGCTACCTTTGGAGAGTCTAGATTTTTTAAAAATTGCTTACTACCTCTTTGAAAATACCTTATACACTCATGGTTAAGTCATAACCTTAGTTAAGGCTTATTGGTTTCACCTGGGAGATTACTTCTGTAATAGTTCAAAAGCCAGAAATATTGGCTGTTTGGCCTAGCTTAAGTCAGGTTAATAGGAGTTTAAAATGGCTTTTTTTTTTTTAAGAGCACTATAGGTAAAAGCCAGCTTAATTAAAATAGAATATCCAAGATATAGGTATATTTTAAAGTCCTTTTTGATTTTTTCTCTTCTTGGATCATATTTTTCTTATAAAAAAAAAAGAAGAAAAATTTTTTTAAAAAGGTGTTTTTGTTTTCAGTCAACTCAATCGTTTTTCTTCATTTTGTCTTCTTGCCATTCTTGATGCATGCACGAGGGAACCTAAGATAACTTCTAACAGCCTGGAACTCCTTGGGAAAAACATAGAAGGCACTGCAGAAACCCCAGGATTTGAAAGCAGATAAATTCCTCGCAAAATCTAAGGCAATATTTTGGGGGATGGCAAATGACAGTTATGGGGGGTATACTTGGCTCTTTGCACATTTCAATCAGAGAAACATGTTCTTAGTAACCTAGAAAGTATGGAAATGTCCCCACCCCCCACTGAGAAATAAGGCTCCCATAAGGGATGGGCTGATCACAAAATGAACTAATTGGTTTTGGATTGCTCTGCAACAAATGCATGGTAAGGATCATTGCACGGTCTTGTTCCCTAACATTTCTCTTTTGGGGATCCAGTACAAACTGGGACCCTAAATTTTGGGGGATCTCTTTTGCCTTTCAGCTGTGCCTGTTTATTAGGTCCTAAAAACTGCATATTTTCCTAGCTCTCTTCCACAAACAACTTCATCCTGAAGTCAGTAATCCAATTAAGACAAAACTGACAAAAACTGGCAAATGAAAAACTGTTACAATTACTGGATCTACTTCTGTCTGTATTTTTATATGTTGTGTGTTATGTTTATAAATGAAAAAGCTCTAATTGGCTTAAAAATCAATGAGTGCTTAAATCAAATATTTTTTTCAGAAAAATAAAAACTGTAATGCCTTTTAGTTCATGTGACTTTAGTAAGCTTTGGGAAATAAAGACAGTTTTAAAGTTTATTGGTAAAATAAAGGCATTTGGTCTAAATTAGGCAGGTCAGATATTAGATTTATAAAATGCTTTAAATAAACTGCTTCTTTGACTTCTAAAATTTGTTCAATTTAACTGCCTTGGAGCCACTAGGAAAGGCCTAGGGACATGTGGAATTAGCCATGCCCCCTGACTATGCTTGAAAGAGTCAGACTTTATCTGCACTTCTGATGTCCTAGGCTCCACACCTAGTACATAATTAAAATCAGTTACTTGCCAGATTTTTCACCAAAACTAAAAATTGCTAAGAGTTAACACTGCAACACGTAATTGAGAGCACCGAAAAGTTTTACATGGAAGCTGTGTGAGCAAAGTGAAATGTGCTTTTAGTAAAAGATTATAAGAAGGCATTGGAATGTAAATTTTTGCCTAGTTTAGAGGGTTAAAGGATTGTTTTAATTTAGAAAGGATAAAGCTAAAGGTTTGAACAAGTTGTGGAAGGTTTCTGAAAAATTAACCTTGTAAAAGAAACTGTGTGTGAACATATTGGCTAAATTTAAAGTAGCATTATTCAGTATTTCCATAAATTGAACATTGGAATAAAAGTACAACAGGGTTTTAGTAGAGCACTGAACTGCTTTTTAATACAAATTTATAAAAGGTTATCAAAAGTTTATGAGACTCTCACCTTATGGTCAGACTGATAAAGACTGAATTTGTCTATAAGGTTTTATTAAAAATTGGGGTTGACATTAATAGTACATTAATGCAAAGATGAAATTTGGCATTCTCTCTTGAATAAGAGTTTCATGTAATATTAAAGGATAATAAAAGACTTGTTTCCCCTCCAAATAAACTACAGGAAAAAAAAGAAAGAAAGACACAGACTGTTTGAAAAGCTACATCTTCTATCAATGAGTCAACTTTTTTGCCTTTAAAAATTTTTTGAATTATTTTGGCTAAATGACTTATTGTGACCTGGAATTCCATTTTATAATACCAAGTGTTTTAAACCTTTAATATATTTGATAGCCTTCCCAAAATCAAATTTCAGCTTCAAAATTAAGTCTTTTTTGACTTCTAACTTTGGGATGCTACAGAGGCCCCTGAAGCATCCAAAAGAGGGGTAAACAGGATTATCTGACATGTTAAGTTACATGGGAACCACTGTCAAAATAAGAAATGTTTAACCTTCTTCAGGTTATATTCTAATGAATGTTAATATATGTTACAACATTGTGTGGGATTTCTAAAATTCTAATATGTCTAAATACATGCTATCAATCATAATTACAGTTACAATAAATTGTAGACCACAGAAATAACCAAATTTACTTGTCAATTGTGTAACTATGACTATTTAACATCATTTCCACAGTTAACTGCTTAATACTGATGCAGTTTCTGAAAACTTCACAAGCACAAAATATCCTAGAATATGGTGTCTTTTAGGTTCCTGAAAGGATGGAAGGACCACGAAAAGACCTCTTGAATACAAGTTTCTGGAAACTTTAGAATTGTATCATTTGGATGTGTGAGAACTTCTGAAACTTGGCCAAATGTGGTGGTTCACACCTGTAATCCCAGCCCTTTGGGAGGCCAAGGCAGGTGGATCACGAGGTCAGAAGTTTGAGACCAGCCTGGCCAAGTGGTAAAACTCTGTCTCTACTAAAAATACAAAAAAGAAAAGAAAAAATTAGCCGGCGTGGTGGCAGGCACCTGTAATCCCAGCTACTCCAGAGGCTGAGGCAGTAGAATCACTTGAACCTGGGAGGTGGAGGTTGCAGTGAGCTGAGACTGTGCCACTGCACTCCAGCCTGGGCAACAGAGCAAGACTCCATATCAAAAAAATAAAAAAGAAAAGAAAAGAATTCCTGTAACTCTAATGAAAAGACTTACTTGTTTTTAAAACTTCTACTCATGTAGAACAAAAATTAATTGAATAACAAGAAAACACTTTGTCAAACCTTGATGCTAAATAAGCCAATACTGAAATTGTTTAGATATACAATTGAATGAACTCCATGTTCTAAGTCAAATTACCTATGAAAACCCATCAGTTTTTAGTGCTATGAAACTAAATTAGAGAAATAACTGGTATTCAAGAGGGCATGAGTTCAATGTTAAGCATGGACTCATGGAGGACAGCTGCCTTGTCCTTCCTGAGTCCATCCTTAAAGCTTTCATTATTAAAATTTCTGCATTGCATGACTCATCACAGAAAAGATAAAATAATCCAAGTTAAATATATATTGATGTGGTGAATTCTAAATTGCTAAAATAGTTTACGACCAATGTTTAGTTTGTCAAATTCATATTCCTGGAAAGACAGTCAAAGTTTCAGATACATTCCACTACTTAATAGGCCATTTCAACATTTATAAAGGGATTTTACTGAATTGTCATTTTCAATGCATGGTTTCTGGTTGTATAAAAGCTTTCCTATGCAAAAGACCTGATGTTATAACAGTAGATTATTATGCCACAGTGTATTTTCACCACGTAAAAAAAGCTTTTTATGATTCACTGACTGAGAACAATCAACACCCTTCACAATCTGGAGCCTGAAGATTGGATCTTCTGAGAACATCAGAGAAAGACTGCCCTTAATATCCACACTGTAGCAAAGCTTTGGAACCTTGAACCTTGGGTTCATAATCTCACCACAAAGAAGCTTCCCTCCACAGTCTTGGAACTGTACACCCACTGGAACCCTTAAAGCTAATTAGAGAAGTTTCTCCCAGAAGATGGCATACTTGATGTGAACACCTTTTCCCAAGATCACAGATCAAGACTTCTCTATCATGAGACTCTGAATATTTTTTCCCTTGCTTATATCTCTATATATAATAGATGTGAAAAGGCAGTTCTATTGTGCACACTCATGGGGTATACTTTTATCTGTGAAAGATTTTGTAGCCAGTTATATACATATATAAAACCTTAAACCTGGGGAGCTTGTTTGGAGGTTCTAGCAGGGGAGTGCAGCTACTCGTATACCCTTGACCTAAAAATGGTCCTCCTATGCAGCTTCAAAAGGGATGCACTTGGAGTAGTGAGAGAGGAAGGGGACACCTGCCTAGCCAGCCAGATCAGCCAAATCAAACCTGGAGATCAATGAGGTAAGAGATGTCAGAGCCATATCGCCCTCACATCTGGATAACCTTACACCTTGATAGATGCAAGATGAAAGCCAAATGTGAGAAATTTTAATGGTACATATGTTGCATCATAATCAGTTGGAAACAGACATTTGTTCACTCCTCTTAACCTACATCATGGGTTAAAGAGAACATTGCCAGGAAGCCTTCACTCTTCTAGGAGGGCATCATTTGTTAGATCATATTTTTCCCATGGTTTAAAGTAAAAGAGGCAATGATTTCAAATGTATCCCTCATGATAGGTTCTATAACAAATTCTACTGTAAAGGCTAAAGTTACAAAACAGACTTTAAATTCTCTTGGGAAAGTTATGCTAAATAATAGAATTGCTCTAGATTACTTACTGGCTAAACAGAGAAGTAACTGTGCAGCTGCTGGCATATGTGGCCTATGAAGAAATACATCACATCAGGTATTATATTCAGATGCAGGACATTAATGAAGAGACTGCTTACTTAAGTGAGAAAACTCTAGCTCATTCTTTTGATTATAGGTGGTTTGGTTTATGAGGACCCTAAGTAACTACTCCAAACTCTTGTTATTATCTTCCTGATACACTGTAGTTTTCCTGGTACACTGTATTCTCCTTAAAATTTTAAATGTTTCCATGCAGCCATCTCTGGAATGTCAAATGGTCTCTCTACAACTGGAATGACAAGAGCTGAAAAAAATGTGTGACCATGAGGACACTGTAACCTATAAGTGACATACTGAGACCAGAAACCCAAAGTGATGGTAACTAAGAGTGGCACTAAGACCCTAAGTTTTGGTCACAGTGTCAATCACCTAAGTGAGAACCTGACCAAAATGGGGGAATTTTTAAACAAAATTATGAGAGGCCATTGTTTTTGGACTGAGTTCATACATTAGGCCCCAACAGACCAGATCAAACCAAACCAAAATTGAGTCACTCATGCTAAATGTGACATAATCAAACTAAAACTTTAAGGAAAAACACAGATCCTAGAACAGACTTTTTTTTTCCCCCTCCTATAAAAAGGATGTTCCAGCATAAGGAGGATTCCTCTACTCTAACCCTTACAAAAAAATTAAATAATCTAAAGTCCTTGTTCCCATCTTACAAAACCCACTGTTCTGCTACTTCCCAGTGGGTTTCAAGACCAAATAAGTACACATACAATAGTAATAGGAACATCAATGACTAAAGTATGGCCATCTCTCAAAATTGAGAAGGTGACCAAAGGAGGGAAATTGTTAAAGTTTAGCCTAAAGCTTCCTCCTTACAAATGTTAAGTTTGGCCTAAAGGTTAAGGCCAAAGGTTTCCCTGTACTTGAACTATAACAAGTAAACATATAAACAGACTGCACCCTACATTTGTGCCAATCACTGAGATTAGGCCAATCAAATGTAGACAGCTGTTCAAATCATGTTCAAATAAGGTAAACATTGAGCTGTAACCAATCCAGCTGTTTCTGTACCTCACTTCAATTTTCTGAATATCACTTTCCTTTTTCTGTCCATAAACATTCAACCATGTGGCTGCACCCCCTGTCTCTGAGTCTATGCTGGCTCAGGAGGCAGACCAATTCACAAATCATTCATTGCTCAAGTAAACTTTTTAAGTTTAATTCGGCTGAAGTTTTTCTTTTAATTTCTATGTGATAAGCCAGCATAATTTTGGTTGTAGTTACAGACGGTAGTAATTAGCTATGTGAAACACAATCATCTTATTAAAACCATTTAAGCTTAGGAATTTAGAGACTTTTGTTATGCCACAAAGGTTTTTGTGTGGTCTTTTTAGTAATTTATACTAAGATGGCTGATTTTAAAAGAGCTTTCTATATTTATCTGTATAAGTTTCATAACTTGGAGCACTCTACCCATGAGGCTTTGTCACTAAGTATCTTAGTGTCCTCCTCTCAGTAATTTTCTTTCAATTTTATGGAGAGTAGAAAATGCTTTATAGTTGGGACAGATGGAAAGAACCCAGGAGGCAGTTTCTCATTTTGTCAGCTGTTTAGGTATGGGTGCCTGTCTTTATTTGAAGAAGCTAAACTACTTTCATCCCTCAAAACTGGTTCTTACAGTCCCATCTGCTCAACTTTTCTACAAGAGTACTTGCACCTATGAGAAAAGGTGTTTATATAGTTTTAGCAGTGGGACATCAGCAATAAAAATGGATTGGGCCTAGTGGGATTTAAATAGTTTTAAATTGTGGAGATACCACATAGAGAAAGGTAATTTTTGTTGTTTTACCCAAATTTATAAGCTATATATAGAACTGATTTTTTTTTTTTTTTGACAGTTTCACTGTCACCCAGGCTGGAGTGAAGTGGGATGATCTCAGCTCCCTGGAACTTCTCTCTCCTGGGTTCAAGTAATCCTCTTACCTCTCCTCCCAAAAGCTAGGACTATAGCAGCATGCCACTACACCCAGCTAATTTTTGTACTTTTAGTAGAGACAGGGTTTCACCAGATTGGCCAGGCTGGTCTCGAACTCCTAGCCTCAAGTAGTCTATCTGTCTTGGCCTCCCAAAGCTGGGGTTACAGATGTGAGCCACCATGCTTGGCCCAGAATTTAAAATGTTTAAACACAAAGGACATAAGCCCTGCGTAGCTCTGACAATGACAGAAAAAGAACTCACAGGTAGTTAAACATTTAAATTATCTAGTATTAAGGAATAGAACAAATTATATTAAAATAGAAAAAAAATAATTTAGTATTTATGTCTTTGTACACAGGGCTAGCCCAGAATCACATGAAAGCATTTTTGTTTTTTGTTTTGAGACAGGGTCTCACTTTGTCACCCAGGCTGGAGTGCAGTGACACCATCTCCGCTGACTGCAGCCTCGAACTCCTGGGCTAAAACAATCCTACTGCCTTGGTCCCCCAAGTACCTGGAACTACAGGTACATGCCAACAAACCAAGCTAATCTGAACTTTTTGTAGAGGTGGGGTATTGCCATATTGCCCACAGGCTGATTTTGAACTCCTGAGCTCAGGTGATCCACTTGTCTTTGGCCTCCCAAAGTGCTGAAATTACAGGTGTGAACCCCCCATGCCCAGCCTAGTTTACTTATTTTTTTTATTCTTTTTCTTTTTTTTTATTTTATTATTCTACTTTAAGTTCTAGGGTACATGTGCACAATGTGCAGGTTTGTTACATATGTATACTTGTGCCATGTTGCTGTGCTGCACCCATCAACTCGTCAGCACCCATCAACTCGTCATTTACATCAGGTATAACTCCCAATGCAATCCCTCCCCCCCACCTCCTCATAATAGGCACCAGTGTGTGATGTTCCCCTTCCCGAGCCCAAGTGATCTCATTGTTCAGTTCCCACCTATGAGTGAGAATATGTGGAGTTTGTTTTTCTGTTCTTGCGATAGTTTGCTGAGAATGACGGTTTCCAGCTGCATCCATGTCCCTACAAAGGACACAAACTCATCCTTTTTTATGGCTGCATAGTATTCCATGGTGTATATGTGCCACATTTTCTTAATCCAGTCTGTCACTGATGGACATCTGGGGTGATTCCAAGTCTTTGCTATTGTGAATAGTGCCGCAATAAACATACATGTACATGTGTCTTTATAGCAGCATAATTTATAATCCTTTGGGTATATACCCAGTAATGGGATGGCTGGGTCATATGGTATTTCTAGTTCTAGATCCTTGAGGAATCGCCATACTGTTTTCCATAATGGTTAAACTGGTTTACAATCCCACCAACAGTGTAAAAGTGTTCCTATTTCTCCACATCCTCTCCAGCACCTGTTGTTTCCTGACTTTTTAATGATCGCCATTCTAACTGCTGTGAGATGGTATCTCATTGTGGTTTTGATTTGCATTTCTCTGATGGCCAGTGATGATGAGCATTTTTTCATGTGTCTGTTGGCTGTATACATGTCTTCTTTTGAGAAATGTCTGTTCATATCCTTTGCCTACTTTTTGATGGAGTTGTTTTTTTCTTGTAAATTTGTTCGAGTTCTTTGTAGGTTCTGGATATTAGCCCTTTGTCAGATGAGTAGATTGCAAACATTTTCTCCCATTCTGTAGGTTGCCTATTCACTCTGATGGTAGTTTCTTTTGCTGTGCAGAAGCTTTTTAGTTTAATTAGATCCCATTTGTCAATTTTGGCTTTTGCTGCCGTTGCTTTTGGTGTTTTAGACATGAAGTCTTTGCCCATGCCTATGTCCTGAATGGTACTACCTAGGTTTTCCTCTAGGGTTTTTATGGTATTAGGTCTAACATTTAAGTCTCTAATCCATCTTGAATTAATTTTCGTATAAGGAGTAAGGAAAGGATCCAGTTTCAGCTTTCTACTTATGGCTAGCCAATTTTCCCAGCACCATTTATTAAATAGGGAATCCGTTCTCCATTTCTTCTTTTTGTCAGGTTTGTCAAAGATCAGATGGCTGTAGATGTGTGGTATTATTTCTGAGGACTCTGTTCTGTTCCATTGGTCTATATCTCTGTTTTGGTACCAGTACCATGCTGTTTTGGTTGCTGTAGCCTTGTAGTAGAGTTTGAAGACAGGTAGCGTGATGCCTCCAGCTTTGTTCTTTTGACTTAGGATTGTCTTGGAGATGCGGGCTCTTTTTTGGTTCCATATGAACTTTAAAGCAGTTTTTTCCAATTCTGTGAAGAAACTCATTGGTAGCTGGATGGCATTGAATCTATAAATTACCGTGGGCAGTATGGCCATTTTCACGATATTGATTCTTCCTATCCATAAGCATGGTATGTTCTTCCATTTGTTTGTGTCCTCCTTTATTTCACTGAGCAGTGGTTTGTAGTTCTCCTTGAAGAGGTCCTTTACATCCCTTGTAAGTTGGATTCCTAGGTATTCTGTTCTCTTTGAAGCAATTGTGAATGGAAGTTCATTCATGATTTGGCTCTCTGTTTATCTGTTACTGGTGTATAAGAATGCTTGTGATTTTTGCACATTAATTTTGTATCCTGAGACTTTGCTGAAGTTGCTAATCAGCTTAAGGAGATTTTGGGCTGAGACAATGGGGTTTTCTAAATATACAATCATGTCATCTGCAAAGAGGGACAATTTGACTTCTTCTTTTCCTAACTGAATACCCTTGATTTCTTTCTCTTCCCTGATTGCCCTAGCCAGAACTTCCAATACTATGTTGAATAGGAGTGGTGAGAGAGGGCATCCCTGTCTTGTGCCAGTTTTCAAAGGGAAGTCTTCCAGTTTTTGCCCATTCAGTATGATATTGGCTGTGGGTTTGTCATAAATAGCTCTTATTATTTTGAGATACATTCCATCAATACCTAGTTTATTGAGAGTTTTTAGCATCAAGGGCTGTTGAATTTTGTTGAAGGCCTTTGCTGCATCTATTGAGATAATCATGTGGTTTTTGTCTTTGGTTCTGTTTATATGCTGGATTACGTTTATTGATTTGCGTATGTTGCACCAGTCTTGCATCCCAGGGAGGAAGCCCACTTGATCATGGTGGATAAGCTTTTTGATGTACTGCTGGATTGGGTTCCCCAGTATTTTATTGAGGATATTTGCATTGATGTTCATCAGGGATATTGGTCTAAAATTCTCTTTTTTTGTTGTGTCTCTGCCAGGCTTTGGTATCAGGATTATGTTGGCCTCATAAAATAACTTTTTCTATTGATTGGAATAGTTTCAGAAGGAATGGAACCAGCTCCTCCTTGTACTTCTGGTAGAATTCAGCTGTGAACCCATCTTGTCCTGGACATTTTTTGGTTGGTAGGCTATTAATTATTGCCTCAATTTCAGAACCTGCTATTGGTCTATTCAGGAATTCAACTTCTTCCTGGTTTAGTCTTGGGAGAGTGTAAGTGTCCAGGAAATTATCTGTTTCTTCTAGATTTTCTAGTTTATTTGCGTAGAGGTGTTTATAGTATTCTCTGATGGTAGTTTGTATTTCTGTGGGGTTGGTGGTGATATCCCCTTTATCATTTTTTATTGCATCTATTTGATTCTTCTCTCTTTTCTTCTTTATTAGTCTTGCTAGCAGTCTATCAATTTTGTTGATCTTTTCAAAAAACCAACTCCTGGATATTTGATTTTTTTGGAGTGTTTTTTGTGTCTCTATCTCCTTCAGTTCTGCTCTGATCTTAGTTATTTCTTGCCTTCTGTCAGCTTTTGAATGTATTTGCTCTTGCTTCTCTAGTTCTTTTAATTGTGATGTTAGAGTGTCAATTTTAGATCTTTCCTGCTTTCTCTTGTGGGCATTTAGTGCTATAAATTTCCCTCTACACACTGCTTTAAATGTGTCCCAGAGATTCTGGTATGTTGTATCTTTGTACTCATTGGTTTCAAAGAACATCTTTATTTCTGCCTTCATTTCGTTATGTACCCAGTAGTCATTCAGGAGCAGGTTGTTCAGTTTCCATGTAGTTGAGCGGTTTTGATTTGAGTTTCTTAGTCCTTAGTTCTAGTTTGATTGCACTGTAGTCTGAGACACAGTTTGTTATAATTTCTGTTCTTGTACATTTGCTGAGGAGTGCTTTACTTCCAATTACGTGGTCGATTTTGGAATAACTGTGATGTGGTGCTGAGAAGAATGTATATTCTGTTGATTTGGGGTGGAGAGTTCTGTAGATGTCTATTAGGTCCACTTCGTGCAGAGTTGAGTTCAATTCCTGGATATCCTTGTTAACTATCTGTCTTGTTGATCTGTCTAATGTTGACAGTGGGATGTTGAAGCCTCCCATTATTATTGTATGGGAGTCTAAGTCTCTTTGTAAGTCTCTAAGGACTTGCTTTATGAATCTGGGTGCTCCTGTATTGGGTGCATATATATTTAGGATAGTTAGCTCTTCCTGTTGAATTGATCCCTTTACCATTATGTAATGGCCTTGTCTCTTTTGATCTTTGATGATTTAAAGTCTGTTTTATCAGAGACTAGTACTGCAACCCCTGCTTTTTCTTGTTCTCCATTTGCTTGGTAGATCTTCCTCCATCCCTTTATTTTGAGCGTATGTATGTCTCTGCATGTGAGATGGGTCTCCTGAATACAGCAAACTGATGGGTCTTGACTCTTTATCCAGTTTGCCAGTTTGTATCTTTTAATTGGACCATTTCGTCCCTTTACATTTAAGGTTAATATTGTTATGTGTGAACGTGATCCTGCCATTATGGTATTAACTGGTTATTTTGCTCGTTTTTGATGCAGTTTCTTCCTAGCCTTGATGGTCTTTACATTTTGGCATGTTTTTGCAATGGCTGGTACCGGTTGTTCCTTTCCATGTTGAGTGCTTCCTTCAGGGTCTCTTGTAAGGCAGGCCTAGTGGTGACAAAATCTCTAAGCATTTGCTTATCTGTAAAGGATTTTATTTCTCCTTCACTTATGAAACTTAGTTTGGCTGGATATGAAATTCTGGGTTGAAAATTCTTTTCTTTAAGAAAGGTGAATATTGGCCCCCACTCTCTTCTGGCTTGTAGAGTTTCTGCCAAGAGATCTGCTGTTAGTCTGATGGGCCTCCCGTTGTGGGTAACCCGACCTTTCTCTCTGGCTGCCCATAACAGTTTTTCCTTCATTTCAACTTTGGTGAATCTGACAATTATGTGTCTTGGACTTGCTCTTCTCAAGGAGTATCTTTGTGGCATTCTCTGTATTTCCTGAATTTGAATGTTGGCCTGCCTTACTAGGTTGGGGAAATTCTCCTGGATGATATCCTGAAGAGTGTTTTCCAACTTGGTTCCATTTTCCCCCTCACTTTCAGGCACCCCAATCAGACGTAGATTTGTTCTTTTCACATAATCCCATACTTCTTGAAGACTTTGTTCATTTCTTTTTCCTCTTTTTTCTTTAGACTTCTCTTCTCACTTCATTTCATTCATTTGATCCTCAATCGTTGATACTCTTTCTTCCAGTTGATTGAGTCGGTTACTGAAGCTTATGCATTTGTCGTGTATTTCTCATGTCATGGTTTTTATCTCTGTCAGTTCGTCTATGGCCTTCTCTGCATTTATTATTCTAGCTATCCATTCTTCCATTCTTTTTTCAAGATTTTTAGTTTCTTTGCGCTGGGCACGTAATTCCTCCTTTAGCTCTGAGAAGTTTGGTGGACTGAAGCCTTTTTCTCTCAACTCATCAAAGTCATTCTCCAAGCAGCTTTGATCCATTGCTGGCCATGAGCTGCATTCCTTTGGATGGGGAGATGCGCTCTTATTTTTTTGAATTTCCAGCTTTTCTGCACTGCTTTTCCCTATCTTTGTGGTTTTATCTGCCTTTGATCTTGGTGATGGTGACGTACTGATGGGGTTTTGGTGTGCATGTCCTTCCTGTTTGTTAGTTTTCCTTCTAACAGGACCCTCAGCTGTAGGTCTGCTGGAGATTGCTTGAGGTCCACTCCAGATCCTGTTTGCCTGGGTATCAGCAGCAGAGGCTGCAGAAGATAGAATACTGCTGAACAGTGAGTGTACCTGTCTGATTCTTGCTCTGGAAGCTTCCTCTCAGGGGTGCACCCTGCCATGTGAGGTATGGGGTGTTGGTCTGCACCTAGTGAGAGATGTCTCCCAGTTAGGCTACTCAGGGGTCAGCGTCCCACTTGAGTAGGCAGTCTGTCCATTCTCAGATCTCAACCTTCATGTTGGGAGATCCAGTGCTCTCTTCAAAGCTGTCAGACAGGGTCGTTTGCATCTTTAGAGGTTTCTGCTGCCTTTTGTTTAGCTGTGCCCTGTCCCCAGAGGTGGAATCTACAGAGACAGGCAGGCCTCCTTGAGCTGCTGTTGGCTCCACCCAGTTCAAGCTTCCCAGCGCCTTTGCTTACCTATTTAACCCTCAGCAATGGCAGGTACCCCTCGCCCAGCCCCACTGCTGCCTTGCAGTTAGATCGCAGACTGCTGTGCTAGCAATGAGGGAGGCTCTGTGGGCATGGGACCCTCCCGGCCAGGTGTGGGATATAATCTCCGGTGTCCCCCTTGCTAAGACCCTTGGTAAAGCGCAGTATTGCGGTGGGAGTTACCTGATTTTCCAGGTATTATGTGTATCAGTTCCTCTGGCTAGGAAAAGGGATTCCCTTCCCCCTTGCACTTCCCAGGTGAGGCGATGCCTTGCCCTGCTTCAGCTCTCGCTGGTTGGGCTGCAGCAGCTGACCAGCACCAATTGTCTGACACTCCCTAGTGAGATGAACCCAGTACCTCAGTTGAAAATGCAGAAATCACCTGTCTTCTGTGTCATTTGCGCTGGGAGCTGGAGACGAGCTATTCCTATTCGGCCATCTTGCTCCGCCCTCCTACTTATTTTTTTTTTTTTTTAATTCTGACTGCATCCTCTCCCTCTTACACTCCCAGAGGAAGTGAAGAATTATCATCAATGGCAAATGGCAGTTGCAGAAAAGCAACACCAAAAGCTGCACACATACAGCCTCCCAAGACTAAACCAGGAAGATGTTGAATCCCTGAATAGACCAATAACAAGTTCTAAAATTGAGGTGGTAATTAATAACCTCTAACCAAAAAAGCCCAGGACCAGACAGATTCACAGTTGAATTCTGCCAGAGGTACAAAGAGGAGCTGGTATCATTCCTTCTGAAATTATTCCAAACAATAGAAAAAGAGATACTCCTACCTAACTCATTGTATGAGGCCAGCATTATCCTGATACCAAAACCTGGCAGAGACACAACAAAAAAATAATCTCAGGCCAATATCCCTGATGAACATCAATGTGAAAATCCTCAATAAAATACTGGCAAACCGAATCCAGCAACACATCAAAAAGTTTATCCATCATGATCAAGTTGGCTTCATCCCTGATATGCAAAGCTAGTTCAACATATGTAAATCAACAAATGTAATCCATCTCATAAACAGAACTAATGACAAAAACCACAAAATTTTCTCAATAGATGCAGAAAATCCTTCAATAAAATTCAACATCCCGTCATGCTAAAAACTCAATAAACTAGGTATTGATGAAATCTATCTCAAAATAACAAGAGCTATTTATAACAAACTCACAGCCAGTATCATACTGAATGGGCAAAAGCTAGAAGCACTCCTTTTGAAAACCAACACAAGAGAAGGATGTCCTCTCTCACCACTCCTATTCAACATAGTATTGGAAGTCCTGGCTAGGGCAATCAGTCAAGAGAAAGAAATAAAGGGTATTCAAATATGAAGAGACGATGTAAAATTGTCTCTGTTTGCAGATGACATGATTGTATATTTAGAAAACCCCATCATCTCAGCCCAACATCTCCTTAAGCTGATAAGCAACTTCAACAAAGCCTCAGGATACAAAATCAATGTGCGAAAATCACAAGCATTCCTATATACCAATAACAGACAGAGAGCCAAATCATGAGTGAACTCCCATTCACAACTGCTATAAAGAGAATAAAATACCTAGGATTACAACTTACAAATAATGGGAAGGACTTCTTCAAGGAGAACTACAACCCACTGCTCAAGGAAATAAAAGAGGACACAAACGAACAGAAAAACATTTCATGTTCATGGATGTAAAGAATCAATATCATGAAAACGACAATACTGCCCAAAGTAATTTATAGATTCAATGCTATCCCCAACAAGCTACCATTGATTTTCTTCACAGAATTACAAAAACCACTTTAAATTTCATACGAAACCAAAAAATAGCTGGTATAGCCAGGAGAATCCTAAGCAAAAGAACAAAGCTGGAGACATCATGCTACCTGACTTCAAACTATACTACAAGGTTACAGTAAGAAAAACACCATGGTACTGGCACCAAAATAGATATATAGACCAATGGAAGAGAACAGAGGCCTCAGAAATAACGCCAAACACCTACAAATCATCTGATCGTTGAAAAATCTGACAAAAACAGGCAACGGGGAAAGGATTTCCTATTTAGTAAATGGTGCTGGGGAAACTGGCTAGCCATATGCAGAAAACTGAAACTGGACCGCTTCCTTACACCTCATACAAAACTCAACTCAAGATGGATTAAAGACTTAATAAGACCTAAAACCATAAAAACTCTAGAAGAAAACCTAGGCAATACCATTCGGGACACAGGCATGGGCAAAGACTTCATGATTAAAACACCAAAAGCAATGGTAACAAAAGCCAAAATTTACAAATGAGATCTAACTCAACTAAAAAGCTTCTGCAAAGCAAAAGAAACTATCAGAGTGAACAGGCAACCTACAGAATGGGAGAAAAGTTTTGCAATTTATCCATCTGACAAAGGGCTAATATGCAGAATCTACAAAGAACTTAAACAAATTTACAATAAAAAAGGAACATCAATAAGTGGGTGAAGGATATGAACAGACACTTCTCAAAAGAAGACATTTATGCAGCCAACAAACACATGAAAAAAAGCTCATCATCACTTGTCATTAGAGAAATGCAAAATCAAAACCACAATGAGACACCATCTCACACCAGTTAGAATGGTGATCATTAAAAAGTGAGAAAACAACAGATGCTGGAGAGGATGTGGAGAAATAGAAATGCTTTTATACTGTTGGTGAGAGTGTAAATTAGTTCACCCATTGTGGAAGACAGTGTGGCAATTCCTCAAGGATCTAGAACCAGAAATACCATTTGACCCAGCAATCCCATTACTGGGTACATACCCAAAAAATTATAAATCATTCTACTATAAACATACAAGTACATGTATGTTTATTGCAGCACTGTTCACAATAGCAAAGACTTGGAACCAACCCAAATGCCCATCAATGATAGACTAAATAAAGAAAATGTGGCACATATACACCATGGAATACTATGCAGTTATAAAAAAAGGATGAGTTCATGTCCTTTGCAGTGACATTGATGAAGCTGGAAACCATCATTCTCAGCAAATTAATACAGGAACAGAAAACCAAACACTGCATGTTCTCACTCATAAGTGAGAGTTCAACAATGAGAACACATGGACATAGGGAGGGGAACATCACAAACTGGGGCATCTCGTGGGATGGGGGGTTAAGGGAGAGACAGCATTAGGAGAAATACCTAATGTAGATGACAGGTTGATGGGTCCAGCAAACCACCATGGCACTTGTATACCTATGTAACAAACCTGCAGGTTCTGCACATGTATCCCAGAAGTTAAAGCATAACAAAAGAAAAAAATCAAAGTCCAATTTTTTAGAAAGGCTATTATGAATAATTTCCTTTCCATTCTAGCCAACAGAATCTCATACAAAATTTTAAAATAAATTCTCTTTTTAATGAAGCTTATTACACAGACCAATTATAACACGCTTGGACTTTCTGTTTCGTCCTAAACATACTCTTTCTTAAATAACCAGTCATTTCATTTTAAGATAAAAAGCTATCATACGAGATTCTTTTTTATACAAAATTATTTTCCTTTTAATCTTTGTTACCAAAAATACCTCTTTATAACTTAACTTTCTTTAGATCTCTCTCTTACTGAAGGGTTTCCTTTATCTTGTTATATAAGAAATATTTTAATAAACTGAATTGGACAATTATTTTCAGTTTATTTCTTATCATTTCTTCAATTCATTTTTTTCTTACAGTTTTTCTTTTTTCATTGGAATAATTATTTTGGCACATTTTATTCGTAAAATCACATATTAATTAAAATTTTGATTTTTTATAATAATTTTTTGTGAAAACCTAGGAAGCTGGACATCTTTAATTGTCACATCAGCATTTTATAGGTGTGAATCATCTTTTTTTTTTTTTTTTTTTGAGACGGAGGTTTGCTCTGTCCCCCGGCAGGGGTGCAATAGAACGATCTCGGTTCACTGCAACCTCTGCCTCCTGGGTTCAAGCAATTCTCCTGCCTCGGCCTCCTGAGTAGCTGGGATTACAGGCATGCACCACCACGCCCAGCTAATTTTTGTATTTTTAGTAAAGATGAAGTTTCACCATGTTGGTCAGGCTGGTCTCAAACTCCCGACCTTGTGATCTGCCTCCCAAAGTGCTCTAATTAGAGGTGTGAGCCACCATGCCTTGCCGGTGAGAACCACCTTATACTTATTTGGAAAATGTTTCTAATAATGTAATTTAAAAATTGATAATGACCCAGGCATTTAATATCTATTATTTGGTACAACATTAAGATTCAACTTATATGATAAGTTCATTTATAAGCTTTTATTCTATTACATATTACCTAATTTATTATTAATAGGTTTTTCTTACTAATAACTCTGGATTAAGCTGTTTCCATTAAATCAACAATATTAAATGTCTTATTTATCAAAAATTACATAAACAAAATTCATTGTTTTATGCTGGGTTTATAATTTATAACCTTTGTGCCAAATTTTGACATCTTATAGTAGCTAGCAGAGATGAATATAAAACCACGTGACCAGAAAATTTAAAAAAAGAAAAAACCACTTGACCAATACATCTAAACAATAATGTATGCTGACAATTATGAAGACATTTTGAATTTTCTTTTTAACAATCAATTTAAAGCCAACTCATTTTGTTAAAAATCTACTTAAGTCACATGAACTTGAAAAGCATTTGGGAATAAGTTTCTAATTTTCTGATAAAATATTTAAGAACATTTTAAAAAGTCAATTAGGGCCCTTTTATATACTTTTGATACTCAAACATTATATACATACGTCATATAAACATTTAGACATATAGACACACAGAAGTAGATCTTAGGGATTCATAAGACTTTTCATTTGCCAGTTTTTCTTCTCCACTTTAGACCATTAGTCTTTTGATTACCTGTTCCCTGCTGTAAACAAGTATCAGTTAGGCAACTCCAAATGTGCATTTTTAAAGGTATGACTCTTAAGTGAAACAAAATGGAGGATTTATATTTTACTCAAGCAAAAAAAAAAAAAAAAATGCTGTAAAAGTTTAGTTAAGATGGCCAGGGAAAGCAGACACCCTTAAATGTGACTTCCTTAAAGATTCCTTCTGAAACTATTCCAATCAATAGAAAAAGAGGGAATCCTTCCTAACTCATTTTATGAGGCCAACATCATCCTGATACCAAAGCCTGGCAGAGACACAACAAAAAGAGAGAATTTTAGACCAATATCCCTGATGAACATCAATGCAAAAATCCTCAATAAAATACTGGCAAACTGGATTCAGCAACACATCAAAAACCTTATCCACCATGATCAAGTGGGCTTCATCCCTGGGATGCAAGGCTGGTTCAACATTCGCAAATCAATAAACAGAACCAAAGACAAGAACCACATGATTATCTCAATAGATGCAGAAAAGGCTTTTGACAAAATTCAACAGCCCTTCATTCTAAAAACGCTCAATAAATTCGGTATTGATGGAACGTACCTCAAAATAATAAGAGCTATTTATGACAAACCCACAGCCAATATCATACTGAATGGGCAAAAACTGGAAAAATTCCCTTTGAAAACTGGCACAAGACAGGGATGCCCTCTCTCACCACTCCTATTCAACATAGTGTTGGAAGTTCTGGCTAGGGCAATCAGGCAACAGAAAGAAATCAAGGGTATTCAGTTAGGAAAAGAAGAAGTCAAATTGTCCCTGTTTGCAGATGACATGATTGTATATTTAGAAAACCCCATTGTCTCAGCCCAAAATCTCCTTAAGCTGATTAGCAACTTCAGCAAAGTCTCAGGATACAAAATTAATGTGCAAAAATCACAAGCTTTCTTATACACCAGTAACAGACAAACAGAGAGCCAAATCAGGAATGAAATTCCATTCACAATTGCTTCAAAGAGAATCAAATACCTAGGAATCCAACTTACAAGGGATGTAAAGGACCTCTTCAAGGAGAACTACAAACCACTGCTCAGTGAAATACAAGAGGACACAAACAAATGGAGGAACATACCATGCTCATGGATAGGAAGAATCAATATCGTGAAAATGGCCATACTGCCCAAGGTAATTTATAGATTCAATGCCATCCCCATCAAGCTACCAATGAGTTTCTTCACAGAATTGGAAAAAACTGCCTTAAAGTTCATATGGAACCAAAAAAGAGCTCACGTCTCCAAGACAATCCTAAGTCAAAAGAACAAAGCTGGAGGCATCACACTACCTGACTTCAAACTATACTACAAGGCTACAGTAACCAAAACAGCATGGTACTGGTACCAAAACAGAGATATAGACCAATGGAACAGAACAGAGTCCTCAGAAATAATACCACACATCTACAGCCATCTGATCTTTGACAAACCTAAGAGAAACAAGAAATGGGGAAAGGATTCCCTATTTAATAAATGGTGCTGGGAAAATTGGCTAGCCATAAGTAGAAAGCTGAAACTGGATCCTTTCCTTACTCCTTATACGAAAATTAATTCAAGATGGATTAGAGACTTAAATGTTAGACCTAATACCATAAAAATCCTAGAGGAAAACCTAGGTAGTACCATTCAGGACATAGGCATGGGCAAAGACTTCATGTCAAAACACCAAAAGCAACAGCAGCAAAAGCCAAAATTGACAAATGGGATCTCATTAAACTAAAGAGCTTCTGCACAGCAAAAGAAACTACCATCAGAGTGAACAGGCAACCTACAGAATGGGAGAAAATTTTTGCAATCTACTCATCTGACAAAGGGCTAATATCCAGAACCTACAAAGAACTCAAACAAATTTACAAGAAAAAAAAAAACAACCCCATCAAAAAGTGGGCAAAGGATATGAACAGACATTTCTCAAAAGAAGACATTCATACAGCCAACAGACACATGAAAAAATGCTCATCATCACTGGCCATCAGAGAAATGCAAATCAAAACCACAATGAGATACCATCTCACGCCAGTTAGAATGGCAATCATTAAAAAGTCAGGAAACAACAGGTGCTGGAGAGGATGTGGAGAAATAGGAACACATTTACACTGTTGGTGGGATTGTAAACTAGTTCAACCATTATGGAAAACAGTATGGTGATTCCTCAAGGATCTAGAACTAGATGTACCATATGACCCAGCCATCCCATTACTGGGTATATACCCAAAGGATTATAAATTATGCTGCTATAAAGACACATGCACACGTATGTTTATTGCGGCACTATTCACAATAGCAAAGACTTGGAATCAACCCAAATGTCCATCAGTGACAGACTGGATTAAGAAAATGTGGCACATATACACCATGGAATACTATGCAGCCATAAAAAAGGATGAGTTTGTGTCCTTTGTAGGGACATGGATGCCGCTGGAAACCATCATTCTCAGCAAACTATCACAAGAACAGAAAACCAAACACCGCATGTTCTCAGTCATAGGTGGGAACTGAACAATGAGATCACTTGGACTCAGGAAGGGGAACATCACACACCGGGGCCTATCGTGGGGAGGGGGGAGGGGGGAGGGATTGCATTGGGAGTTATACCTGATGTAAATGACGAGTTGATGGGTGCAGCACACCAACATGGCACAAGTATACATATGTAACAAATCTGCACGTTATGCACATGTACCCTACAACTTAAAGTATAATAATAATAAATAAATAATAATAATAAATAAATAATAAATAAATTTAAAAAAAAATAAAAAAAAATAAAAATTGGCTTACTGGCTTTAGGATGGAGCCTTTTAAGAAACAGGGCCAAGGAAGCATGCAGCTTCTAGAGCCTAACATGCAGGCAGAGCTGTAAGGCAGAACAGATATCTAAAAATCAAGAATTTCATTTTTACAGAAAATCCTCAGGACCTCAAAAGATGAAAACATTATGAGATGAGACAATGCCATGTTTTTACCATGCATTTCACTACAAGTACCTTTCCCCTGAGGCTGGTGGCCAACAAAAGCCAATTAGCCCATTCAATAACCAGCTCATATCCCATGGCAGTCTCACTATTCAGTAGGGGGTTGGAATGTTTCCATTCCTTCCAGGTGGCCAAAGGCATACTATCTCGTCCAATAACCAGCCCTAAAAATATATCTCTTACCTAGCTATTACACACACCAAAATCAAAAACTTTCTCATTGTGCAAAGTGATTTTTGACACCCTCAAAAGCCATTAAGATCCAGCAATGCGGCCAGGCGCGGTGGCTCAAGCCTGTAATCCCAGCACTTTGGGAGGCCAAGACAGGCGGATCACGAGGTCAGGAGATCGAGACCATCCTGGCTAACACGGTGAAACCCCGTCTCTACTAAAAAATACAAAAAACTAGCCGGGCGAGGTGGCGGGCGCCTGTAGTCCCAGCTACTCGGGAGGCTGAGGCAGGAGAATGGTCTAAACCCGGGAGGCGGAGCTTGCAGTGAGCTGAGATCCGGCCACTGCACCCCAGCCTGGGCGACAGAGCAAGACTCTGTCTCAAAAAAAAAAAAAAAAAAAAAGATCCAGCAATGCAATTTAAAAAGTGAGCAGTTTAAGATCTGCAAAAAACTTGTCTGTTTGCAACTCGGGATTTGTTTACAAAAATAGTGGTTCCTCCCAAAAAGGAATCTGGTGCCTTTTCTGTTGTAAGCAATCAGGCTATCAGAAATTATTTTAGATCTTTTATGTGGGCATCAAGGGTGGCAAGAGAAAAAAGGGACAGACATAAGTAAAATGGAGAGATATAATTCAGTTGAATGAGAAGAAAAACAAATATTTTTCAGAAAACAAGATCCACAGAAAAGTCAGATACACACACACAAACATATGCATATATATAATAGAAAAATAATAACATATAAACACATATTTTTAACATACATACGTGTATTTGTTTATACATAAATATATGTATTTATATATTTATAACATATATGTAATTATGTTTAAATATAATTATATTTATTAGAAATTTACTTTTAATTAAGCTGACTTTTAATCATGGAGCTATTAAAAAATTCCTTTTAAATATCTTACTACTACATCATAGCTAGGACAAACTGCTGGTATTTTTAAAGTAATACAAATACCAAACCAGAAAGAACCAGACTTAGGAACCAAACTCAGGTTGCTGTGGTGAACAGGGCAGAACCTTAGCATTGAGTGGCCACCACTGCTCCTTCAGTTTGGCCTTGGCTAGCAAAAGACAGCCTTGTTATGTAGACGAAGCCTCTTAGGTTTTTAAAAAAAAAGTTTTAAAAAGTCCTTTCTGCTAACAGGATTTTTTGTTTTTTCTTTTTGCAGCTACAGGAGTTTTAGCCGATTCAGATGCCTTGTTCCCCACAATTTGGAACATCCCTTTGGATTTGACCAAGTCAGGAAAAGATGGTCATACTTCATGGGAGAAATGTGAAACAACAACAACAAAACCCCAAACATAAACAAAAACAGTTAAGCAAAACAAACAAATTCATATGATTGCTGAGTGTTCTAACAGTAAGGAGAAATTAAAACCAGCTGGTTGGTAATCTTAACTTTTAGTCATTAAGGAACACTTTTAAGACAAAACTCTAATTCAGCTACTTACCTGGAAATAACGCTCAGGTTGATGATCACTCTCTACCATCTTAGAGAGGCAGGAAAAAACTCACACTCACCTTCTCTGTCAGAAGCAAGTTGAAATTCAAGAAAGAAGGTGCCTGCTCTCCATCATCATGGAAGCAGGAAAACTTGCCTTCCTTGTTGGAAATGAGTAAAACTTCAGAAAAGGAGTTGCACAGCAAAATAACTTTAAATATCAACCAAATTTGGGGAGATCAAGGACTCTCTGGAGGGGAGAAGCTCCCCAAGCTCCACCAATTATCCTATTGGTGTGAGAAATAAAGATAGCCCAGATGGTATCAAGCAAAAATAAGAGATTTATCAAAGGTCAGGGCCATCTTTGTAATGTACTTCTCTGCCTTTTTTTTATCTTTATTTGTATACAGTCTGTTTTGTCAGGTTAGGATTGCAACACCTGCTTTTTTGTTTTCCACTTGCTTGAAAGATTTTTCTCCATTCCTTTATTTTGGGCCTATGTGTGGCATCGCATCTGTGATGAGTCTTTTGAAGACAGAATACTCAAATGGGTCTTTATCCAGCTTGCCCCTCTGGGTCTTTCATTTGGAGCATTTAGCCCATTTAAATTTAAGATTAGGAATGACATGTGTGGATTTCATCCTGTCATCATGTTGTTGGCTGGTTATTTTGCAGACTTGTGTATGTGGATGGTTTTTAGCATCACTGATCTGTGTACTTCAGTGCATTTTTGTAGTGGCTGGTGGTGATCTTTCCGTAGTTAGTGCTTCCTTCAGGAGCTCTTTTAAGGCAGGTCTGGTGGCAATGAATTCCCTCAGCATTTACTTCTCTGAAAAGGATCTTATTTCTTCATTTATGAAGCTTAGTTTGGCTGGACATGAAATTCTGGGTTGAAATTTCTTTTAAGAAGTTCAATATTGGGCCCCACAATCTTTTCTGGCTTGTAAGGTTTGAGCTGATAAGTCTGATGTTAGCCTGTTGGGATTCCCTTTGTAGGTGACCTCACCTTTCTCCCTAGTTGCTTTTAATATTTATTCTTTCATTTCGAACCTGGAGAATCTGATGATTAAGTGTCTTGGGGATGATCTTCTCATGGCATGTCTTACTGGGGTTCTCTGGATTTCCTGAATTTTAATGTTGGTCTGTCTGGCTGGGTTGGGAATATTCTCATGAATGATATTCTGAAATATTTTTCCAAGTTGGTTCCATTCTCATCTTTCAGGTGTATTAATCAGTAATAGATTTGGTCTCTTTACATAATCCCATATTTCTCAAAGGTTTCATTCATTCATTCCTTTTCATTCTTTTTTCCCCCATACTTGCCTGCATGTTTTATTTCAGAAAGCCAGTTTTCAAGCTCTGAGATTCTTTTCTCTGCTTGGTCTATTCTGCTAGTTGGTCTTGCACATGATATGGGGCTGGTCTGACCTCAGCACTCCTTAGTCTGCTTGCCTCTCCCAGGGCCCCAGCCTGGTCACACCTTCTTACAGGGCACTCTTGGGTGCCCATACACAAGCTACAAGAATTTTCATAATGCAATCACACACAATCACCATGTGACTGCATTATGAAAATTCTTGTAGTGTGCTTTTCAACTCTATCAGGTCAGTTATGTTCTTCTTTATACTGGCTATTTTGTCTGTTAGCTCCTGCAATGTTTTACAATGATTTTTAGCTTCCTTGCATTGGATTACAACATACTTCTTTCACTCAGTGAACTTTGTTCCTACCCATATTCTGAATTCTACTTGTATCATTTCAGACATCTCAGCCTCAGCCCAGTTCTGAACACTTGCCGGAGAGTTGATGCAGTCATTTGGAGGAAAGAAGGCATGCTGACTTTTTGAGTTTTCAGTGTTCTTGCATGGATTCTTTCTCATCTTTATGGGCTTACCCCACCTTCAACCTTTGAGGTTGCTGACATTTGGACAGGGTACTTTTTTTTTTATCGTATTTGATGACTTTGAGAGTTTATGGTGTAAGGTGGATTCAGCCAATTGGCTTTGTTTCTGGAGGATTTTAGGTGGCCAACGTTCAGCTCCCAATTCCTGGACTATGTGCTTTAACTATGGGGAACTTGCATTGAGCCCCATCTTTGTTCCCTGGCTCCTCCAGGTTTGGAGTCCACTGTACTGGAGGACCAAATTGCAGCAGCTGCAGCAGAGTGCTAGCAGATGCAAAAGTGCCTGCCTCCCTGCGGGCATTCACCTAGTGGTGGAGGCAAGACAGCTGGGGTGGGGGCCAAGGGGGCCCTGCTGATGGTGTGTGCTGTTGCACTGGAGGGGGTATTGGTTTGGGGTGGGGTGCTGGCAAGCGCAGGTCTAGGTGCCTTCTCTGTGCCCCCCAAGCAACAGTGGTCGCTCAGGGTATAAGAGGGTCCCTTTTTCTCTGTGCAGCATTAGCTCAAGGGCAAGGTGCTGGTGGAGGTGGGGATTTTTGGCTCTGTGCCCACCATAGCTCCATCTTCAATGGCAGTTGGCGTGCATTTGGGGTGTGTGGCTGCACTCCCATGTGCTGGTAGGGCAAGTACAGCAAAACCCACCTGTGTAGACACACACCAGCAAAGTGATGTAGGAAGTTTCCATATAAAGAGCTGCAGTATGGAGAGGCAATGTGCAGGCTGGTGCATGGCTGTAGGGGCCACATTGCTGCAGCTCTCCACTGGTCAAGCACAGTCCACTGGCACAGAAGCTACGGTGTGAGCACCCGAGAGTGTCCTGTAAGCAAGTGTGGCCAGGCTGGGGCCCTGGGAGAGGCAAGCAGACTAAGGAGTGCTGAGGTCAGACCAGTCCCATCTCATGTGCAAGATTGCCCAGCAGAGATCAGGTCTGAGAGGAGAACTCTCTCAAAAGTAAAGACCCAGCACAGCAAAGCTATTCTACTTCTTTTCTAAGCAAGTCCCCTTTTTTAAGAAGGGAACTCTCAGACCTGATCTCTGCTGGGCAATCTTGCACGTGAGATGTGGTTGGTCTGACCTCAGCACTCCTAAAGTGCTGAGGTAAAGTGTCTCACAAGAGCAAGTGGAGCTTAGATAGCTGTCCCTGCCCTCTGGGCTCCACATGAGCTGTCTTTCTGCTCCACCACTTTGCTTGTCTCCTGGGGGCTCCACCCCAGAGATGTGAGTTAGCAATCACTAAGTACAATCAGCCAGGATGGAGCGTCTGTGCTGTGGGCCAAGTCAGGGTTCCCTGTCTGGTGATGAGCAGTGGAGGGTGTGTGGGACCCATGGGAGATGGGCTGGCATGCTCCTTGAGCCAACTGCAGCTTGTTGGAGGTGTCAATACAGCACTTAAAGTCTTTGCTCCTTGATATTCTGAGAGTAGCAAGGACAGTTCCACTTCAGAGGCAGTGGCAGAGAGGATTTCAGTTGCTCCTGGAAGCTCTGTCCAGGGAACTGCCAAGTTGCTACCAGCTTGATAGCTTCAGTGGGGGATTGGCTAGAGACCCAGGCCAGGAGGACCTGCCCATCAAGGAGATATGGAAACTGGCACCCACACAACCGTCTGGCCACTTTTCCTTAGAGCCGCTGTAGTACACTGGGAGTTCACTCCAGCCCCCAGTTGCCTCAGATTTTCCAGTGCCTGAAGGTATCACCAGTGAAGCCTGTGAAAAAGGAAAGATGACAGCCTGCCCCTTCCTCTGGGAGCTCTGTACCATTGAGGTATGAACACACCTGTAGGAGGTGGCTGGAGGCAAGTTGAGAAGTCTTGCCTAGACAGGAGGAACAAGAACAGGAACTTACTTAAAAGAGACGTTTGGCGGCCGGGCGTGGTGGCTCAAGCCTGTAATCCCAGCACTTTGGAAGGCCGAGACGGGTGGATCACAAGGTCAGGAGATCGAGATCATCCTGGCTAACACGGTGAAACCCCGTCTCTACTAAAAAATACAAAAAAAAAAAAGCCAGGCGAGGTGGCGGGTGCCTGTAGTCCCAGCTACTCGGCAGGCTGAGGCAGGAGAATGGCGTAAACCCGGCAGGTGGAGCTTGCAGTGAGCCAAGATCCAGTCACTGCACTCCAGCCTGGCAACAGAGCGAGACTCCCTCTCAAAAAAAAAAGACGTTTGGCCACATTTTTGCAGAGCAGCTGTGCTGTGCTGGGGTTCACTTCAGCCCCTGGTCGCCTCAGACACTCTGAAGCCCTAAGGCTGAAATGGCTAAGTCACCCAAACAGCAAAGATGACAGACTGGTCCTCCCCCTGGAAGCTCTGACCCAGGGGGCCTGAAACCTCTGAAGGCCAGAGAATAGCAGTGAAGGTAGCAGGAGACCCTGGTTTAAAGGTTCCACCCAGTGATGAGAAACATGGGCAGGGACTGACTTAAAAAAGAGTGTGGCCATGTTTTTGTAGGGTGGCTGTGCTGTGCTGGGGTACCACTTGCACCCAGTCAGCTTGGGCTCTCCGAAGTCCAAAGACCGGAACAGCTAGTCCCCCAAACATCAAAGGTAGTGGCTGCCCCTCTCCTCTGGGAACTCTGTCCCAGGGGGGTTTCAAATCTCTGTTGGCTGGGGAATACTGGTGGGGGTAGCTGGAGGACCCAGTTGGAAGGTCCTGTCCAGTGAGGACGAAGAGCATCAGAGGCCTGCTTACAGAAGCAGTCTGGCCATGATTTGGTAAAGCAGCTGTGCTGTGCTGCGAGATCTCTTCTGCCCCTGGTCAGTTTGCACTCTCCAAAGCCAGCAGGCTGGAATGGCTAAGTTGCCCAAACAGGAAAGATGGCAGCCTGCCCCATCTTTTCTCTCAGAGTTTATCTTGTGTGATAGAGCTTAATTTTCAGGCTGTTAATTTTACTGTCAGCATTAGAGGGCTGTTCAGAAAGAATCTCACTGTTATCTTTTAGGTTAGACAGATGAAAATTCACTGTCTCCTATAAATAAACCCATTCATGTCTTGTTCCCTGGAAAGAGGTCTCTTTCTGCTATCTGACTTTGGTCACAATCATGTAGAGCAGCAACCAGTCTACCATGAAATGATTGAATTTCTGTGTCCAGTCATTCCTTGTTGTGTTTTACATTCTTCAGCTCAGAACTGAGCATTTTATTCTCAGTTGTCAAGATGCTAAGCTGTCCATTGTACTGAAATACTGTTCTTGCTTCCTCATTCAATTTTATAGTCTTTAGAAGGTTATCATGCTCTTCTTTCACACTTTCAACGTCCTCAAAATACTTCTTTTCCTTTAGCTGATTCTGATGTTTTACTGTATCCAATTCCAGTCTTAGCATGGCAATTTCTTTCTGCAACATGCTATTTTCATGCAAAAGATCTTTTTCTTTCTTATGGCTAAGAGAAATCTAAGTAAACAAAGGAAACTTTTAGTTAGTGCTCAATAGAATGACACGTTATAATTTCTTCTGAAATTAAAGAGTAACCTGTATATCTGTATAATGAAATAATTCCCATGGTGAATATTTAACTGGAAAAAATTGGACAAAACTTCAAACCTAAGAGAGTGTAAATTCCCAAAAGTTAATCTATTTAAAGACCATGAAAAATAAATCACCAGAGGATTTTTAAGAATCTCAGAATTGGAAAAGTCTTTCTCTGAATTACAACAAACCCAGAGGCATAAAATATAAGATTAACACATTTGACTATATTTTAAAAATTGGTTGTATACTCTTGATAGCCACCTATAATCTATAAACTACACCACTGTAAGAGCCTTAGCTATGCATATATTTGGATAGAAGCAATTTCTCAAAGTTCTTTAATTTCCTTTTTCTGAATAAACTGACTTTTCTGAATAAACTTTCTGAATAAACTTTTTCTGAATAAACTTTCTATATAAACTTTTTCTGAAAAAACTTTCCTTTTATGAATAAACTGACCTCTCCATTAATATGTTAAGAAGACGAACTAATGTCCAAAAACTAAAAAATCTGTTGTTAGTAGTAAAACTTATTTTTGAAATTATAAAGATAATCAATTCTTATGGAAAATATCAAATGCTTCTCCTTTGGATTGAGGCCATTGTAAATGTCACTATTCAACTGCTGCAGGCAAATGGAGTTGAATTAAGAACATAGCTTTATCTTATATATACATGTATAGGTAAATGATAAAGAATATATAGAATATATATACACACACAGAATATATATATATACATATACATGTGTGTATATATACACATACATATGCATGTGTGTATATATATAGATTTAAAAATCCTTTATACTTTCCAAAATACACAGAGTTGGTTTTTCAAATATATACACATATAAAAACATTTGAAAATGGCTAAGAAAATATCTCAGAATTCATTTTTTTTTTCAGCTACTTCTGTCTGCTTTGGTTTGTTAAACAGAATCTTGTTTAGTAATATTGTAGCATTCTGTTCTTTGGAAAGTTGCTTCTGGGTATCATTTCAGTCCTGCACAACCTAGAGATACAGTACATCTTTGGTTTAATAGGACTGAAAAAGTCTAAAAGAGCAGAAACTCTGTTATAAAACTGTTAAAAGAAAGTAGCCTATTAAAACACAAAAATTTTTAACCCTCAAGAATCTTTCAAATTTTAATTGCATACGTGAGACCTAAATTTCTCTAAGAGGAAAAACTGTTCTTACCTATATAAAGACACAGTATTGTGTAATAAAATTTCCTTCAAAACATTTAACACATTTTAGTTTCAAAGTTATTTAGCCTGTATCTTAACATAAAAATCCATAAATGAGCATTTATGTTAGTGATTAAACTAAGTGATTAAACTCAACTTATCCTCCATTTTTTTATTCTGAAAACACAGACTGAGATGCCAAGGTTTACAATAAAATAATTGTAACTATAAATGCCATAGTTCATTTTAAAAATTAGTTAACAGCTTTGGTGTGTTCACACCTAAAGAGCATACTACATTAAATCAAAGCAATATAAGTAATATTGATGAAATATAAAGTTTTCATCAGAAATTTACCTGATCCAAATTCTTTCTTACTGTCCCCAATTCCATGGCTCGTATTTTTCAGAGTCCGTTTCAGTTGTTGGTTCATTTCAACATCTTTCCTATATTCCTCTTCTTTTCTTTCTAACTCTTCACTACCTTTTTTATACAACATATCAGCATCCTTTCTCTTTTCTTCTTCTCGTTTTAAGGTCAATCTATACAGTTAAATATAGTTACATTCAAATTTGTCTTGTTAGAAAATAAGAAAGTTTATTTTGTGATGTGGCTCTTCCTGCATAGATTTATTATACAAATAAAATTTATGTGTTCTTGACTATTTTTTCTTTCCAGTTCTCATTATTTTAATTTCTTCCTTCAATCTCTTCCAAGGGACAAATACTTGAAAGGTAGTGAGGAAAGAACATCTTGCTAATTGGTCAGTTTCTGTTACTAGTAACACCAATAAATATTATGAAAAATGATATTAGAAATTATTGAGTTAATTTACAAGATGAAAATTATCTCTTTTTCACACAGCCATAGGAACATCTCAATTATGACAGATCATTTCAAACTAACTAATTAAAAAGAACATACTACTTAAACAAGTTTATAAGTTCACTAGAAGAAATTTTATTTTCATGAAATACTGCAGGTGTCCCTAAAATGATTTACAGGGCAAGATGGTACCATCAGATGTCATTCACAGAATGTATATCTGCTGATTAATCCAAGACAAGGCAAAGGGGTCTCACACCTGTTAATTCAGCTGTCCCCAACCATGTTGGCACCGGGGAGTGGCTCTGAGGAAGATAATTTTTCCTCGGACCTGAGGTGGGGGGATGGTTCCAGGATGATTCAAGCATGTTACATTTATTGTGCACTTTATTTCTATTATTACTCATTGTAATATATAATGAAATAATCATATAACTCACCATAATGTAGAATCCATGGGAGCCCTGAGCTTCTTTTCCTGCAACTACATGGTCCCATCTGGGAGTGACAGGAGACAGTGACAGATCATCAGGCATTAGATTCTCATAAGGAGTGCACAACCTAGATCCCCTGCATGAGCAGCTTACTACAGGGTTCAGGTCACACTTCTTGACAATCTATTGCCACCGCTGATCTGACAGGAGGAGAGCTCAGGCAGTAACGCAAGTGATGGGGAGTGGCTGAAAACACAGATAAAGCTTCACTTGCTCACCTGCCACTAACCTTCTGCTGGGTGGTCCAGTTCCTAACAGGCCAGGGACTGGTATTGGTCCTTGTCCTGGGGATTGGGAACCCGTGTTAACCCATACTTTTTATGTTTATTTTCTGGAAACACTTTCCACTTATATTCTTGATTCCTATGTGTTTTATCGACAACTTAGAAATTCCTTTTGGAACAAGGCATGGTCTAGTATTTAAACAATGAAGTATTTAAACATGTGTTTAAACTAGTATTTAATACTAGTATTTAAACATGTGTTTTTAACATAGAACTTTTAATTAATTTTATCTGTGTATGATAGATGTGAAACAAACTAATCACTTTCCATTTTACTTTTCATTTCATGAATAATAAGAACAAAACTGAGAAGTCTTAGGCAGACAAACTGGGCAAGAGAAATAAAGGGCATCCAAACTGGAAAAGAGAAAGTCAAACTATCTCTTCGCCAATGATGCTCTTATACCTAGGAAACTCTAAAGAATCCTAGAAAACACTCCTAGATTTGATAAATGAATCCAGTAAAGTCTCAGAGGCTACAAAATAAATGAATACCAATCAGTATCACCACTATACACCAACTACAACAAAGCTGAGAGTCATATGAATAACCCAAACCCTTTTACAATGGCTGCAAAACTGTAAAATACCTAGGAATATACTTAATGAAGGAGGTGAGTGATCTATATAAAGATAACTGGAAAACACCACTGAAGAAAATAATAGATGACACAAATGAAAATACATCCTATGCTCATGGATTGAAAGAATTGATATTGTGAAAGTGACCATAGTGCCCAAAACAGTCTACAGGTTTGATACAATTCCTATGAAAATACCAATGTCATTCTTCATAGAATTATTTAAAAATGCTGACATTTATGTAGAACCACAAAAGAGCCTGAATAGCAATAGACATATCAAGCAAAAGGAACAAATATGTTGGCATCACATTATCTTACTTCAAATTATACTCTAAGGCTGCAGTAACAAAAACAGCATAGTACTAGTATAAAAGTAGATACATAGATCAATGGAACAGAATAGACAAGCCAGAAATAAAGCCACTTACAAACAAATGATCTTTGAGACAAGATACAACAACATACACTGGAGAAAGTACACATTATTTAATAAATGGTGCTGGGAGAAAAAGATAGCCACATGTAGAAGAATGAAACTAGATCTCTATCTCTAACCATATACAAAAATTAATTCAAGATGGATTAAGGGCCTAAACTTAAGACCTGAAAACACTGGCCTAGGCAAAGAATTTATGATGAAGAACCTAAAAGCAAATGCAACAAAAATTAAAATAAATAAATAAATAAATATGGCCTAATTAAACAAAAAAGCTTCAGCACAGCAAAAGAAATAATCCATCAGAGTAAACCAACAACCTACAGAACAGGAAAAATATTTGCAAATTATGAATCTAACAAAGGACAAATATCCATAATCTACAAGAAATTCGAACAAATCAACAGGAAAAATACAAATAATTCCATTAAAAAGTGCGCACATGACATGAATAGACATTTCTCAAAAGATGTAGAGGGGGCGGAGCAAGATGACCGAATAGGAACAGCTCCAGTCTCCAACTCCCAGCGCGAGCGACACAGAATACCGGTGATTTCTGCATTTTCAACTGAGCCTCTGCTGCTGACACCCAGGCAAACAGGGTCTGGAGTGGACCTCAAGCAATCTCCAACAGACCTACAGCGGAGGGTCCTGACTGTTAGAAGGAAAACTATCAAACAGGAAGGACACCTACACCAAAACCCCATCAGTACATCACCATCATCAAAGACCGGAGGCAGATAAAACCACAAAGATGGGGAAAAAGCAGTGCAGAAAAGCTGGAAATTCAAAAAATAAGAGCGCATCTCCCCCAGCAAAGGAGTGCAGCTCATCACCAGCAACGGATCAAAGCTTGACGGAGAATGACTTTGAAGAGATGAGAGAAGAAGGCTTCAGTCCAACAAACTTCTGAGAGCTAAAGGAGGAATTACGTACCCAGCGCAAAGAAACTAAAAATCTTGAAAAAAAAAGTGGAAGAATTGATGGCTAGAGTAATTAATGCAGAGAAGGTCATAAACGAAATGAAAGAGATGAAAACCATGACACGAGAAATACGTGACAAATGCACAAGCTTCAGTAACCGACTCAATCAACTGGAAGAAAGAGTATCAGCGATTGAGGATCAAATGAACGAAATGAAGCGAGAAGAGAAACCAAAAGAAAAAAGAGGAAAAAGAAATGAACAAAGCCTGCAAGAAGTATGGGATTATGTAAAAAGACCAAATCTACGTCTGATTGGGGTGCCTGAAAGTGAGGAGGAAAATGGAACAAAGTTGAAAAACACTCTTCAGGATATCATCCAGGAGAACTTCCCCAACCTAGTAGGGCAGGCCAACATTCAAATGCAGGAAATACAGAGAACGCCACAAAGATACTCCTCGAGAAGAGCAACTCCAAGACATATAATTGCCAGATTCACCAAAGTTGAAATGAAGGAAAAAATCTTAAGGGCAGCCAGAGAGAAAGGTTGGGTTACCCACAAAGGGAAGCCCATCAGACTAACAGCAGATCTCTCGGCAGAAACTCTACAAGCCAGAAGAGAGTGGGGGCCAATATTCAACATTCTTAAAGAAAAGAATTTTAAACCCAGAATTTCATATCCAGCCAAACTAAGTTTCATAAGTGAAGGAGAAATAAAATCCTTTACAGATAAGCAAATGCTTAGAGATTTTGTCACCACCAGGCCTGCCTTACAAGAGACCCTGAAGGAAGCACTCAACATGGAAAGGAACAACCGGTACCAGCCATTGCAAAAACATGCCAAAATGTAAAGACCATCGAGGCTAGGAAGAAACTGCATCAACTAACGAGCAAAATAACCAGTTAATATCATAATGGCAGGATCAAGTTCACACATAACAATATTAACCTTCAATGTAAATGGACTAAATGCTCCAATTAAAAGACATACACTGGCAAACTGGATAAGAGTCAAGACCCATCAGTCTGCTGTATTCAGGAGACCCATCTCACATGCAGAGACATACATACGCTCAAAATAAAGGGATGGAGGAAGATTTACCAAGCAAATGGAGAACAAAAGAAAGCAGGGGTTGCAATACTAGTCTCTGATAAAACAGACTTTAAACCATCAAAGATCAAAAGAGACAAAGAAGGCCATTACATAATGGTAAAGGGATCAATTCAACAGGAAGAGCTAACTATCCTAAATATATATGCACCCAATACAGGAGCACCCAGATTCATAAAGCAAGTCCTTAGAGACTTACCAAGAGACTTACACTCCCATACAATAATAATGGGAGACTTCAACACTCCACTGTCAACATTAGACAGATCGCCGAGACAGAAAGTTAACAAGGATATCCAGGAATTGAACTCATCTCTGCAGCAAGCAGACCTAATAGACATCTATAGAACTCTCCACCCCAAATCAACAGAATATACATTCTTCTCACCACAACATCGCACTTATTCCAAAATTGACCACATAATTGGAAGTAAAGCACTCCTCAGCAAATGTACAAGAACAGAAATTATAACAAACTGTCTCTCAGACCACAGTGCAATCAAACTAGAACTAAGGACTAAGAAACTCAATCAAAACCGCTCAACTACATGGAAACTGAACAACCTGCTCCTGAATGACTACTGGGTACATCACGAAATGAAGGCAGAAATAAAGATGTTCTTTGAAACCAATGAGAACAAAGATACAACATACCAGAATCTCTGGGACACATTTAAAGCAGTGTGTAGAGGGAAATTTATAGCACTAAATGCCCACAAGAGAAAGCAGGAAAGATCTAAAATTGACACTCTAACATCACAATTAAAAGAACTAGAGAAGCAAGAGCAAACACATTCGAAAGCTAGCAGAAGGCAAGAAATAACTAAGATCAGAGCAGAACTGAAGGAGATAGAGATACAAAAAACCCTCCAAAAAATAAATGAATCCAGGAGTTGGTTTTTTGAAAAGATCAACAAAATTGACAGACTGCTAGCAAGACTAATAAAGAAGAAAAGAGAGAAGAATCAAATAGACGCAATAAAAAATGATAAAGGAGATATCACCACCGACCCCACAGAAATACAAACTACCATCAGAGAATACTATAAACACCTCTACGCAAATAAACTAGAAAATCTAGAAGAAATGGATAAGTTCCTGGACACTTACACTCTTCCAAGACTAAACCAGGAAGAAGTTGAATCCCTGAATAGACCAATAGCAGGCTCTGAAATTGAGGCAATAATTAATAGCCTACCAACCAAAAAAAGTCCAGGGCCAGATGGATTCACAGCTGAATTCTACCAGAGCTACAAGGAGGAGCTGGTACCATTCCTTCTGAAACTATTCCAATAAATAGAAAAAGAGCGAATCCTCCCTAACTCATTTTATGACGCCAACATCATCCTGATACCAAAGCCCGGCAGAGACACCACAAAAAAAGAGAATTTTAGACCAATATCCCTGATGAACATCAATGCAAAAATCCTCAATAAAATACTGGCAAACCGGATTCAGCAACACATCAAAAAGCTTATCCACCATGATCAAGTGGGCTTCATCCCTGGGATGCAAGGCTGGTTCAACATTCGCAAATCAATAAACATAATCCAGCATATAAACAGAACCAAAGACAAGAACCACATGATCATCTCAATAGATGCAGAAAAGGCTTTTGACAAAATTCAACAGCCCTTCATGCTAAAAACGCTCAATAAATTTGGTATTGATGTATCGTACCTCAAAATAATAAGAGCTATTTATGACAAACCCACAGCCAATATCATACTGAATGGGCAAAAACTGGAAAAATTCCCTTTGAAAACTGGCACAAGACAGGGATGCCCTCTCTCACCACTCCTATTCAACATAGTGTTGGAAGTTCTGGCTAGGGCAATCAGGCAAGAGAAAGAAATCAAGGGTATTCAGTTAGGAAAAGAAGAAGTCAAATGGTCCCTGTTTGCAGATGACATGATTGTATATTTAGAAAACTCCATTGTCTCAGCCCAAAATCTCCTTAAGCTGATTAGCAACTTCAGCAAAGTCTCAGGATACAAAATTAATGTGCAAAAATCACAAGCATTCTTATACACCAGTAACAGACAAACAGAGAGCCAAATCATGAATGAACTTCCATTCACAGTTGCTTCAAAGAGAATCAAATACCTAGGAATCCAACTTACAAGGGATGTAAAGGACCTCTTCAAGGAGAACTACAAACCACTGCTCAGTGAAATAAAAGAGGACACAAACAAATGGAAGAACATACCATGCTCATGGATAGGAAGAATCAATATCGTGAAAATGGCCATACTGCCCAAGGTAATTTATAGATTCAATGCCATCCCCATCAAGCTACCAATGAGTTTCTTCACAGAATTGGAAAAAACTGCTTTAAAGTTCATATGGAACCAAAAAAGAGCCCGCATCTCCAAGACAATCCTAAGTCAAAAGAACAAAGCTGGAGGCATCACGCTACCTGACTTCAAACTCTACTACAAGGCTACAGTAACCAAAACAGCATGGTACTGGTACCAAAACAGAGATATAGACCAATGGAACACAACAGAGTCCTCAGAAATAATACCACACATCTACAGCCATCTGATCTTTGACAAACCTGAGAGAAACAAGAAATGGGGAAAGGATTCCCTATTTAATAAATGGTGCTGGGAAAATTGGCTAGCCATAAGTAGAAAGCTGAAACTGGATCCTTTCCTTACTCCTTATACGAAAATTAATTCAAGATGGATTAGAGACTTAAATGTTAGACCTAATACCATAAAAAATCCTAGATGAAAACCTAGGTAGTACCATTCAGGACATAGGCATGGGCAAAGACTTCATGTCTAAAACACCAAAAGCAACGGCAGCAAAAGCCAAAATTGACAAATGGGATCTCATTAAACTAAAGAGCTTCTGCACAGCAAAAGAAACTACCATCAGAGTGAACAGGCAACCTACAGAATGGGAGAAAATTTTTGCAATCTACTCATCTGACAAAGGGCTAATATCCAGAACCTACAAAGAACTCAAACAAATTTACAAGAAAAAAACAAACAACCCCATCAAAAAGTGGGCAAAGGATATGAACAGACCTTTCTCAAAAGAAGACATTCATACAGCCAACAGACACATGAAAAAATGCTCATCATCACTGGCCATCAGAGAAATGCAAATCAAAACCACAATGAGATACGGTCTCACACCAGTTAGAACGGCAATCATTAAAAAGTCAGGAAACAACAGGTGCTGGAGAGGATGTGGAGAAATAGGAACACTTTTACACTGTTGGTGGGATTGTAAACTAGTTCAACCATTATGGAAAACAGTATGATGATTCCTCAAGGATCTAGAACTAGATGTACCATATGACCCAGCCATCCTATTACTGGGTATATACCCAAAGGATAATAAATCATGCTGCTATAAAGACACATGCACACGTATGTTCATTGCGGCACTATTCACAATAGCAAAGACTTGGAATCAACCCAAATGTCCATCAGTGACAGACTGGATTAAGAAAATGTGGCGCATATACACCATGGAATACTATGCAGCCATAAAAAAGGATGAGTTTGTGTCCTTTGTAGGGACATGGATGCAGCTGGAAACCATCATTCTCAGCAAACTATCACAAGAACAGAAAACCAAACACCGCATGTTCTCACTCATAGGTGGGAACTGAACAATGAGATCACTTGGACTCCGGAAGGGAGACATCACACACCGGGGCCTATCATGGGGAGGGGGAGGGGGGAGGGATTGCATTGGGAGTTATACCTGATGTAAATGACGAGTTGTTGGGTGCTGACGAGTTGATGGGTGCAGCACACCAACATGGCACAAGTATACATATGTAACAAACCTGCACGTTATGCACATGTACCCTAGAACTTAAAGTATAATAATAATAAAAAAAAGATGTATGAATAGTGAACAAGCATATAAAAAGATGCTAAATATCACTTATCAGGGAAATGTAAAATAAAACAATAATAAGATATCATCTCACTGTAGCCAGAATGGCCATTATTAAAAATCAAAAAACAATAGATAGTGGTGTGGATGTGGCAAAAAGAGAAGAGTTATACACTGCTGGTAGGAATGCAAATTAGTACAAAATATATGGAAAACACTATGGCGATTTCTCAAAGAACTAAAAGTAGATTCTACCATTCTATCCAGCATTCTCATTTCTGGGTATCCCAAAAGAGATCATTAAATCAAAAAGACACCTGCATACATATGTTTACTGCAGCACAATTCACAATATGCAAAGATATGTAATCAACCAGTGTCCATTAACTGGTGAGTGGAATAAAGAAAATGTCATGTGTATGTGTGTGTGTGTGTGTGTGTGTATACACACATATACACAAACATACCACAGAATACTACAATACTACTCAGCCATAAAGAAGAATGAAATAATGTTTTTTGCAGCAAACTGGATGGAGCTAGAGGCCATTATTCTCAGTGAAGTAACTCAGGAATAGAACAACAAATACCACACGTTCTTTCTCATTTATAAGTGGGAGCTGTGCTATGGGTATGTAAAGGTAGACAGAGTGATATAATGACATTGGAGACTCAGAAGAAGAAACGGTAGAAGAAAGATGAGCAATAAAAACTACCTATTGGTGATGGGTACACTAAAATCCAGACTTCACCACTATACAACTCATCCATGTAACCAAATACCACTTGTACCCCTACAGCTACTGAAATATAAATAAATAAATTTAAACCGGGAGAAAAAAAGAATAAAACTGTATAAAGTTTTAAAGAAGTATTCTGGTTGAGACAAATGGCCACTTCATGCTCTGTTAGTTGAACTGTAAATTAATACAAATATTCTTTTTTAAATTTTAATTTCCAGAGTACATGTGCAGAATATGCAGATTTGTTTCATAGGTAAACATGTGCCATGGTAGTTTGCTGCACCTACCAACCCATCACCTAGGTAATAAGCCCAGCATGCCTTAAATACAAATATTCTTGAGGACAATTTAGAAATATTGATCCAAGGCCTTTTTTTAAACTTTCTGTATTTTAACCAAAATATTCTATATTATATTAAAGATTTATTCAAAGTAAATAATTAGAAATGTAGAAAATTATTTATATAAAAGATGTTCTGGGCTGTGTGTGATGGCTCACACCTGTAATTCCAATGCTTTGGGAGGCTCAGGCAGAAGGATTGTTGGAGGTCAGTAGTTGCAGGTCATTCTGGGAAAATAGTGAGACCTTGTCTCAATGAAAAATTTAAAAAGTTAGCCAGGCATGGGGGGTATGTGCCTATAGTCCTAGCTACTTAGGAAATTGAGGCGAGAGGATCTGTTGAGCTCAAAAGTTCAAAGCTGCAATGAGCTATGATTGCACTACTGCACTCTAGCCTCAGTGATGGAGCAAAACCCTGTCTAGTAATAATGTCTAATAATAGTGTCTAATAAGTGTCTAATGATAACAATAATAGTAATACTGAAAGATGTTCCTTGCGGCATTAATTCTAATACAAAAGAATTTAAAACCCCAAATTCAATTTGTTCAATGAAGAGATTTCTATATGGCAGACTTCTATATAGCCATTGAAATGACGATTTAAAAGAATACGCAATTAATTATAAGAATCACAGTTAAGAATTTGTTATATTATTTCTAAGATTTTCATACTCCACAAGACCAAGACGTTTTCTCCCATTAAAGCCCAGAAAGTCAGCAATCACAATAATTCTCACATGTATCTTTAGCTTAAATAGTTAAAATATTCTTTAAAACTAGAATGTCATACCTCAAAGCGGAGAGTTCTTGCTCCCATTCATCTTTTTCATGCTCTAACTGTAATTGTGTTTATTTTGTTTCAGACAGCTTCTTTTGTAGTACATGAATCATATTTTCCATTTTTTCAATTTCTACTGTAAGTTGTTCATGTTGATTATTTTTAAGTTCTAATAAATGTTCATCTGAAAGAACTGCATCCTGGATTTTTGATAGGCTAGTAGAACCTGCATCGGGGGAAACAAGGTGGAAGTAAAATATACGAGTACTTTTTGGATATAAAGTCCTGTGCATTTTAACATTCACCCATCCATACACCAAACAAACATGCACTGAGTTCACACCATGTGGAAGACATTCTACTGAGCTCTGCAGATAAAACAAACAGTAACTCTGTTCTTGTTTAGCTTTAGGTGTAGTGAAGAACAAATACTATAAAAGTGAAATTGCAAATTCAGATAGATGCTACAAGAAAACAGTTCTATGATAACATAGAATTTGATCTATACTGGGCTGAGGAAGATTTCCCTGGGGAAGAGATGGCTACACTGAGTAATGAAGGGTGAGAAGGAAGCAGTTAAGTAAAGGGAGTAGAAAAGCATTCTCGCTAGTCTATGGCATGTGCTGAAGCTCTGCTGCAGTCTGCTTCTGGCCACAATGGAGTGGCAGATACTGATTTACCTTCTTGCCTAAAACAAAAACAAAAAAGACCAAATACATAATACAATGATTTTCAATAACATGGACTGCAGGTAATGAAGATGATGATCCCTGGAAGACAGGAAACAAATGAAGTAAGATTTACAAACACCCCAGCAAACTGACTTGACAGTTTCCAGGCCATGACAACAGGAGAAAATTAAACTGAGGTAGAGTCCACCAGATTCCCTGAGTTGGAACAATGAAGCCGAGAGTCTCAAAAAAACACCAAGGCAGACAGAAATCACAAAACAAAACACGGGAAAGAAGAGAGCAGTACAGGAGAAGAACAAAGAAGATCTGCAAAAATATCCTCTAGGGTATTTATTTAACAGAGTAATGAACAGTACATGTGTGCTAGGAAACTACTCGAGACCAGAGAGAAAAAAATCCTTAAAAAATTAAAAGAAACAGTGCCTGTTGCTCACATAATATACCAGGAAGAGTGTTCATTCCTATGACTGACACTGGAAAAACTTCACAGGGCAAAGAATAGAGTTACCAAAAACACCTTGCCTCAAGAGTGGAAAGTTAGAAAAAATCATAAAGCAAGACCAGAAAGATCAAGTTGTTTATAAGTAAGTCAACTGTGTCCTCAAATAAATCTCAAGTAGAGGTATGGAAGGTATTTTTTGAAAGCAAATTGTACTAGTTGAAATTAAAATTAAAATGTTAGGACTGGGCCAGGTACAGTGACTCATGCCTGTAATCCCAGCGCTTTGGGAGGCCGAGGCAGGCAGATCATTTAAGATCAGGAGTTCGAGACCAGCCTGGCCAACATGGTGAAACCCCATCTCTACGAAAAATGCAAAGAAATTAGGTGGGCATCGTAACAGGCACCTATAATCCCAGCTACTCAGGAGGCTGAGGCAAGAGAATGGCTTGAACCCGGGAGGTGAAGGTTGTCATGAGTGGTGATCAAGCCACTGCACTTCCAGCGTGGGTGACACAGCAAGACTTGGTCTCAAAAAAAAAAAAAAAAAAAAAGTTAGGACTGAAAACAACACTGGGTGGAAGTAAATACAGACTAGATATCACAAAAAAGAAGATTCATAAATTTGAGACATCAGAGAACCATGAGAAAATTTTAAGCAATGATATATAAGTCCCCAAAGAGGGAGGAAGAGAGAAAAACAAAAACATAAAGTGGCCAGAAACTTTCTAAACTTAATAAAAACTATAATCCCACAAATCCAGGAAGAATCTGGCTGGGAGAGAGAAAATGAAAGTATACTACTCTAATTTTCTTATGCCATATATGATATTAAATAATACTGCCTGAAGGTGAACTGTGATAAGTTAAAATCATACAGTACAAATTGTAATGCAACCACTACCACAGCAAAAGAAGAGTTATGGCCAATGAGCCAAAAAGAGAGATAAAACTATATCATAAAAATTACATAACTAATTGAAAAGAAAGCAGGAAAAGAAGGGAACAAAAAACAGCTGGAACTAATGAAAATCAAACAGCATGACAGATAAACTTAACTATTAATATATCAATAATCACATTATAAATAAAACTGGCCTAAAAACCTAAAAGACAGATTGTCAAATTGTATAAAAAGCAAGATCCTACTCCATGCTACCTATAAGAAACACACTTTAACTGTAAAGATGCAAATTAAAAGGATGAAAAATATAGACCACACAGTTGACAAAAGAAAGCTAAGCAGGAATGATTACATTAATTCCAAAGTAGGTTTCACAGCAAAAAAATATTACTAGCTATAAACAACATCATTTCATGATAATGTTCAATTAATCAAGAACATATAACCCTAAATGTTTAAGTACCTAGTAACATAACAGCTTTGAAATACATGAGGAAAAAACTGGTAGAACAAATTGACAAATTCACAGGTATAGTCTGAGATTTCAATATCGCTTACTCAATATGTGATAGAACAAGGAGGCAGAAAATCAGCAAGATGAGAGTAGACTTGAAGAACACAATGCTTCTCAACTACCCTTGGAACACTTAGTAAAACAGACCATATTCTAGGCTATACAATAAATCTTCATAAAAGAATTAAGTCAAAGGATTTAAGTCATAGAAAGTATGATCCCTGACCATAAAGGAATCAAATTAAAATCACTAACAAAATATCTCATCAAAATACTCAAAAATTTAGAAACAAAGTAACATACATCTAAATAACCCTAGGTCAAAGACATAATGCAAAGGGAAACTAGAAAATATTTTGAAGTGAATAAAAATGAAAATAGTACATATCAGAATTTGTGGACTATAGCTACAATGTACTTAAAAAGTTGGCGCTGAATGTCCATACTGGAAAGACTCTCAAATCAATGGCCCTGACTTCTATCTTAAGAAAGTAAAACAGAACAAACTACAAAAAAAAAAAGAGAGAGAGAGAGAGAGAGAGCAAATTAAACCCAAAAGAAGCAGAGGAAATAATATAATAAACATCTGCGATGGTCTGAACATTTGTGTCCTCCCAAAACTCATATGCTGAAACTTAATCACAGAAGTGATGTTATTAGGAACTGCAGCTTTGTGGAGGCAATTAGCTCATGGATTACAAGCCCTCATGAATGGGATTAGTGCCCTTATCTGAGACCATAGAGAGCCCACTGACCCCTTCTGTCATATGAAGCACACAGGGGAAAAACGGGAACCTAGGAACCAGGAATTAATCCTTCACCAGACATTCAATTTTCTGGCACCTTGATCTTGGACTTTACATCCTCCAGGAATATAAGATATCAGTTTCTGTTGTTTATGAGCTATCCAGTCTATGGGTGATAGCAGGCCAAACAGACAATGACATCGAAGATAAAACCAATAAAACAGAATAGGGAAAATCAATAAAACCAAACACTTTGAGGAGGTCAATGAAAGTGATAAACCTCGATCTAGCCAGGCTGATAATAAAAAAGGAACAAATTACTAATTTCAGAAATAAGTAAAGTGACTTTTTTTTTTTTTTTTTTTTTTTTTTTTTTTTTTTTTTTGGAGATACAGTCTCGTTCTGTTACCCAGGCTAGAGTGCAGTGGCACAATCTCAGCTCACTGCAACCTCCACCCCCCAGGTTCAAGAGATTATCCTGCCTCAGCCTCCTGTGTAGCTGGGATCACAGGTGCCTACCACCAAGCCCAGTTAACGTTTGCATTTTTAGTAGAGATGAGGGGGTCTCACCATATTGGCCAGGCTGGTTTTGAACTCCTGACCTCAGATGATACACCCCCCCTCGGCCTCCCAAAGTACTGGAATTACAGACATGAGCCACTGTGCCTGGCCCAATGTGACATTTTTATACATTCTAGAGATATTAAAAGAATGGCAAGATAATAATGTGAGCTTTATGTAACTAACCATGACAACTTAGATTAAACGGACACATTCCTTGAAAAATAAAAATTACCAAAGCTCAATCAAGAAGAAATAGATAACTCAAATCACCCTATATCTAAAAAAGAAAATAAAGTTGAGAAAACTCCAAGCCCAGACAGCTATGCTGGTGAATTCTATCAAACATTTTAGGAAGACATAATATAATTTTACACAACCTCTCCCCCCAAATATAAAGAGGAAAAATACAACACAACTCATTCTATAGTGCTAGCATTACCCTGAACCAAATAGTGATATTACAAAAAAGAAAACTCCCTCATGAACGTTCACAAAAAATTTAACAAAATTTCTGAAGCAATCAAGATATACTCCAATAGGTGAGTGAACAACCTCTAGTACAGTCATACAATGAACTATTATTCAATGCTAAACAAAAATAAGCTATCAGGTCATAAAAAGACATGGTAGAAACATAAATGCATATTACTAAGTGAAAGACGCCAGTCCAAAGGGTATGCACTGTATGATTTCAACCATATGACATTCTAGAGAAGGCAAAACTATGGATACAGTAAAAAGATCAGTAGTTGCCTGGGTTTGAGGAGGGCAGGAAAGGGCAGATAGGTGAAACACAAAGGAATTTTAGAGCAGTAAAAATAATGTGTACAATACTAAAATGATGAATATATGCCCTTTCCAAACCCACATATTGTACAACACCAAGAGTGCACACTAATATAAACTATGAACTTTGGATGATTATGACGTGCCATTTTGGTTCATCAATCATATCAACTGTACCACTCTAGTGAAGAATACTGATAATGGGAAAAGCTATGCATGTCTGGGGACAGGAAGTACACAGACAATCTCTGTACCTCTCAATGTTGCTGTGAACCTAAAACTACATTAAAATAGTATTTTAAAAATTTATAAACAAAATTTTGGCAAACTGAATACAAATAAATATAGGGTCTCACTTTGTTGCCCAGGTTGGTCTCGAACTCTAGCCTCAAGCAATCCTCCTGCTCTGACCTCCCAAAGTGCTGAAACTACAGGCATGAGCCACCGTGTCTGGTGCCAGTGATTTATTATTTTTAAAAAGCCTACATCCTAAGCAAATGGGGTTTATTCTAAAATGCAAGGTTGGTTTAACATTAAAATATTAGTTACTCAACTCATTAAAAAGCTAAAACAGAAGAACCTTATGATTATCTCAGTAGATAAAGGCATTTGATAAAATTCAACTTCATTCTTGATTTAAAAAAAAAAAAAAAACCATCTCAGCAACCAAAGAACACAAATGAACTTCGTCAGCATGACACAAAGCATCTATGATAAACCTACAGCTAATGTGTATCACAATGACACACTGAATGCTTTGTCAGACAAGAAAAAAAAAATAGAGCTGCTGTCATGGTTCGTTCGCTAAACTGCATCGTCGCTGTGTCCCAGAACATGGGCATCCGCAAGAACGGGGACCTGCCCTGGCCGCCGCTCAGGAATGAATTCAGATATTTCCAGAGAATGACCACAACCTCTTCAGTAGAAGGTAAACAGAATCTGGTGATTATGGGTAAGAAGACTTGGTTCTCCATTCCTGAGAAGAATCGACCTTTAAAGGGTAGAATTAATTTAGTTCTCAGCAGAGAACTCAAGGAACCTCCACAAGGAGCTCATTTTCTTGCCAGAAGTCTGGATGATGCCTTAAAACTTACTGAACAACCAGAATTAGCAAATAAAGTAGACATGATTTGGATAGTTGGTGGCAGTTCTGTTTATAAGGAAGCCATGAATCACCCAGGCCATCTTAAACTATTTGTGACAAGGATCATGCAAGACTTTGAAAGTGACACCTTTCTTCCAGAAATTGATTTGGAGAAATATAAACTTCTACCAGAATACCCAGGTGTTCTCTCTGATGTCCAAGAGGAGAAAGGCATTAAGTACAAATTTGAAGTATATGAGAAGAATGATTAATATGAAGGTGTTTTCTGGTTTAAGTTGTTCCCCCTCCCTCTAAAAAACGTATGGATTTTTACATTAGAAAAAAAGTATTTTGTTGACTTTAGATCTATAATTATTTCTAAGCCACTTGTTTTTATTCCTCACTACTCTTGACTCTATCAGATACCATTTATGAAACATTCTTGCTATAAATAAGTGCTTCTCCAAGACCCCAACTGAGTCCCCAGCACCTGCTACAGTGAGCTGCCTTTCCACACCCATCACATGTGACACTCTTGCCAGTCCTTGACATTGTCGGGCTTTTCAAATGTTGGCAATGTTTATTAAAGGTGAAGATCCACATACCCTTCAACTGAGCAGTTTCGCTAGTGGAAATACCAAAAGCTTCCTACGTGTATATCCAGAGGTTTGTAGATAAATGTTGCAGCCTTGTTTGTAACAGTGAAAAATTGAAAACAACCTGGAAGGCCAGTGATGGGAAAATGAGTATGTTTCTGTCTTAAATTGGGAAACCCAAAGTAGATTCCAAGACTGAAATTTCAGTGAAAGCAGTTTATTTGCTAGGTAATACCAGAAACCGACAGTTGAGGTAAGGAAAAACTGAACTGAGAAGGTAAGAAAACTAGTTTAAAGTCAGCGAGCAGGTTCTCACTGGTAACAAGCTCCATACTGCGGAGATACAGGGAAATGGAAGGGAGAAAACTGGAGTATTGATTCCCCTCTCTCCTTGGTTGTCAGCTCTTTGTCCTGTGTGTGGGCGGAATGTACTCCAGCTGCTCTATAGTAAGTCCCAGGTGTTTGCGGTAAGAAGCTGCTGGCATGCACGGGAACAGCGAATGCCAAACACTTAAAGCAATTCATGTTTCAGTATGTAAGCGTTCATTCATATATATATATATATGTGTGTGTGTGTGTGTGTGTGTGTGTGTGTATATGTGTGTGTGTGTGTGTGTGTGTGTATATATATATATATATATTTTTTTTTTTTTAAAGACAGTTTAGCTCTTGTTGCCCAGGCTGGAGTGCAGTGGTGCAATCTCAGCTCACTGCAACCTCCGCCTTCCCAAATTCAAGCAATTCTCCTGCCTCAGGCTCCCAAGTAGCTAGGACTAAGTGCACACCACCATGCCTGGATAAATTTTTTATTTTTTATTTTTAGTACAGACAAGATTTCACCATGTTGGTAAGGCTGGTCTCAAACTCCTGACCTCAAGTGATTCGCCCACCTCAGCTTCCCAAAGTGCTAGGATTACAGGCATGAGCCACCACACCTGGCACATCTTCATTCTTTTTATGTAGTAAAAAGAATAAAACCACGCATGGTTTATTTGAAATATTCTATAATTTAAAAAAATACAGAAGCAGGAAAACCAATTCTAAGTTCAAGTGAGGGATGATGGTTGCTTGAACCAAAGGGTTGCATGTAGTAAGAACTTGTGATTTAAGATATATTTTAAAGTTGTAAGTAGCAGGATATTCTGATGGAGTTTGACTTTGGTTTTGGGCCCACTGAGTTTGAGATGCCTTTGAGAAATGAAGGAAGTAGAGAGAGAATAAAAGAAAAACTAGCTGGGCCCAGTGGCTCACACCTGTAATCCTAGCACTTTGGGAGGCCAAGGCAGGTGGATCACTTGAGACCGGCTTGGGCAACATGGCAAAGCCCCATCTCTACAAAAAACACAAAAATTAGCTGGGCATTGTGGTGCACACCTGTATTCCCGTCTACTCAGGGAGCTGAGATGGAAGGATCAATTGAGCCCATGAGTCCAAGGCTGCAGTGAGCGGTAGTTGTGCCACTGCACTCCAGCCTGGGGGACAGAAGAGACCTTGTCTTGAAAAGGAATCTGAAAACAATGGAACCGTGCCTTCAGAATTCTAGAAAGTTATTTTCCACTGATAAATCTATATTCACCCAAATAATCAAGGGTGAAGGTAAAATACATTTTTAGGCAAGCAAAGACTCAGGGGTTACCTCCATGTACCCTTTTTTGAGAAGCTATTGGAGAAAATACTCCAGCAAAGTGAAGGAGTACACAAACCAGAGAATGACATAGATCCAGACAATATTCCAGCTATGGAGCTGGCTTAAAAAGAAACAGTAAAAATATTAATAGGTTAGCTGGGTGGAATGGCCCATGCCTGTAGTCCCAGCTACTCAGGAGGCTCAGCAAGAGGATGGCTTGAGCCCAAGAGTTCCAGACAAGCCTGGCTACCTTAGTGAGATCCCTTCTCTTAAAAATAAGTTATTGCCAAATTTGGGGCATTTGGAAAGAAGTTCATTGAAGATAAAGCAAAAGTAAAAAAATAAGGGGGAAGGGTTGGCTAGGCAATCATTAATTCTAGGGCAGAAAGAAGTACAGGATAGGAAGAGCATAATACACTGTTTTTCTCAACAAGGAGCAATACATACACAGTCATAATGATGTGGTGACTGCTTCACCCCTAAATATGGTAAGCACTTTGGGACAATATGGGAGGAAGTGAAGATAACGATGGTGTAAGAGCTAAATCCTCACCTGTCATATCCAGAAATCACTATATAATGTACAAAATAATCAAGAAATGACTAAGTAGTTATGTGAGGGAAAAAACAGAAGACATTGCTGGAAGAGTTAAAAGTCATTGCTCTGGAGAATTAGGAGGGATGGGGCAGGGGACTGTTAGGATGCATTATAAACTGAAGAAGCTTTTTAAAATTTTATGTATTAATATATGCATTCATTTGAAAAACTAAAAAGATAACAATTTGGAAAAACCCATGAAGGTAACTAACAGAAGGAAAAATTAAGAATGAAAATTGTTTGCCTCTGGAAAGAACAACTGGCAGGACTGTTGTTTTCATTGTAAGACTTTTGGAGCCATTTAATTGTACTTAACCATTTTCACCTATTTCTTGAATAAGAACAATTCTATCTTAATAAAGAGTTATACTTGTTCATAAAAAAAATAAAAAATAAAAGGTATCCAGATTGGAAAAAAGAAGTAAAACTACCTTTATTCCACCCATGATCACATAATAGGGGCAGATAAACTACAACCTGTGGGTCAGCTTCTTGTTTCTGTAACTAAAGTTTTATTGGAACACAGCTGTGTTCATTAATATATGTATTCTCCCTAGCTGCTCTCATACTACAATGGCAGAGTTGATTAGCTGCAACAGAGACTGTTTTGCCACAAGTCTAAAAGATTTCCTGTCTTCAGTAAAACAGTAGTTCGAGAATGAAAAGATTTGATAATCGTCGTATGTATAAAATCTGATCAAATATACCAAAAAAGCTACTAGAACTAATAATAAGTAAGTTTAGCAAGGCTGGAGGATACAAAAATCAACATACAAAAATCAGCTGTATTCCTATATACTAGCAATAAACAACTTGAAATTTTAAAAAATATCATTTATAACTTCATTAAAAAAATGAGATACAGATGAATCAGATAAAATATGGAAAGATCAAGCCTGGGTGTAGTGGCTCACACCTATAATCCCAGCACTTTGGGAAGGTAAGCTGGGAGGATCACTTGAGGTCAGTTCAAGACCAGTCTGGCCAACATAATGAAACGCCATCTCTACTAAAAATAAAAAAGTTAGCTGGGTACGGTGTCTCATGCCTATATTCCCAGCTACTCAGGAGGCTGAAGCAGGAGAATAATTTGAAACCAGGAGGCAGAGGTTGCAGTGAGCCAAGATTGCACCTCTGCACTCTAGCCTGGGCAACAGTGACTCTCTGTCTCAAAAAAAAAAAAAAAAAAAAGGAAACACGTATTTAAAAAACTATAAAATATTACTGAGAAAATTTAATTTGACCTATATAAATACAAACAATTTCACAGGCGTGGAAAAATGCATTATCATTAAAATGTCAATCCTCCCCCAATTAATGTATAGATTCAACACAAACTCAGTGTAATTCCCAGAAGGACAGCAGGCTTTTTGTTTTTTGTTTTTTGTTTTTTTGAGATGGAGTTTCACTCTTGTTGCCCAGGCTGGAGTTCAATGGCACGATCTCGGCTCACTGCAAGCTCCACCTCCTCGGTTCAAGTGATTCTCTCCTGCCTCAGCCTCCCGAGTAGCTGGGATTACAGGCATGTGCCACCACACCTGGCTAATTTTGTGTTTTTAGTAGAGACGGGGTTTCTCCATTTTGGTCAGGCTGGTCCCAAACTCCTGACCTCAGGTGATCCGCCCGCCTTGGGCTCCCAAAGTGCTGGGATTACAGGTGTGAGCCACTGTACCTGGCCGACAGCAGACTTTTAAAAAAAAAAATTAACAATCTGATTCCAAAACTCATGTGGAAATGCAAAAGATCCAGCATAGTCAAAAATAACCCTTAAAACCAAAGAAAACCGAAGGACTGATGTTAAGATTTAGTATAAATATATAGTAATGAAAATAGTGTGTTACTATTACAGGTGGAATATCTCTCAAAGTGTGTGGTACCAAAAGTGTTTTGGGTTTTGGAATATTTGCACATATATAATGAGATATCTCGAGGATGGAACCCAAGTCTAAACACAAATACACTTATGTCACATACACCTTATACACAGAGCTTAAAGGTTATTTTATGAAATACTTTCAGTAAATTTGCAAATGAAAGTTTGTGTACCTGAGGTCTAGTGTGAAATTTTCTACTTGTTGCATCATGTTGGCACTCAAAAAGTTTTGGATTTTGGAGCATTTCTGATTTTAGATTTTGGATTTTGGATTAGGGATGCTACATAAAGAAAGCCAGATACAGACAGTCCCTAATTTAAGATGGTTCTACTTAGAATTTTTCAACTATACGATGGGTTTATTGGGGTATTTTTTTTTTTTTTTTGAGACAGAGTCTCACTCTGTCACCCAGGCTGGAGTGCAGGGGTGCTATCTCATCTCACTGCAAGCTCCGTCTCCAGGGTTCACACCATTCTCCTGCCTCAGCCTCCCAAGTAGCTGGGACTACAGGCACCCGCCACCACGCCTGGCTAATTTTTTTGTATTTTTAGTAGAGACAGGGTTTCACTGTGTTAGACAGGATGGTCTGAGTCTCCTGACCTCGTGATCTGCCCGTCTCAACCTCCCAAAGTGCTGGGATTACAGGCATGAGCCACCGTGCATGGCCTATTGGGGTATTAAATGGATTTTCAACTTATGATTGGTTTATCAGTGTAACTCTAGAAGAATATGTAGATCAATGGAACACAACAAATAGTCCAGAAATAGACCCACATATAGCCAACTTATTTTTCACAAATGCACGATAGCAATGTAGTGGAGAAAGGACAGCCTTTTCAACATACGTGCCTGGAACAATTCGATATCCACATCCATAAAATGAACTTGCATCCACACCTCACCCCATAAGCAAAAATGTACACAATGTGGATCACAGATACAAATGTAAGACCTAAAACTATAAAAATTATTCAAGAAAGCAGAGAAGAAAATCTATGGGACCTTGTACTAGACAAAGACTTTTTTTAGATATGAGACAAAAAGCAAAATCCATAATTAAATGAACAAATATATCAGACTTCATCAAAATGAAAAACTCCTTCTCTTTAAAATATATTAAGAAAACAAAAGGCCAAGCCACAAACTGGGAAAAAATCCTTCCAAAAAGCATAATAAAGGAATGATATCTAGAATCTATTTAAAAAAAAAAAACTCTTAAAACTCAAGAAATAAGAGTAAAAACTAATTTTTAATTCTTTATAAGCTCTCCAGATTGGAAAAGACATTTCACTAAAGAAGATATACAGGTGGCAAATAAAGCACTCGGGAAGATGTTCAACATTCTTAGTCCTTAGGGTAATGCACATTCACACCATAGTGACACGCACAACACGCACCCATTGGAATAGCTAAAAACTAAAAACTAATAAACAGCAATACTAAGAGCTCGTGATGATATGGAGCAATGAGAATTGTCATATACTGCTGATGGGAATGGAAAATAGCACAAATACTTAAACATTTAGTAGTTTCTCAATACAGGAATACAAAGAGACAGGAAGACACTTTTATAGATGATGGGTATGTTATCGCTCTTGATTATGGTGATGGCTTCGCATGTGCATACATATGCCAAAACTTATCAAATTGTACATCTTATATATGTGCAGTCTATCATGTATCAGTTATACCTCACTAAAGCTATCAATTGCAGGAATAAACATCTAAGACAATGGCTAGGACACAGAGGAAAAAAGTGTATTAAATGATGCAGGAGAGAGCTCGAGTATTCAAATCTTAACCTGATAGCAATGGCAAGTGGTAAGCTGAGTTATAAGCAAGAGACAACAACAGATCTGAATTTTTAAAAATTAATAATTATAGTTTCAGAGTAGACCATGGTCTCAGGAAGTGGGGTAGTGGGAAAAACAGTTCTAAGGTTATTGCAGTATTCCGAGTGGGAGAGAATGGTAACCTGATCTGGGAAGAAGGCATACGAGAGAAGCAGAGTTAACAAAAAGGCTGGTACTGCCCTTCATACTGAGAAAGGTACAGTGGAGTTATCATAGCTCTTTGGTATACAATATACATTATTTCTCAGTCTATTTTAACTTTATCCATATTTCTGAGATAAGCAACACTATGACACATCAGTGTTCTATAGTGCAATGCTAAGCAATGTGTGTGAATATTACTGTAGGATACATAAAAACTCATTCTACTTATGCAATGGTCCTACCATTAAAATCCATTTTGAGTTGTTCAGCGAGCAACATAAAAGTCTCATAATTAGGGTAAAGCAAATCATAATCTTCTGAGGCTATTTCAGATGGCCACATTATGTCATCCAGGTCATCCACTGAATGTATTTCACTTTTGACCTGTAAGATAAATAATACTGCTTCAAATGCCCTCAAAATATTTACAGAATATAGTAGATGTACAAAAGTGGTATTTAATCATCTTTTTATATGAACAAAACCACAGGCACTTCTTAAAACAACAGATTTTTATTAAAAGGGTTCCGTTATAAATGGCGACTCTTTCTTAAGCCCCTTTTTCTTTCCCTAACCCCTTTTCCTTTCCTTTTTTTTTTCTTTGAGACAGAGTCTCACTCTGTTACCCAAGCTGGAGTGCAATAGTGCCATCTCAGCTCACTACAACCTCCACTTCCCAAGTTCAAGCAATTCTCCTCCCTCAGCCTCCCAAGTAGCTGGGATTACAAGCATATGCCACCACGGCCGGTTAATTTTTGTATTTTTAGTAAAGACAGGATTTCACCATGTTGTCCAGGCTGGTCTCAAACTCCTGACCTTGTGATCCGCCTGCCTGCGTCTCCCAAAGTGCCGGGATTACAGGCGTGAAACATCATGCCCGTCCAAGTCCTTTCTTTCTAACTAAATGTCTTTGTAACAAAAGATTCTCACTGTACCTTTTATAATGTGTTTTTTTCTTAACAGTAATGTTTTAGATAATTTAATTTTACAATACCTTGTTCTTTTCATTAAATTTCTTTTCAGGCCTGAAAAAAAAAACAATTCCTTTTAGACAAATAGCAAACACATAAAATACAAAGAATGTCCAAAACTATTATTTTTATTATATAAAATCAATGCATTTATAAGTTATTCCTTCTTTTTGTTAAGTGTTCAGGTCATTTTTAACAGGTAATGTAAATATAATTATTTTCCACAAGGGTAATTAAACTATAAACAGAAAGAGTAACATTAAGGGAGACAAAATATGGTAATAATATCATTACAAAGAAATAGATGTAGATCAAGCTTTCTGACAGTCAAGGCAAAAGGAAAAACACATTACTTGTATTACGTGATAGAAATAAATATACCAGGGGGCGCACCCAAGATGGCCAAATAAGAACAGCTCCAGCATCCAGTTCCCAGCATGAGCAACACAGAAGATGGGTGATTTCTGCATTTTCAACTGAGGTACCAGGTTGATCTCACTGGGGCATGTCAGACAGTTGCTGCTGGTCCGTGGGTGCAGCCCAACCAGCGGGAGCTGAAGCAGGGCGAGGCATGACCTCACCTGGGAAGTGCAAGGGGGAAGGGAATTCCTTTTCCTAGCCAAAGGAAAGTGAGACACACAACACCTGGAAAATCAGGTAACTCCCACCCTAATACTGTGCTCTACCAAGGGTCTTAGCAAACAGCACACCAGGAGATTATATCCCAAACCTGGCCTGGGGGTCCCATGCCCACAGAGCCTCCCTCATTTCTAGCACAGCAGTCTGAGATCTAACTGCAAGGTGGCAGCGAGGCTGGGGGAGGGGCGGCAGCGAGGCTGGGGGAGGGGCGCCTGCCATTGCTGAGGCTTAAGTAGGTAAACAAAGCCACTGGTAAGCTCGAATTGGGTGGAGCCCACCACAGCTCAAGGAGGCCTGCCTGCCTCTGTAGATTCCACATCTGGGGACAGGGCATAGCTAAACAAAAAGCAGCAGAAACCTCGGCAGAGGTAAATGTCCCTGTCTGACAGCTTTGAAGAGAGCAATGGATCTCCCAGCACGGAGGTTGAGATCTGACAATGGACAGACTGCCTACTCAAGTGGGTCAGTGACCTACTAGGGTACCTGAGTACCCTAACTGGGAGACATCCACCACTAGGTGCAGACCAAGACCTCACACCTCACAGGGCTGGGTACACCCCTGAGACGAGGCTTCCAGAGCAAGAATCAGACAGCAACACTCGCTGTTCAGCAATATTCTATCTTCTGCAGCCTCCACTACCCAGGCAAACAGGGTCTGGAGTGGACCTCAAGCAAACTCCAAAAGACCTGCAGCTGAAGGTTCGGACTGTTAGAAGGAAAGCTAACAAACAGGAAGGACACCCACACCAAAACCCCATCAGTACATAACCATCATCAAAGACCAAAGGCAGATAAAACCACAAAGATGGGGGAAAAGCAGTGCAGAAAAGCTGGAAATTCAAAAAATCAGAGCGTATCTCCCCCTCCAAAGGAACGCAGCTCATTGCCAGCAACGGAACAAAGCTGGATGGAGAATGACTTTGATGAGTTGAGAGAAGGCTTCAGTCAATCAAACTTCTCAGAGCTAAAGGAGAAACTATGTAATCAGTGCGAAGAAACTAAAAACCTTGCAAAAAGATTTCATGAATGGCTAACTAGAATAACCAATGTAGAGAAGTCCTTAAAAGAACTGATAGAGATGAAAACCATAACATGAGAACTACGTGGGAAATGCACAAGCATCAGTAACCAACTCAATCAACTGGAAGAAAGAGTATCAGAGATTGAAGATCAAATGGATGAAATGAAGCGAGAAGAGAAGTGTAGATAAAAAAGAGTAAAAAGAAATGAACAAAGCCTCCAGGAAATATGGGATTATGTGAAAAGACCAAATCTACATCTGATTGGTGTGCCTGAAAGTGACAGGCAAAATGGAACCAAGTTAGAAAACACTCTGCAGGATATCATCCAGGAGAACATCCCCAACCTACTAAGGCAGGCCAACATTCAAATTCAGGAAATACAGAGAACATCACAAAGATACTCCTCAAGAAGAGCACGTCCAAGAAACATAATTGTCAGATTCACCAAAGTTGAAATGAAGGAAAAAATTTTAAGGACAGCCAGAGAGAAAGGTCAGGTTACCCAAAAGGGGAAGCCCATCAGACTAACAGCAGACCTCTCGGTAGAAACTCTCCAAGCCAGAAGAGAGTGGGGGCCAATATTCAACATTTTTAAGAAAAGAATTTTCAATCCAGAATTTCCTATGCAGCCAAACTAAGTTTTGTAAGTGAAGCAGAAATAAAATCCTTTACAGACAAGCAAATGCTTAGAGATTTTGTCACCACAAGGCCTGCCCTACAAGAGATCCTGAAGGAAGAAATAAACATGGAAAGGAACAACAGGTACCAGCCATTGCAAAAACATGCCAACATGTAAAGTCCATCGATGCTGGGAAGAAACTGCATCAACTAATGAGCAAAATAACCAACTAATATCATAATGGCAGGATCAAGTTCACACATAACAATATTAACCTTAAATGTAAATGGACTAAATGGTCCAATTAAAAGACACAGACTTGGCCAGGCACGGTGGTTCAAGTCTGTAATACCAGCACTTTGAGAGTCCGAGACGGGCGGATCACGAGGTCAGGAGATCGAGACCATCCTGGCCAACACAGTGAAACCCCATCTCTATTAAAAATACAAAAAACTAGCCAGGCGAGGTGGTGGGCACCTGTAATCCCAGCTACTCGGGAGGCTGAGACAGGAGAATGGTGTAAACCCGGGAGGCGGAGCTTGCAGTGAGCTGAGATCCAGCCACTGCACTCCAGCCTGGGCAACAGAGCGAGACTCTGTCTCAAAAAAAAAAAAAAAAAAAGACACAGACTGGCAAACTGGATAAAGAGTCAAGACCCATCAGTTTGCTGTATTCAGGAGACCCATCTCACACGCAGAGACACACATAGGCTAAAAATAAAGGGATGGAGGAAGATCTACCAAGCAAATGGAAAACAAAAAAAAGCAGGGGTTGCAATCCTAGTCTCTGATAAAACAGACTTTAAACCATCAAAGATCAAAAGAGACAAAGAAGGCCACTACATAATGGTAAAGGGATCAATTCACCAGGAAGAGCTAACAATCCTAAATATATATGCACCCAACACAGGAGCACCCAGATTCATAAAGCATGTCCCTAGAGACTTACAAAGAGACTTAGATTCCCACACAATAATAATGGGAGACTTTAACACCCCACTGTCAACATTAGACAGATCAACGAGACAGCAAGTTTACAAGGATATCCAGGAATTGAACTCAACTCTGCACCAAGTAGACCTAAAAGACATCTACAGAACTCTCCACCCCAAATCAACAGAATATACATTCTTCTCAGCACCACATCGCACTGATTCCAAAATTGACCACATAATTGGAAGTAAAGCACTCCTCAGCAAATGTACAAGAATAGAAATTATAACAAACTGTCTCTCAGACCACAGTGCAATCAAACTAGAACTCAGGACTAAGAAACTCAATCAACACTGCTCAACTACATGGAAATTGAACAGCCTGCTCCTGAATGACTACTGGGTACACAACGAAATGAAGGCAGAAATAAAGATGTTCTTTGAAGCCAATGAGAACAAAGATACAACATATCAGAATCTCTGGGACACATTTAAAGCAGTGTGTAGAGGGAAATTTATAGCACTAAATGCCCACAAGAGAAAGCTAGAAGGATCTAAAATTGACACTCTAACATCACAATTAAAAGAACTAGAGAAGCAAGAGCAAACACATTCAAAAGCTAGCAGAAGGCAAGAAATAAATAAGATCAGAGCAGAACTGAAGGAGATAGAGATACAAAAAACCCTCCAAAAAATCAATGAATCCAGGAGCTGGTTTTTTGAAAAGATCAGCAAAATTGATAGACCACTAGCAAGACTAATAAAGAAGAAAAGAAAGAAGAAAACAGTATGGCGATTCCTCAAGGATCTAGAACTAGATGTACCATATGACCCAGCCATCCCATTACTGGGTATATACCCAAAGGATTATAAATTATGCTGCTATAAAGACACATGCACATGTATGTTTATTGCAGCACTATTCACAATAGCAAAGACTTGGAATCAACCCAAATGTCCATCAGTGACAGATTGGATTAAGAAAATGTGGCACATATACACCATGGAATACTATGCAGCCATAAAAAAGGATGAGTTTGTGTCCTTTGTAGGGACATGGATGCAGCTGGAAACCATCATTCTTAGCAAACTATCACAAGAACAGAAAACCAAACACCGCATGTTCTCACTCATAGGTGGGAACTGAACAATGAGATCACTTGGACTCAGGAAGGGGAACATCACACACCGGGGCCTATCATGGGGAGGGGGGAGGGGGGAGGGATTGCATTGGGAGTTATACCTGATGTAAATGATGAGTTGATGGGTGCAGCACACCAACATGGCACAAGTATACATATGTAACAAATCTGCACGTTATGCACATGTACCCTACAACTTAAAGTATAATAATAATAAATAAATTTAAAAAATAAAAAAAAAAAAAAAATTACCCTGGCATGGGGGTGTGTGCCTGTAATCCCAGCTTCTTGGGAGGCTGAGGCACAAGAATTGCTTGAACCCAGGAGATGGAAGTTGTAGTGAGCCAAGACTACACCACTACACTCCAGCCTGGTCAATAGAGTGAGACTCTGTCTCAAATTAAAAAAAAAAGAATGTATGACTAGGTTCTCAATAGCAGTTGCAACAAAAACAAAAATTGACAAGTGAGACCTAATTAAACTAAAGAACTTCACAACAAAAGTAACTATCAACAGAGTAAACAGAAAGCCTACAAAATGGAAGAAAATATTCACAAAAGTCTAATATCTAGCATCTATAGGAAACTTAAATCAATATGCAAAATATAAATAATCCTATTAAAAAGTGGGCAAAAGGCCAGGCACAGTGGCTCACGCCTGTAATCCCAGGACTTTGGGAGACCGAGGCAGGCAGATCACCTGAGGTTGGGAGTTCAAGACCAGCCAACATGGTGAAACATGTCTCTACCAAAAACACAAAAATTAGCTGGATGTGGTGGCAGGCGCCTGTAATCCCAGCTACTCAGGAGGCTGAGGGAGGAGAATCGCTTCAAGCCAGGAGGTGGAGGTTGCAGTAAGCTGAGATTGTGCCACTGCATTCCAGCCTGGGCAACAGAGCGAGGCTCTGTCTCCAAAAAAAAAAAAAAAAAGAGAAAAAAGTTGGCAAAAGATGTAAACAGACACTTCTCAAAAGAAGACATAGAAAGCCAACAAGCATGAAAATATTCAACATTGTAGTTTCCTAGGCAACAAGCACAGATAGGACCACTGTGGTTGCGGGGGATGAAAACAAGAAAAAACACTGCAGCATTTCCAGTAGGCTTAAGAAATGCATTTTAACCGTCAAAATGTCACAGACAATAATTTTGAAAATCATTTCACTGGAAATGATTCAAAGCAGAATGTTACTTTCATTATGGAAAGCAAGGTGTGATAAAACAGAAAAATTCCCGTCCTTTGCTCTGAATTAAGTAGAAATAGGTGATCAATATTATTTGATTTTACAAAATTTATCTACATTACTATGGATTTTTAATATGCCTGCTTACCTTTCTCTGCAAATATGACCATGCATTAATTCAACATATAAAGGAGAGAGTCATCCAGGATGATGGGGCAGCATAGAATAGAGTGTATGCCTTAACACCATTTGGAACAATGATAAGCTCTTACCTGCTCAGGTCTTCATTCAAATGGTAAACCACGCATTCCAAAACTGAGATTCAAACATAACAGGGCCGTTCATATTCATGTGTGGCTCCAGTTTCCTCATTCATAACAACAACAAAAAAAGCTTAGATTCAATCTTAAAAACCTTTCTGAATCTAACAACTTTTGATTTTTAGAAATAAAGTTTAGCAGGTCCCTTTTGTCTAGAAACATTGCTTATAAAATAAAGACTATATTATAGGACATTTAAAAACTTTTTCTTTATAGGACCTAATTGTTAACGGTTAACCTTTAGAAAATAATATTTGAAATCCCCTACTACATGACTATTAAAATGTCTAAATTTTGCACCAACTTTTGTAACCCTGATGGCATTTACATTTTTTTTTTTTTTTTTTAACAGAGTTGCCCAGGCTGGACTGCAGTGGAGCTCACTGCAAGCTCCACCTCCTGGGTTCACACCATTCTCCTGCCTCAGCCTCCCGAGTAGCTGGGACTACAGGTGCCCACCACCATACCCAGCTAATTTTTTGTATTTTTAGTAGAGACAGGGTTTCACCGTGTTAGCCAGGATGGTCTTGATCTCCTGACCTCGTGATGCACCCACCTCAGCCTCCCAAAGTGCTGGGATTACAGATGTGAGCCACCACGCCCGGCCGAATGGCGTTTACTCTTATATCCATCTAGAAATATATATTTGGATTAACGGAAATGTGTTGAGTGCCCTTAATCCACATTTTCACATGATATGTCACTATAATCTTGTGAAATAGTCTATATTTTCTTCCAAAGAATCTTTTCAGTCAAATGCTTAGTCAATTTAGGAACTTAGGTTAACTGACTAATTCAGTCAAAACTAGCAATGTAGTAGCTGCAGACAAATACTACTAAAGTGTTTTTTTTTTTTAATAATTCACTTCGCAATGATTGGTAAATAAGAAAATAAAAGGCAAAATGAGGTGAAAAGCAATCACATGTTCACCATTTTCCTTTCTACCTTGAATACCCAACAAATCAAGATTAATGTTTATAATAATTCATTCATCTGAGTCAATCACCTGTCATTAAACTTTATCGGATCAATGTTAATGCCTCAGTGAATCAGCTGCACTACTGGAGTGCCCTTGAATATCTAGTTGCACTTGTGTATGTTTCCCTTTTGTATACATACTTATTCTTATATAGTATAATAGTATAATATAGTAAGCTAGTATAATCCAAAACATCCCAGTTATAAGCAAGTAAGTCAATAATTCAAAGACACAGTAAATTCCAAGAAATGGCAGCACATATACATGTTGACTTATTCCAGTGTCTGCAATCAATGCAAAACAATGTGACCTGTCTGTGCTTGACGCAAGGGATCTCTAGTCCTGGCTCATATCACTGAAAGAGACCAGGTTATTAAATTTTCAGGAATTTTTGAGAGTTAGTTGTTACATAAAGTCATTATTAAAATGCATTATATAAACTTCCAACTAAATTATATTAAAACAATAGTAATACCTACAACTCCTCATATTCTAATTATTTTACTATATTTTATTATCTATGCTCATGATGCATCTATTGCATCTATATGGCGGAAATAGCATATGATGGTGTGCTACCATGCATCTCATCCCAACTCATCATTCAGTGACATCAGCTTGGTAGCTTGAATCTGACCATGACAATCCTATTACCAACACAGAAATGTGCAAATACTGCCAGCCATGTTTTTGTGTTTTTCAGAGAGTCAGATGTTAGGCATTTACCAGCACACCACTGGATCTAGAGAACCCAGACAAGTTCCCCACTCTCTTGTAGTCACCAAAAATACAAGATACTATGGGACTAGGTAGTAAGTCTATGGGATCAGAAAAGACCTACCAGAGAAAATGTTACTTAAGCAGAGTCCTGAGGAATGAGTCAAGGTTAGACAGGTGGGCAATGAGGACAGAGAAGTTTTGCCAAGCAAGGGGAAAGTAGCTTGCAGGATTGAGATTTATCCAAGAAATTGAAAGAAGCCCAGGGTGCTAGTTATGGGGTAGAAAGAACTCAGGCAAAAAAAAAAAAAAAAATTAATACTCACTATAGCAAAACACACTTGGCCGGGCGTGGTGGCTCAGCACTTTGGGAGGCTGAGGTGGGTGGATCACTTGAGGTCAGGAGTTTGGGACAAGCCTGGCCAACACGGTGAAACCCCGTCTCTACTAAAGATACAAAAATTAGCTGGGCATGGCCGGACGTGGTGGCTCATGCCTGTAATCCCAGCACTTTGGGAGGCCAAGGCGGGTGGATCACGAGGTCAGGAGATCGAGACCATCCTGGCTAACATGGTGAAACCCCATCTCTATTAAATATACACAAAAAATTAGCCAGGCGTGGTGGCAGGTGCCTGTAGTCCCAGCTACCCAGGAGGCTGAGACAGGAGAATGGTGTGAACCCAGGAGCTGGAGCTTGCAGTGAGCCGAGATCGTGCCACCGCACTACAGCCTGGGCAACTGAGCAAAACTCCGTCTCAAAAAAAAAAAAAATTAGCTGGGAACAATGGCATGCACCTGTAATCCCAGCTACTTGGGAGGCTGAGGCAAGAGAATCACTTGAACCTGGGAGGCAGAGGTTGCAGTGAGCAGAGATCGCACCATCGCAGCATTGCACTCCAGCCTGGGCAACAGAGACTCCATCTCAAAAAAAAAAAAAAAAAAAAAAAAAACACTTAAATTCTTAACTTTATTTAAAAACATTGTGAGGCTACTAAAGGCTTTTAAGCATGGGGATAGATGGAAGAGAGGTGAGAATTGTTAAACAATCATATTGAACTAAACTTGAGAATGGACAAAAAGATTGTCCAAGAAAAGATGCAGAGAAAAGTGACCAAAAGGCAGTCCCAGCAACTCGAAGCTTTCCTAATAACATACCACTAATAGCAAAATCTTTCTTAGCATGCAGCCATATTGCATTTTTATTTAATGATCAATTAAATGTTCAACTCCACTAATAGAGACATTATTACACACATACAAGGAAAAGGAAATTTTTAAATGTGAGATAAAGTATAGATATACATAAAGTTTTGATCTCTATTTCCACACTTCAGTGGTTCTGCAGCCCACTTCACAGACCACTGACAAAGCCAGCTTTGGGAGATGGAACCTAGGATGTATAGGCAACAGGACTTGGTGAGGGCCGCATGGAGCTGGGGCCAGATGCCACCCTCAGGGAAGACCTAGCTCATGCTAAGACATCCACACTAGGAAAAACCTCTTCAAAACTTGGCACCATGGCTGTGACGAAATTTCCCACAGTTTGCCTACCAAAGACATAACAATGGTTGGGCAAAATTTTCTGGCACTCAATTTCACCAGGGGCAAACAGAAAATGTTAATGTGTGTATGTCAGTATGTTCATATGAGTGTGTGTGTGCCTGTGCATGTACATGTGAGTACATATGAGAACACCAGTGTGCATGTGAGCATGTATGCGTGTACATGTGTGCATTTGTGTATATGTGTGCATGTGAATATATGTATATCTTGAGTATGTGAGCATGTATCTGTGTGGGCACATGAGTGAGCATGTGTGCACATGAATGCATGTGTGTTTGCACTCACCAATCTGGGCGCTGGTTCATGAGTGGGGCGGGGAGGACCCGCTGGTGTCACTCAAGGCTTTTGATAACAAAGAACATATTTTTTTCTTCCCAGTAAAAACAAAACCCAGCCCTCCAGAGGTGACTCACACCCTCTCAACCTCTCTCCACCCCCTCGTTGTTTCCCCTAACTGATCTGCCTCTCCTTCTCTCTCCTTCAGAATGTTTTCTATGTGCAGTATTTTCTCATCTTAGATTGCTCTCTCCTTCTTTCAGCCTTCAATCATCTTGTCCATTCTTTCTGTTTCTCACTCATATTTGTCTCTTGTCATTACTCTCCTCTCCTCTCTCCTCTGTCTCTCTCCCCTTTCTCTCTCTTTTCTTTTCTCCTCTCCTCTCCCCCACCCTCATTCATCCTCTGGAGTTTGAAGACGTCACACCACAGATTTTCCATGTAAGCAGAAAATGGAGACACAGGAACACCACACTTCTTCACAGATTCCATGGGTGGGCCACAGAGATAATGGTAAGCTGCAGAACACGGAGTCCCTTTCTCACCACGCCTCCCTCAAGTGGGGCTGGTGGAGCCTGCAGGTGGCTCCTCTGTCCCAGGTGCCTTTTCAGAAAGACACATGGGAATAAGAGGTTTTCTTCATTCACGGTTTTAAGGAAACCAATATCCATATGCAACAGAATGAAATAGGACCCTTTTGTTACACAACACAAATATCAACTCAAAATGGACTTAAAACCTCAACACGGCTGGACACGGTGGCTCACGCCTGTAATCCCAGCACTTTGGGAGGCCGAGGCAGGCGGATCAAGAGGACAGGAATTCTAGACCAGCCAGGTCAATATGGTGAAACCCGGTCTTTACTAAAACTATAAAAATTAGCGGGATGTGGTGGTGCGGCGCCTGTAGTCCCAGCTACACCGGAGGCTGAGGCAGCAGAATCACTTGAACTTGGGAGGCGGAGATTGCAGTGAACTGAGATTGTGCCACTGCATTCCAGCCTGGCCAACAGAGCAAGACTCAGTCAAAAAAAAAAAAAACCCTCCACAGAATACCTGAAACCATGAATCATCATAAAACTATAAGAAACCACAGCGGGGAGCTTACTTCCAGGACAACTTGAATCCAGGCTCACAGGTTGGAAAGGAGAGAGAGAGAGAGGAGAGGAGAGAGAGAGAGGAGGGCAGAGAAGAGAAGAGAAAGTAAAACAGGTTAAGATCTCATTCTAAAACTGGGCACCAAAATCACAAGCAACAAAACCAAAAATCGGCATGCAGGGCTACAGTAAACTGAAAAGCTGCTGCACCGCAAACCCCATGAACTCCCCGCATCAAGTGGCGGTGACGGGAGGGACAGGAGGGGACACGCGCTGCCGGGGGTGGAGAAAAGTGGCCCTTGTGCCCCAAAGGCGGGAACTCAGATAAAAAATTCAGCAAACCCTGGCGGTGGCTGCGATCCTTTTTCTTCTGTCTGAGGCTTGGACCCAGCGCAGTCAAACCCCAACCCCGGCCCGGCTTCCCCTTCCACCCAAGGCCGGTGCTTTCCTCTCTCTGTCTGCAGGGAGGAGTTTCCCTCAGAAGGAGTCCTAACGCCCTAAAGTATCACAGCCTCCTACGCTGCCACCTTCCAAAGCCCTCAGGGAATGAGAACTACTGTAAAATAAATACTAAAATACTACTAGATTAAGATGAAAAGGAGAACCTAACAGGAAGAGACAGAACATTCTAGAAAACAAAAGCTTCTGTACTCACCATGAAGGAAAAAAGGTTCTGGAGAAACCACACCACAAAGAAACCACACCGAAGATTGGTCTTCAGCAGTCAGCCAGGAACAGGAGCTGTTTCTTCCCCAGGGCACAGCCACAAGTCGTCCTGAACCTGCTGCAGTGCCGGAGAGAGAACTGGAGCTCTACTTCTCCTCCACAGTAAGGACGCCACGCTGCACATCACACCACTGACACCACGCACACCACGGACATTACACACACCACGCTGCATGTGCGGAGACAACACGCACGCATACCACAAGGGGGACAAAAAGGCGGTTTGGCGATCCCTGCCGATCACATTGCGCAGTGCAGGCTGATTCCACCTCAGGGTCTCCATCAGCCCAGGCAATGGCCCCAACTTTGGTTTTTAACCTTGAAATTACCACTAAAAGGAAGAGGAAGGCTGACAGTGTTTTCCACAGAAATTATTTCTCCTGCACGTCATCATTACAGAAGCAGCTACAATAACGTCCACTTGCACACACAGGCCCCTACCCTCTGTGATGGGCCAGTCTTGGGGGGCCGTGATCAGGTTTTGGGGGTGGGGTGTCGAGGCAGCAGAGCGACACTGGGAAGGGTGCGTGGATCTCGGCCCAGCGCAGAGGCTGGCGGCGGGAGGCCTGTGGCTGAGCAGCAGTGAACAATGTGGTTGACTTTGGAAGTAGAAGGCCCTGTCCTGGCTAAGGGACGTTGAGAATGGGATGCAGGTGGGAGGCAATGCCTCAACTCCCTCCCTCCCATCTGGATTTAGTTGGTCTTTGGCTGGTTCCATTAGGCCATATTTAGGTGCGCGCTTGCAACCAACACCTCCGGGGGCCTGCTGAGCTGCAGCCTAGGAGACACTGGGCAGTTGGGAGGCTGCTTGGCAGCAACGCTGGTCTGCAGGGGCTGGGAGACCTTCCCTTGGCTCCTCTCCCCTCCGGCAGGGCCCTGCACTGCTCCCTTGGCTTTCTGGGGGCCCCATGGTACTGGATTCCCACCAACCTTGGGTTTTGGAGATTCCAATCCCCATGTGTTTGGTGGCATTTCCCCTTTTCTCTCTTGTTTTCAAGGCCTTTACCATGAGTGGCCCTTTATCCATGTTGGTCACCATGCCTGCCCCACCCCAACTCCCTAGCCAGCACAGCAGCTGCCCGAGACCAAGCCCTGAAACACCCCCATCCCCACCCCCTTGCAGCCTTCTCCACACTGTTCCCTCTGGCCTGATGCCCGGGGAGTTTCTGAGTTATGCCTCCCCAACCCTCAGTCTAGTGGGCTGAGGCAGTGCTTCCTCCTCGAAGTGGCCCAGCTGAGAATGAATGATGCCTTCCGGTGCACAGTCAGGCTGAGATGGGCCCTGTGCATCCACAGTGGAAACCTAGAGAAAGTAAGTTCGTGGGGAAAAGGCAGAGTTCTAGGTCTTCTATGCCCTGAATGGTTTATTTTCAAGATGGCTGAGCAATCCAGCTTTCTACAGAATGAAGGAGCCAGGTATTCAGCATTCAAGACCTGTGGAGAATGAGAGGAGGTAAGAGAGGATGATCTTTCAGCTGTGGAATGCTCTTTGGAGCAATCTTTGTGGGAGGGAATCAGTTCTGGTTCTGCCATAGCCCCAGCTGCCCCTCTCCCCAAGCCTCTGCCAGTGAGGCTGACCCTTTGAGCTTACTTCATAACAGTAATTAACCCTGCCACACTCATGGACTTTGTCATCTTGGTTCTCCCATCCCCCTTTCTCCTGTGACAGGTCCATTGCTGGCAATGGACAGGTGAAGTCCTCACTCCAGCCTCCTTTCTGATCAGCCCCCACTCCCCAAAGGGAAGGGTCCATTAGAAAGTGGCTTGTCCCATGGTACATGGTTTCTTCATAGCCACACTAGGACTCTCAGGTAGAAATTAGCTTTCCCCCTTTATGGATCATTAAAAAGTGGTAATAGCACCTGTATAGAGAATGTCCTCTTCCCTGCTGGCTGCCCCACTCAGACTATGCAGATAGCAAAACCCAGGGTACAGGCTGGGGCAGGGTGTAGTGGGGTGGGCAGCAATGGTCCCCTAGGTCTGGAGAGAAGTCTGCAGACTGTGCCTTTGGCAGGATCTTTCCGTAGTTAGCTCTGTCCAGGGTAGAATGAAGGGTATTTCCCAGACTGTCTCCTGGGCAGGCTCCTCAAATCCAGGGATTAACTACATTCTGAAGTGACCAGCCCTCCTTTTGATTTTATTGTGTCCCCAAATCCAGGATTTTGGGGGCTGACAGGGAATCAGGCTTCCAGTGGGGATACATTGCTTTTTATCTGTAGGTGGAAAAGATTCCGGAAAGAGAATATTGTCTGACTTCCCTGTTCTCTGGGCAATTGGTTCCTTGGCTCTCTCCCCAGCTCCATGTTGTCTCAGTCTCCCGTACCCCAGCACCCCTCCAGTCCTTCCATGTGGGCCCCTAGATCACACTACTCACCTTCACACTCTCACAACTGAATCCATTGACCAGCTTGCTGATGCTTCATAATTCTCAGCCAGAGCAAACCCTTGGATAGCTCACCAGGCCCTGCCACTCCAGATGTTACCTTGTGGGCATTCCTGGCACCATTTTCTCTCTGGGTCCTAAAAGTTCCCAAATGCAGGAGGTCCTGGAGTACACCTGTGTGCCTGGCAACATCCAGCACTGTGTTTCCTCTCCATTGAGGTGTCTCATTGCTTCCATTGCCCCTCACAGGGCACCAAGCCTCCAGCAAAGGGAGTAAGCAACCCCTGGCCTGACCACAAGATCTGCAGATTCAGATCTCACCAGGAATAGCCTAGACTTCAACTTGCTTTTTTGAGTATCAGGGCCCCGATCCCTTAGTGCCCAGGGACTCAAAGTTTGGAGTAATCCTAGCCCTGCCAAGAAGTAGGGGTGCTGGTGGGGAGTGTCCACTGGCTGTTCATGAACCTCTGGTTTACCAGGCCTCTCTCCACTGGACATGGCAGCATCTCTGAGTTACAGATTGCAATGTGCTGCCCTGCGTGGTTGAACCATTTCTGATGCCTACTAGGCATTCTGTCCCATGTGCCCTGTCTCCCTTTTGATGCCAGTGACTTCCAATGGCCTATGCTTATTCAGAGCAATAGTACCTAGGGAGTGCCCATGAAGCCCTTTTGTCCTGGTCCCTTGCTCTGCATGGGTCCCCTGGGGAGGCAGCTGCTAAGTGGGTCAGTTCCTGGGAGCCTGCATTTAGGAAGCTCTGGGCTGTGCAGGCATCACCGTGGGATTGAGACAGGTGAGAGGCCCAGCCCTTAGAGGAGCTATGGCAGGGAGAGTGTCTTCCACCCTGAAGCCACCCTAGACCTGGAGGAGCTGCAGTACCCTCCTCTGCTAAAGGGCCTTGAGGTGGGTGGGGCTGACTCCCAACTGGGCAGCTCTTGAGAAGGACAGACGGTTTGTGCACCCATTGTCTGCTCTATGTCTCCGTTGGTCCTTCTGTCTCTTCCTTTTCACATTTATGCACATAAAATATACTGGTGTTTGTGTTCCACATGGCAAATGTCCACTCTTTGCCTTGCAGACACTTAGCGGTTCATTTGTTCCTCAGATATTTTTTAACTCAGTGCTGGCTCATTGGCAACATGACCTTAGCCTTGCCTCCCTTTGATTCGTGCTCCCAGAGCTTCCAGTTGATCCTCTACAACACACGTACCGAGCCCCTGCTCCTCCACCCCAACACTCTCCCATCCTTCAGTGGCTCTCACTGTCCTACAGCAGGGGTGGCAAATCTCCAGTGCCCAGGCTACCCTGCTCCACCTCTGCAGTACAGGTGACATTGCTAACTGATCCTGTAACTTTTTGCCCTGATGCCATCTCAGAATCCTTCTTTTTTTTTTTTTTTTTTTCTTTGAGATGGAGTCTCGCTTTGTTGCCCAGGATGGAGTGCAGTGGCGCAATCTCAGCTCACTGCAAGCTCTGCCTCCCTGGTTCATGTCATTCTCCTTCCTCAGTCTCCCAAGTAACTGGGACTACAGGCACCCGCCACCATGCCCGGCTAATTTTTTTTTTTTTTATTTTTAATAGAGATGAGGTTTCACCATGTTAGCCAGGATGAATTTCGATCTCCTGACCTCGTCATCCATCCGTCTTGGTCCCAAACTGCTGGGATTACAGGCGTGAGCCACCGCGCCGGGCCCCACCTCAGAATCCTTCTTAACACATGCTCTGAAATTAGCACACTATCAATGAAATGAAGACGACTACAAAATAAAACCCTCAGGTCATCCTCTGTACTGCAAGGTGGAACTCAGTCTCTGGAGAGTGGCATTCCAGGCTTTTTATGACCCCTCCAGCCATTTCCCTTCTGCCCTCTCCAAACTGTCTAGTCCCCATTCCATGCCTTTGTTCCTCCTTTTCCATCTGTCTAGAATGTTCTTTATCTCGTCTCCTGCCAAACTACTACTTATGCTTCAAGACCTCTGTGAAGCCTCCTCCCCTCCCCCAGCACTCATGTGCGCGCTCTCGCTCTCTCTCTCTATATATATATATACACACACAGACACACACATATACATACATACATCCATATGCCTACACGTGCACCTATTACTGACTGTGAAATCCCAGGAAAGCTTACTAACAAGGTCACTGAGAGTAAGGATGCTGCCTCACTCAGTGACCAGCAGTGACTCATATGTGCATGTGGAATCACCATACAAAGAAAATGTAGGTTCTGTGCTCGCAAATGGCCCTGACCTTCATGGCTCTACAGGGTGGAAAATGAGCTACTCACAACACAGATGCAGGAAAGGGTCTTTCTTTACCTGCCCCAGTATCAAGAAAAAGCAGTATGCATTCATTAACTGCACCTTTCAAAGTACTGTCCTGCCACATAGACTTTCTGCTCCCTATCTTCCTTCAATAAATTCCCTATTTTTTTGGTTAACTTGTCTCTTGGCTGAAATCTTTTTCCCAATACAAACAAAGGGCTGAGGATTTCTGCACTTCCTAGTACCACTAATATAGCCACAGCAACTTTCTGTAAGTGGTTTCATGGTATGTTTTTTCCATCCTGTTATTTTTAAGGGTTTTTTTTTCCTTTTTTTCCTTTTTTTTTTTTTTTTTTTCTTTTTTTTGAGTCAGAGTCTCGCTCTGTCGCCAGGCTGGAGTGCAGTGGCGCAATCTTGGCTCACTGTAACCTCCGCCTCCCAGTTCAAATGATTCTCCTGCCTCAGCCTCCTGAGTAGCTGGGACTACAGGCGCCCGCCACCACGCCCAGCTAATTTTTTGTATTTTTAGTAGAGATGGGGTTTCACCATGTTGGCCAGGATGGTCTCGATCTCTTGGCCTCGTGATCCACTGCCACGGCCTCTCAAAAGTGCTGGGATTACAGGCGTGAGCCACTGCGCCTGGCCTTTTTTTTCCATTTTAATAAGAACACTTAACATGAGATCTCTTAACATGAGATCTACCCTCTTAACAAAATTTTAAGTACATTATACAGCATTGTAAACTGCAAGCACAGTGTTGTACAGCACATCTCTAGAACTTACTTATCTTGTATAACTGAAGCTTCATAGCCCTTGAACAGCAGCTCCCCATTTCCTTCTCCCCCTGCCCCTGGCATTCTACTCCACTGCTGTTAGGCTGACTATGATAGAGACCTCACACAAATGGAGCCAGGCAGCATTTCTCCTCCTGTGATTGACTTATTTCACTCAGCATAATGTCCTCCCATGTTATCCATGTTGTAGTATATGGCAAGATTTAATTCTCTGTGAATTTGAATAGTATCCCATTGCATCTATACACCACATTTTCTGTAAACATTCATTGATCAGTGGACCTTACGGTGTCTCCTTGTCTTTGAAACTGTGATTAATACTGCATTGAATAAGAGTGTGTCAATATTTCTGCAAGATCCTAATTTCCATTCTTTTGGATGTATACTCAGATGTGTTCTTTGTTTTAAGGGCGTGTATTTTTATTTAGTTTGTCAATCCAAGTGACAGCCTGGCAGAGCTCTATCACTTCAGTCACAAGAAACTGAGACCTGCCCCCATCTCTGATTTTCACAGGTTTTGTCTCACCTCTCAGCCTCCTGCCTCCTGTGGACTGGGATTCCACATCTGTCGTAACAGGGATTAGTGTGGCCTAGAAATTCTCAGTCTCCTGCTCCTTTTCCATCCCTGTGATATTATAAATTATGAATTTGGTCTTTGACCCCATTTCCCATCACATAACTCCTAAAACATTTAGAATCACCAAAGTGATGCCTTTTTGTATGCCACCAAGATGACTGATGGCGGGCAGTCCCTAGGTAGCTTCTGGACAGGGGCTGGTCACCAGAAAGACCAAGGCAGGGTTAGAGGATTGGGACTTTCAGCCTTGTCTCCCAACCTCCATGGAGGGAAGAGAGGCTGCAGGTTAATCACCAGTGGCCAGTAGTTTACTCCATCAAGCTTGTGTGATGAGGCCTCCATAAAAACTCAAAGGGTGTTGGATGGGGAGAGCTTCTGAACACATGAAGGTTACTGGATGGTGGTGCACCTCTTCCCATACCTCGCCCTACACACCTTTTCATCTGTGTCCTTGGTTATATCCTTTATAATAAACCTGTGAATTTAAGTAAGTATTCTCCTGAGTTCCACAAGCCGTTCTAGCAAATTAATTGAAGCCAAGGAGGGGTTGCGGGATCTTCAATTTATAGGTCTTTGGTCAGAAGCACAGATGAAGCAAACTGTACTTGTGATTGGCATAAGAAGTGGGGCACAGTCTTGGTGAAAGAGCCCTCAAGCTGTAAGATCTGACCCCATCTTCATGTAGATAGTATCAGAACTGAGTTGAGTTAGAGGACACCCAGGTGAGGTCCTCTATAAAATTGACGGCTTATTTTGTGGGAAGGAAAAATCCCCACACATTTGGTCATGGAAGCCTTCTGTGCTGATTGTTGTGATGCCAGCAGAGCAAAGGTGGTCTGTGCTCTTTCCACTCAGCCCTGAGGACACTGAATGACACTCATAGTGCTTTCAGCATCCTGGGGCATGGGCAGGTGTACTTTCACTGTGTGGCCTGTGCTAAAGTCTGCAAGTTCCTCCTGTCTTTTCCTTTGTGGTGTCCCAGTCGTCCATCCTGGGGAACGTTACTGATCCACTTGAAGACGGTCTCAGAACCTGCAGACTTCACAGGCTGCTTTGGGTATAGATAAAGAGCACTAATGTACATGAGTTTCCTCTTTGACTCCACAAACCTCAGCACCTTTTCCCTGGGTCACATGCTGACTACTCCCCTAACCCACAACTTACCCTGAGACACGAACACAAACACACATCAAGGTCACATGCCCAGACACATGGGATGACCAGAATATTTTCCACCTGAGCTTCCTGCCTGTGTGGCAATGACCGGGCTGAGATGATTTATCTTAATAGTTAAGCATAAATATTGGAGGGATAAAGGCTACCAATTCAGCGAAGGTCTCAGATCCTTGGTCCAGGAAGGAGAAGTGCCTGCAGAAGTTTTCTGTTATTCTGGCCTTAGTGACAAGAGGGGAGAGTGGGTCTAGGGGTCCTAGAGGGGATCAGACAGGAAGCTTGGGCCTCATTTCCCTGGGGGGTAGGGACCCTGGGCTGCACTGGGCTCTGTCCATCTCCTGAATGGGAGTGCTCACCCTCAGCCTCAGACGGTAGCCCAGAGTAGTAAGGGAGGCCGCCAGGCCAGACCCCGAACAAGAGCTCCCACAGAGACCCCTGCACGCTGTGGGAAACAGCAGGCGTCACTGTATGGGGCTTCTCCTAGGAGCTGGCGGCCCAGGCCACAGTGTCCACAGGACTCTGCTGCTTGCTCCAGTGCAGAAGGAGGTGACCCTCAGTTCTAGAAGATGGGGCTGACTGAGTGGAGTGCAGAGTGCGGGCAGGACCCTAAAAGGGCACCAGGGCCACCGCTGCCAGCACAGAGCCTGACACAGGGAGAGCACAGCCACCCCTGCATGGCGACAGTGACTGGTGTTTCACATTTACCAATCCCTGCTTCTGGCATCTGAGGGTCCTGTGCTGTCTCGTCTGCTGACACCCACCTGCGCACCATGTCAAGGGAAAACACATAAAAACACACAATAATAAAATAATGAAATGGGCCGGTAGAACCTATCTACCCGTCGTTAAAATTTTTATTACTTTCCTCAGGTTAGAAAATAACTTCACCATTTGTTCAAATTACCTCCTGTATTATTTGCTGAGTTTTGTGGTTGTTTTCTTTTAGATACATTGGAAGTTCGTCATTTTAATGAAAGTAGAATAACAAACATTCTGAAGTTTTAAAGAATTACATTAAAAAAAAATACAGCCTTTTCCTCTTTCGCTTGCTGTCTCCCCTTCCCCTCCTCCTCCTTCTTTCTCCAAATGGAGGGAGTTCTTTTTTTCTTCTTCCGTCTCATCTACTCAATCATGGAGCCGCTGCAGCCGCTGCCCGCTGCCCGCCGCCCGCCGCCCGCTGCCCGCTGCACACACAGAGCAGAGTCCCAGGGTCCAGGAGCCAGAGCAGCGCCGCTCGGAGACCGGATGGTTCCGTGGGTTGTGGAGGAGCACAGGAAAGCGGAGGCCGGGCCACACAGCACCCCGGACCCAGCAGCCCAAACCCAGCGGACCCAGCAGCAGCTCTGGGAGTCGCCACCCCCGGAAGCCGCCACTGCCGGGAGCCTCCATTTCCAGGACCCGCCACCGCTGGGAGCTGCCACAGCCGGGAGCCGCCACCGCCGGAAGCCTCCATCTCCTGGAGCCACCACCGCTGGGAGCTGCCACCTCAGGAGCAGCGGCAGCACAGGGACCCGCCGGGCCCCCTCATACCCCGCAGCGGCGGCTCCGCGGGTGCCCTAGACCGGGAGGGGCCGAGGGAGCCCACGCCGCCGGCGGGACCGCAGGGATGTGCTGGCTCTTTCTGCGCTTGAGGGGCCGCGGCGCGGGGCGGAGGTCGGGTAGGGAAAGCTGGAGCCGCAGGGAAAGCTCAGGACAGGCTTGCTGGGTGCCGGCTCTCGCCCTCGCTCAGAGACCTTGGGACCCGCGCAGTGTGGCAGTGGAAGGCGCAGGGTCTGACCCCGGACGCAGCTGCCGCAGCAGCAGTCTGTCAACCCCTACCAGAGCCGAGCCGCCTGAGGCCTGCAGCGTCCTCCATCACCACTGTGATGGCATCCGCTTCTGTGACTGTCGCTGTGCACCCTCCGCCTGTCCCCGGGCCCACGCAGGACCCCTAAGCGGGGCTCTGCACAGGCCAAGAGGGCTACTCTGGGACTGACCACGGGTTGTTCGTGGGTCCTCACGTGGCTTTCCAGGTCCAGGGTGAGAGGATGGATTTGAAGATAGAAGTCATACAGCTGCAGGATGTGGAGTGCGAGGAGAGGCCCCAGGGAAGCAGCTCCAACTGAGGGTGATTAAAATGTAAAGCAGGGCGGGCGCGGTGGCTCATATCTGTAATCCCAGCTCCTTTGGAGGCCGAGGCAGGTGGTTCGCCTGACGTCAGGAGTTCGAGACCAGCCTGGGCAAAATAGTGAAACCCCGTCTCTACTAAAAATACCAAGTTAGCCAAGCACGATGGCGAGCGCCTCTAATCCCAGCTACTCGGGAGGCTGAGGCAGGAGAATCGCTTGAACCTGGGAGGGGGAGGTTGCAGTGAGCTGAGATTATGCCATTGCACTCCAGCCTGGGCAACAAAAGCGAAACTCCATCTCAAAAAAAAAAAAAAAAAAATCTAAAATAAAGAGGTCAAAGATTGGAAACCCCTGCCCCCACATCTTTCCAGAACTGCTTGGAGAGAACTGCTTGTAGTTACGGTAAAGATACTTTGAGCCAGTATAGCAGTACATTGTTGCTGTAACTGATTGTATTATTTTGTTAAACATTTCCACAAATATTTAAGAGGTGTAATATATGTGTAATATAGGAAGGAAGGATGTAAAGCAGTATGATCTAGGGCTTCTCCACTCCTGCCCCAGAGTATGGAGGCTGCAGTGGGGCCTCTCCTTATTTGTGCATTGATCTCTGTGCCACAACCAAGCTTCACTTTGATTTAAATTTCAGCATATGTGGCTGCTGCTTAAATATTGTATAATTTCAAAAAATTAGCCGGGCGCCTGTAATCGCAGCTGCTCAGGAGGCTGAGGCGGGAGAATGGCGTGAACCCGGGAGGCGGAGCTTGCAGTGAGCCAAGACTGCGCCACTGCACTCCAGCCTGGGTGACAGAGCAAGACTCCCTCTCAAAAAAGAAAATAATAAAATAAAAAATGTATATATTGTGTAATTTACTTGTATAATTCTATGTGAATAATGCTTATGTAATAGGATTATTTTGTAAAGCTTTCTGTTTAAATATTTTAAATTTGCATATCACAACCCTGTGGTAGTATGAAATGTTACAGGTTTTTTTTCTTTTTTTCTTTTTATTTTTTTGTATTATTATTATACTTTAAGTTCTAGGGTACATGTGCACAACGTGCAGGTTTGTTACATAGGTATACATGTACCATGTTGGTTTGCCGCACCCATCAACTCGTCCTTTACATTAGGTATTTCTCCCAATGCTATCCCTCCCCCAGCCCCTGACCTGAAATGTTACTGTTGACTTTATTTTTATTTATTTATTTATTTATTTTGAGACGGAGTCTCGCTCTGTGTCCCAGGCTGGAGTGCAGTGGCGCGACCTCGGCTCACTGCAAGCTCTCCTTCCCGGGTTCACTCCATTCTCCTGCCTCAGCCTCCTACTTAGCTGGGACTACAGGCGCAGGCTGCCACGACCGGCTAATTTTTTTGTATTTTTAGTAGAGTCGGGGTTTCACCGTGTTAGCCAGGATGGTCTCCATCTCCTGACCTTGTGATCCGCCCACCTCGGCCTCCCAAAGTGCTGGGATTACAGGCGTTGAGCCACCGCGCGCCCGGCCTAATTTCCGGTTATGTTACGCATGATAACGTTTTTTGTTTGATGAACAGATATGAGCAAAGCACGTTAATCCCGGTGTCTTCTCTCAGTGTAGGTGTTTGCGATTCTCGAGTGGCTGTGCATATGAACACATGTGTGATTTCTCAGTGTACTGTACTGTGATTTGTTTTTATTGCTTGTTTTGCTTCTCCTCAATGTCTGTAACCCTTAGTAGGCTCTGACCTAGTCAGGCCAGAAGAAGCATAAGGATCTTTTGTGGCTTTGTGCTGGGTGAGGGCTGGCCCTAAACATCTGCCTAATCCTTTCAATGGGCCCAGGAAAGGCCAGACTGGCATCATGTCCACAGCATCTCTTAATATCATTGGTTGTCATCCAGACACCTCAATTTGTGCTGCAGAGGAAATAAGTTCCTTCTCATGGATCATCATGATGGACATTGAAACCTCAGAGTGTAGAGCTAACATCTGTTCATCATCGTGGATGTTAAAGAATTGGGTAACATGCCTAGTGGTAAGCCTTGGATGGGCCATGAGAGTATACTCTAAAAAGCATGCAGTATTGTGCCCCTCTCACAACCAACACACACATGACCTGTCCCCCAGCACCCCAAAATTTAAGAGTGGATTGCAAATCTTTTGGAGACCGTGGCCCTGGTACAGGTAGAAAAACCTGTTCTGTTATTCCTGGGCCCACAATAAACCCAGAAATGATGTTTTGAGTTACTGTGATTTAAACTCCCTCTCTTCTTAAATGGAACAGCTCATTGGGGCTTTCTGGATCTGTTTCCATTTTCTTTGAAAGTAAATGGTGAGTTTGCATTGTGATGCAGAGGCAGGCATTCTGTGAGATACAAGCTCCAGAAGGATTCTCCTCAGTGTGTCAGTGTTGGGATGCACACTTCCTAAATAAATCATCATTGTCTCCATCCTCTCCATTAATAGCACTTTTTCAGTGTGACATGGAAAAGCAGGAGGATGGCATACACCCCACTGAAGGATGTAGGCGGAGGCAGATCTCTCAACTGGGCATATTTTTTAAAAAGTTGCTTCTGTACTGCTCTTCTTTTGCTTTAAGGTGTGGGCTCCCTCAACCTCTTAGCCAGAGACCAGCAAATGTCAGGGAAGCACCCAGTGTCTGGCTCCCATTCCAAATCAACACAAGCATCTTGTTACAGACAAGAAGTCAGAGGAAAGGGCAGGGTCCCTGCAGGACAGAAGCCTAAGCTACTATGAGGCGCTCATGACTAGCAGCTCCTGTTACTCTCTCTTAAATTATGTGGGAAATCTTAATGCAAGGGCAATGGGCCCCCAGGGATACCTGCAGCGTAGTGACCTCAGACCCTGATACTCACCATGAAACTCTAAAATATTGACTGGAAGCCACTTGTGGCTGCTGGCTGTGTGTGTGACTCTGCCGGGGACACTGGCAGCCCCCCTGTAGCTATCTTGATGCCTCTCTGTCACCCACATTGTCTGCCTACTTAACACCCGGCTCTGCTCAGAAAACGTATATCTTGTGTCAAGGAGACAGGATGCAAAATTCTGAAGTCAATTTCCTTCTGGCTCCTGGCATGCCCTCACTCCTTTTCTGAGCCCAGCTTGTATTGTGCCAGAGCCTGTGTGGTCCCCTGATTTCTGCACAGTGTAGAACTTTCTCCAATAGTCACATTGGCAAAAGGAGAACTTGGGGGCTGGCAGGTAATTAGAATTTCTCTCTCTCTCTCTTTCAGTAGTTTCATTTTGAATGTCTTATTTGTTCATGTGGATGTTTTAATTTAAAAAATTCTTTCTGATACTTTAAATTTTGTATCATAAGAATGTTTCCCTCTACAGTATTTGTCATACCAATTTATAACCACAGAAATGCAGGAATTTTATTTCTATTGGAAACATTACTATTGGGGGGAACCCCACCCCCAATATTTATCATAGGTTCTTTTCTATTTCCTAGGCATCTCAGCTGGTTTGAGAAATAAAGGGAAAGAGCACAAGAGAGAGAAATTTAAAGCTGGGTGTCCAGGGGAGACATCATATGTCAGCAGGTTCCATGATGCTCCCCCAGCCGTAAAACCAGCAAGTTTTTATTAACGATTTTCGAAAGGGGAGGGAGTGCACGAATAGGGTGTGGGTCACAGAGATCACATACTTCACAAGGTAATAAAATATCACAAAGCAAATGGAGGCAGGGCGAGATCACAGGACCACCGGATGGGGCAAAATTAAAATTGCTAATGAAGCTTCGGGTGTGCATTGTCATTGATAACATCTTATCAGGAGACAGAGTTTGAGAGCAGACAACCTGTCTGACCAAAATTTATCAGGTGGGAATTTTCTTGTCCTAATAAGCCTGGGAGCGCTACAGGAGACTACCTTAAGGGGGCCGTCTATAGACCTACCCTCAGAGTGCATCCCTCTTTCTCAGGGATATTCCTTGCTGAGAGAAAGAATTCAGTGATATTTCTCCTATTTGCCTTTGAAAGAAGAGAAATATGGCTCTGTTCCATCCGGCTCACCAGCGGTCAGACTCCCAGGCCATCTCCCTTGTTCCCTGAACATCGCTGTTATCCTGTTCTTTTTTCAAGATGCCCAGATTTCATATTGTTCAAACACACACGCTCTACAAACAATTTGTGCAGTTAACACAATCATCACAGGGTCCTGAGGCGACATATATCCTCCTCAGCTTACAAAGAAGATGATGTGATTAAGAGATTAAAGACAGGCATAGAAAATCACAAGGGTATTGATTGGGGAAGTGATAAGTGTCCATGAAATCTTCACAATTTATGTTCAGAGATTGCACTAAAGAGAGGTACAAGAAATTATAAAAGTATTAATTTGGGGAACTAATAAATGTCCATGAAATCTTCACAATTTACATTCCTCTGCCGTGGCTTCAGCCAGTCCCTCCATTCGGGATCCCTGACTTCCCGAAACACATTACTACAGCTATGTTTTACTTTTGAACAGAATTCTTACTTGTATAGGGTGCTTACTAATGTTAAATAGTTTGGAGTATATAACATTTACATTAAGGACTCATGGTAGAAAAAGGGTAAAGAGTTTAAAGGAAATAAATATTCAAACTGGGTCTTATTGCCAATTTTGGTGTAAATTAGTTTGTGTCATTTCAATTACAAAGATAAAAGTATGCCATATAATTTATGTAAAATTTGTTTTGTAATGTACATAATGGTTATCAAGTCTTTTGACAGAAGAATATTTTCAAAGAATATACATGTGATGAATCCATAATGTCTGAAACTTTGCTGAGATATGAGTGGGGCACACTTCATTGTAAATTACAGCGAGGAAAAAATTAACAGTGGTAAGAGAGTGAGAGTGAGTGGATATTCACACAATTGTGAAATGTTTATTAGTTACCTTTTGTGATGTAGTGTGGTTCTCATTTTAAACCTTGGAAGGTGAAAATGTACAAACTATAAATATTAATGTTCAAACACTGACAGAAATTCTAATATGAATTTTAAATATATATATTGTATTTTATTAATTATGAACTGGGTTATTTTATTATTCATTCTAATGAATATTTTAAGTGATGGTTTAATTTAATTGACATACAGTTGCCATTAAAAGGTTAACTCTCTCATAAAAACATTTTTTCTATTTTAACATTCTTTGCCTCTCATTTCTTCCTTTCTTGCGCAACAAAGAGTCTTTACTTTCAAATTATTTTTAGTACAACAAGTAATAACATGAATTCTATCAAAAAGCAATTTTGATTAAGAGAAACTTACAGCAGCCCAGGCAATTACAGCAGTAGTCACTGTTCTAAGCCTTGGAAGGAATGGACTCCTTAGGGCTGGCTGCTGCTTCACACAGGTTACAAATAACTATTTACCACTTTTTCATTGACCTTCAAGAAAGCATTAGAGGAAAACTATTTAATCCCTTCCTTTCTTCAAAGGTTGTTTTTTTGTTGTTGTTTTACTAGATCTAAAAAAGAAAAACTCAACATTGCTATATGTTACTTGAGCCAAAAGGCATAGGAAAACAGACAGCACATAACCATTAAATTCCTAAGAAACATGAAGTAAAAGGATGACACATTTAGTTCTATGTCTGCACAAGAAACTGGATTTGCTGCTCTCCATAAAGTGAAGGGACCAACTATACAACATACAGAAATAATTAAATGCCTTCTTGTTAGAATAGAACCTAGGGCTTTGCTAAAGTTTCTTATTCCATGAGGGCAGCTAAAATGCCAGTCCACAGAACAGGCGTTTGTCCTCCTATCTATTTATGCCGTAGTTTTCATGGATTTCTGGCTGGTTGTCGCAGACAAAGGCCAAGAAGTTATCCATGCCCTCTTCCCTGTTCTGCTGAAAGTAGGTCTGGAGGATGGTCGTTTTATCCTGGGTCTCCTCCACTTCTGTGCTGCAGCTGCCTTGGGATCCCAGTGCCACAGCTTCCTTGGCCTTGAACTCTTTCTCCCTCTGCAGGTGGCACTATTCAATTTCAGCCCGAACTGCCACTTTGGCCTGCTTCAGCCTCTGGTTCTTTTGGCTGCAGGCCTCTGACACCTTCTTAACGGCCTGCTTCTCAACCTGCATTAGCTGCTGGATCCCTTGCAACTGACTGGCCACGACAGTGGTGATTCTGAGACCAAGGTGAGTGGCCTAAATCAGTTCAAAGGACCCTGGGGTCAACTGACCCACCCAACCACAGTCTGCACCTGCGCCCTGCCACCTCTCATTTCTTAAAGTAAGTCAAACACCACACAGCAGAAATTTTAGAAGGTATAGCACAAAGTGAGCACATTAAGTATTTTTAAAATCTTTAAAATATGTCTTATAAGTAATCTTACTTATAAGTAATCTTACTTATAAGATTACTTATGTAAGTAATCTTACAGTGTTACCTATTCATATGTTACATCTTAACAGATGTATTTGGACAATCAGATTTCCCTCAGATTAAAGATGGTGTTGGTATTTTTTCAAGAAGTTATTTTAAAGCTGTTAGGGAAGTTTCTATAGTGTGGAACAATTCTTCTTTATAAAGTGATATTTTACCTATGTTATTAAAATATCAAATCAGAAACTAGATCAAGCTCTGGAAAACATTTCATTTACTTTTATACTATTTATATCTGATGCCTACTATAAATTATTTGCTGTGTCTGTGCAGATACTCTTAACTCATAAAAATAGATATTTATGAATATACTTTAAAACCTAGATTACCTTTGTACACTAACATTTATTTTAATAAAAGAAATTGGTAAGAACAATATGTTACATGTTGGCAAATCTAAAAGTGCTCAGTTTGACTCTCCATCATAACGCTCACAGAATTTACTCGTGTGCTCACTAGACACAATTTCTATAAGGAGAAAGTCTGTTTTATTCACCAACATATAGCCAACACCTGACACAGGAATACATGGCACAGAGCAGGTATTCAATAAATATTTGTCAATAATTGAATAAATATTTTCTCCAGCAAGTCAAAAAAAAGTGACCTTAAATAAATGGAACCAGAATAGCAACTGTTTCATTACACAACAAAAGGAGCTTTTTGCAAACATTCTAGGATTACTTATCGTAAGTAGGTGAAGAGTGCAACAAAAGTAATTTCCTCCAAAAATAAATAAATTTGCATTATGGGAAAAAAAGAAAAACAGTGACACTTTGTTCTACAAGCCTAGTAAGTGATATTTACAATATAAACTAATTTTAAACCACCGGAACGCTAAATAAGGCAATTCCAAAACTATTGTTTCACAAATTTACTACAGAACGCATTCTCTTTCTGACAATACTCCTAACCTTAGATGAATATACTTTTTAACAACGTTACTGAACTCATAATATAAAATGTCTAATCAATTTATCATTTTTATCCTTGAATCTATGTTAGAGAGTTTTAGAAATAGAAGAAACCTATTAGATTCAAGTCATTTTTAAAAATTGTCTGACTTAAAACAGCTATTACATAATTAATACATTTGGAACAGCATTGATTATTTTCAGATATATGTATTTCACATAGCATTGTTGAAATTAACCAGAACTAAAGTCTAATGAAAACATTCATCTATAATTTTTAAATGATTAACATTTTGAAATGAAAAAAGGCATAAAACATTGTGTTCTTAAATTAGAGACTTCTTAGCACATATAAAACTTACCTATTTCAGCTGGGCGCGGTGGCTCACACCTGTACTTTGGGAGGCCGAGGTGGGCAGATCATGAGGTCGTAAGATCGAGACCACCCTGGCTAACACGGTGAAACCCCGTCTCTACTAAAAATACAAAAAAAAAAAAAAAGAAAAATTAACCGGGCATGGTGGCAGGCGCCTGTAGTCCCAGCTACTCTAGAGGCTGAGGCAGGAGAATGGTGTGAACCCGGGAGGCAGAGCTTGCAGTGAGCCGAGATCGTGCCACTGCACTCCAGCCTGGGCGACAGAGCAAGACTCCATCTCCGGGGGGGGGGGGGGGGGGGATAAAAATAAAACGTACCTATTTCAATTAGGGCAATATCAAGATTTACAACATTCTCCATCATCATCAACATATTTCAAAATCTCCATTTTTAGGTACTTAAAAAAATGCACTAATGAAATGATGTGTTTTGTCTGACAATTCCACAAAGTTAGGAGTAAAGGGAAGGAAAAAGCACTTTTACAGTTAAATTTGAAGTCCTAAACAATTCATCATTTATTTAAGACTGCCTCTCTAAATTAAAAATGTATCAGCACTTTCAGTTACCAATTCTATACAATATAGAAATTTCACAAGTATCAATTTTTACTCTTTTTTTGAGACAGAGTCTCACTCTGTCGCCAGATTGGAGTGCAATAGCATAATCTTGACCCTCTGCCTCCCAGGTTCAAGCAATTCTCCTGCCTCAGCCTCCCGAGTAGCTGAGATCACAAGCACATGCCACCACGCCCTGCTAATTTTTTGTATTTTTAGCAGAGATGAGGATTCACCATGTTAGCCAGGAAGGTCTTGATCTCCTAACCTCGTGATCCACCCACCTCGGCCTCCCAAAGTGCTGGGAGCCACCACACCCAGCTACAGGTATCGATTTTAATCAGTTGAGTCCATTAATTTTCTTATACAGTGAACATCTTTTTTTTTTTGTCAGGTTCCCATGGAAGGATAATGTAAATCTCACTTTCCCTGTCACCTTCGAGCCCAGAGGCAACCTGTCTCAACGATAACCAAAAAATGTAGTAAATGACTGATCTGTTTTTATTTTATTTTATTTTATTTTATTTTATTTTATTTGAGGCAGAGTTTTACTCTGTCACCCAGGTGGGAGTTTAGTGGTATGACTTTGGCTTACCAAGGTCTCAACTCCCTGAATTCAACTGATCCTCACACCTCAGCTTCCCAAGTAGCTGGGACCACAGGCACATACCACCATATCTGGTTAAGATGAGGTCTCACCATGTTCCCCAGGTTGGTCTCAAACTCCTGGGCTCAAGCTATCCTCCCACCTTGGCCTCCCAAAGTGCTCAGATTATAGGCGTGAGCCATCACACCTGGCACTGGTAGTCTGTTTCTGCAGTAAAACTTTTCTTCCACTAATCAAAATTTGCCATCTGAAGACATCGTTACTGTTCTGGAAGCATAGTTCCAAGATCATCTTTATTAATCATCACTGAAGCAATGGCTCCAACATTTGGCTCAAAAGACGTTCCCCCATTCACCATACAGGTGTCCCAACAATGAGAATAAACACAAATCTCTCAGGAGAAACAATGCTCATAGGTGCTTGAGAAAACTCTTTTGGTTCTTGAATACAGGAAAGTATTTTTGGGTTTTTGGACTGTAGAGCAGTGATTTGTTATATCTATTTGCTATTTTTTCTATCAATTCTCAGTTCAATGCAAGACTCCAATGTCCTTGTCATTTTGCAATATTTTAAACATGCTCCAAAGCCAGACCTTCAACCCTGTTAATATTGAATGGCCAGCCTTTGCTCCTGTTCCAGTTTACAAATTGAGCCCTCAACTCTTCTATTTTTTCCATGGATCATCATAAGCTGAAATCTGATAGTGGGAAGCCAATCCTTTAGAGTGGGTCTATTTCTTAAGTTTTCCATTGCCACAGTCCCAGTATAGGACATTCTGGATGGATGTTTCCCAATAAGACTTCAGGTAGTGCTCTCACTGGCAAATGCCAGAGTCCTGAAGCCTCAGTTCTTTCGCCATGAATTCTTCTATGTCAAGTGCTCTACTCTGTTAATTCAAATTTAGTTGCTGTTCATAAAGTCCCTCAGGACTGGGGTTTATTCCAATTCATTTAGGGTATAAATTGATTTGCTGTCTCCATACTGAACTCACTACTATATACCTTTGGTAAGGCTTCTGGGAAGGAATGTGTATATTGAACATGTCAACATAAGTGACTCTCAGATAGTTCTGGATCAGGGTTTACCTCATAACTGATTTAAGTTTGTCCAAGACTTTACTCACAGCAGAAGCATTGTACCATCACCTCCTGCAGCTATGACAGCATCTGCCCCTGAGAGAACCTCTTCCTCATAGTCTCTCATCTCTAGGCGAACCTCAACTCCCACAATATGGCTGACATTTTTGCTGTGAACATGATGTGGTTCAATAAGTTCACTATAGCTACAGAGCAGCTGCTTGAAGTTCTTCTCCAGGAGCTCCCCTTAATGGTACTACTGCTGCTAGAACTCCTACTGGGTGGTTTTGGCCACCTTCCACCTGTGAGGGGTGGAAACCATCATTGGAATGGTGGCCACAGTCTGCCAGCTCACATGGCTTTATCTGCCCCAGATGCCAATGGCCACCACAGTCACCACTGGGCCATGCCGGGGGAACTCCAGTGACTGGGTTTCACAGTGTCACTGCCAGACTACCTGCATGTGAGGATGGCTGACAAGCAGGAAGCCTTGGTAAGGTCATCCTTGGCCCAGCCAAGTCCCCAGGCTCAGGCTCCCGCCTCTGCTCCCCCCTTCCACCCCAAGGAGTGTTGGCCACGGATACTGCCCCAACCTGTAACATCACACCACCCAAGAAGGCAGAGGTTAGGTGCAGGGACATCAGTGGTCCATGCCATGAAGGAAACTTCTAATGAATTTGTAGTAAAATCTCTTATCTTCTAGGTAGAATATGTGACATTCTTAAATTAAACAAATGAATCTTCATTTCCTTATTCTTTTTGTTATTTCTACTGTGATTTGACAGTATTCCAGGTTAAATTTGCTCTTAATAGCTCCGTCAGCAGCCATCATGGGTGGTTCTAAATTAACATAGAAACAGTCCTAGTATCTCACCTTGAGGACTAATGCTTTTTTCTATTCCTTATTTTTTTTAAATGGCTCATGGTTCTGGATGCCTCCTTACCCCCATTTGAGCAGCACTGCAGAAAAAAAAAAAAAAAAAAAAGGCTACTGGACTCCTCCTCCTTTCCAGTGGCCCACATGCATGTAGATGAAGGTATAAGGCAGGGGACAGAGTGCAGGGCCTGGCTGGGTGGGGCTGACCCAGGAGGCTGATCCAGGAGTGGGGCACCCCATCTAGGTTAAAGATGCAATGTCATTAAGACACTAGGGAAGTATAATCTATTTCATTAATTTTATGTTTATTTTTATGAAGACAGTGATTGAAATTAATAGGAAGTTTCTTGAGCACTGATTGAAATGCTTATTAAATGTTTTTCTATTTGAATATTTTGCAGTTGAGGTCAATGCTTCAATGACCCCGTCCCCCTACGGCTCTCCAGCCTAAGCAATGAAGCGAGATCCCAACTCTAAAAAGGAAAAAATTGCAACGGGAAAGGGTTAATAAAAAGGCCTTGATGTGACCAGGTGCAGTGGCTCACACCTGTAATCCCAACACTTTGGGAAGCTGAAGTGGGCAGACTATCTGAGGTCAGGAGTTCAAGACCAGCCTGGCCAACAGGGTGAAACCCCATCTCTATTAAAATACAAAAATTAGCCAGGTGTGGTGGTGGGTGCCTGTAATCCCAGCTACTTGGGAGGCTGAGGCAGGAGAATCACTTGAACCCAGGAGGCGGAGGTTGCCGTGAGCCAAGATCATACTGCTGTACTCCAGCCTGAGTGACAGAGTAAAACTCCATCTCAAAAAAACAAACAAACAAACAAACAAAAAAACAGAAAAAAAGGCCTTGAGATAAATCCACTGTTTCCACCCTTATGACTTATCCTATCTTTATTATAAAAGTATTATATTATTCTTAACTTATTATAAACATTAAATTTTATTATTTTGCCTCTGTTAATTTATTTTTATCACTAATCTTCATGTTTGAGTCCCAACACCTGCTAGGCGACATGACATACTCCCCCATTTCCAGCATCTTCCAGGAAACTCACAGAGCCAAGGCTGGTGCCTTCACTGAGTCATGAAGAAATGAGGATGGTTGTATTATTTTCCCTCCTAAAATGTCTTAGATTTGCCCACACCTTGGCAATCTTACATGGTCAGGGGCTCAAGGTCATGAGCAGCACTAAGGACTGGGTTCACTGGCGTCTGGCTCCCCTCTCTGCCCTCCAGCCGAGTTTATTTCTATGACTCTTAGAGCAGCCTCACCCCATGGTTTTCTGTTCCTCCAGGAAGATTATTTTAAAATGAGTGATGGTTCATCGCTAGTATAGAAAATAGTGCTCTCTCCTGCACGCTGGTGCTGTATCCAGGGCCCAGACTGACACCCTCTGAGCAGAAGCATCTCTGTATCACCCCTGGACCCTGAACTGGGCATGGCCTGAACCAGCCTCTTTGGGCCTCCTCCAAAGTCTCCACTGGGAGATTTTTAGCTTTAAGCAAAACATTTCTGCCTGAATAAACATGAACAGAGTGAGAAGAAATGAGAAGTGAACTGATCTAAAGTTAAACTGAAGAAAATGATACCACACTGTCAGATCCATTTGGGAAAATCAGTTGCTATTTAAAGATCTGACAACCTAAGTCATCCCCTGAGCTGGACTTGGTCAGAACCACTAGTGGGGTGACTGCACCAGGCAAGGGGAGAAGAGAGTAGGTTAGCGCCTCACTTCCCCATGAGTCTGGGGCACTGTGTAAGCCTGCAAGCTGCTACAACAATAATAGTAAGCCTTGTCCTCAGGCTGCAGCCCAAGGATGTGCAGAATCCCTGCATTGGCTGAGGCATCTCTGGAGGCAGAGAAGCAGCTGGGACCCCAGAGCCCTGCTGCTTACTAGAGTTTGAGGAGTATCTCAGGAGAAACCTGGGAGGACTCCCTGGCCTCTGCTGGAAGCAGTACATTGCAGTCACTAACACTGAAGCCACTGCTCAGGGTGCAGGTGAGTGTGGCTGATGCTCCAGGCAATGCAGCGAGGGAGGGCGCTGAGTCAGTACAGGCTGGGAGAGAGAACTGCAGACGCAGACTCACATGGGGGCTGGGGCAGGGCCAGGGCCAGGGTGAAGTCCCTTGGGGGGCTGAGCCAGAGGGGCTGACAAGCTAAGGAGCTCACCCTGGACACCCAAATTTTGTCCTCACCTGTGCAATAATGGTGGAGCATGAAGAAGAGAGTTGTCCAGGTCACAGTGGACACACTACTCTTGCCTGTAGTGAAGGCTGCTGGTTCAGGCCTCTTTTTATCTTCATTGCTCTGATAGAGGAGGAGCTGTTTATACAAGTGTGCTCTCCTCCTGGTGATCTCTGTTCCACCTGAGAAGACAGCTGCAGTCTGGCATTTATTTTTTAGACACAGGAGGCTGGTGGGTGAGATGCAGAGATTGTCCCATGGGAGGGTCAGACAGGACGCAGATACTAGAACCCTCTACAGACTCTGCCCCTCTCAGGGAAGACACAGTGCTGAGTCCTCATCAGCAACACAGGCACCAATGCCCAGCCCTGGGGAGTTCGGAGGGTAGCACAGATGGCATTCTGAACCCTGAAAGAGGCACATGGGGCCCATCACTGCTGGCACAGAGCCTGACACAGGGAGGGCACAGCCGCCCCTGCATGGTGACAAGTGACTGGCATTTTCCATTTACCATAGATCCCTGTTTCTGACATCTAAGGGGACTGCGCTATCTCCTCCGCTAACACCCTCCGCCCTCCTTCTCAGAGGAAAACCTACACAAGCAAACAATGATAAAAATAATAACAAAGCGTTTACATCACCAATCTACTTGCTGTTGAATTTTTGTTTTGTTTTGTTTTTTGAGACAGGGTCTCACTCTGTTGCCCATGCTGTGGTGTAGTGGCAGGATCCCAGCTCACAGCAGGAAGCCTCAACCTTCCAGTCTTGAGCAATCCTCTAATCTCAGCCTCCTTAGTAGCTGAGACTACAGGCACAGGCCACCATGCCTGGCTAATTTTAATTATTTTTACTTAAATAATTTTAGTTAAATTTCAATTTAATTTAATAATTTTCACTAGAGATTAGGTCTCACTATGTTGCCCTGGGTGGTATTGAACTCCTGGGATCAAGAGATCCTACCACCTAGACCTCCCAAAGTAATTGGGATTACAGGTGTGAGCCACTGCATCTGGCCTGAATTTTTTTTATTTGATGTCTGCAGATAAGGAAATGTTTTACCAATTTTTTTTTAGAAGAATCTTGCTGTTTTGCCCATGCTGGAGTGCAGTGGCATAATCTCAGCTCACTGCAAACTCTGCCTCCCAGGTTCAAGTGATTCTCCTGCCTCAGCCTCCCAAGTAGCTGGGATTACAGGCACTAACCATCACACCCAGCTAATTTTTGTATTTTTAGTAGAGACGGGGTTTCACCAGGTTGGACAGGCTGGTCTCAAACTACTGACCTCAGGTGATCTGCCCGCCTCAGCCTCCCAAAGTGCTGGGATTCACAGGCGTGAGCCACCGCACCTGGCCTGTTGTACCATTTGTTCATATTTTCTTTTATATCATTTACTAAATTTGCTAGTTATTTTCTAATAGATATATTCAATGTTTATTTTTGTATACTGAGATCAAAAAATAAGGATTTTGAACTCTTTATAATATATTTTATTTCATTAGTTGCGAATTTGGCAATTTTAAAATTCATTCTAATAAATTTTTTGTACAATGTATTTTATTCTTGATAGATATTCATAGCATTCAAAACTTTTAAAATAAATGAATTCCATATTTATATTTGTATCCATTTTTATTGCCTCTATTACTGAATTGGCAGAAATTCCAGGTTAAAATCTTGCACAGTAGCTGTATCTGTAGCCATCATGCAGGATCCCAGATTAAAATGCAAACAATCCTAGTAGTTTTCCTTTAGAAGTAATGATTTCTTCTAGTCTAAAAATACACAATCTGGAAGAAATCATAGAAGTATATTTTATTTCTTACTTTCTATTTTATTTTCATTAAGGCAAGAAAGATAATTAAACTTAAGGGGAAGCCTCATAAGCATTTATTAGGAAAATCATGTGTGTATTTCGATTTGAATCTTATGGAATGAGAAAGAAGCCAACAAAATGACCTTAAGAAATCCACATCTCCCACCCTCTCAACTGATCCCATCTTTATCTCTCTGGGTCACCATGAGGTGTTTTCTCCACTGATCCTCATGCTTAAGCTCCAACATCTTCTAAGTAACCTTGACCCTCTCGTTCCAGAATTCTTCCAGGGCACTGACAAATCAAAGGCCAGTGTCTTCTTTTTTTTCTTTTTTTTTTTTTTTTTTGAGACAGATTTTCACTCTTGTTGCCCAGGCTGGAGTGCAGTGGCACAATCTCGGCTCACTGCAACCTCTGCCTCCCGGGTTCAAGCGATTCTCCTGCCTCAGCCTCCCAAGTAGCTGGGATTACAGGAACCCGCCACAATGCCTGGCTAATTTTTGGTATTTTTAGTAGAGATGGAGTTTCATCACGTTGGCCAAGCTGGTCTTGAACTCCTGATCTCAGGTGATTCACCCACCTCAGCCTCCCAAAGTAGGCGAGTGTCTTAATTGTGTGATAAGTACATAGGGTAATTGTCTTCTTTGTCCTCATAAACTGACCTGGATAATAAACCGCACATCTGCAATCTCAACATAGCCATGAGACCAGGGAGTCAGGACTAAAAACTCAGGTGTCACACACAGGTAGGGCTGGTTTGTTTCTTTTCACAGGGCTTCCTGTGCAGGACAGTCTTGAAATTTGCCCTCACGTGTGTCAGATCCCCCACAGCACCTCCTTTATCTCACTGAGGGGGTCTCTGAGGTGACCCCAGAACTCAGGTCAAGTGGAGGCAGCTCCTGGATCTAGGGTGGCCAAGAGACAGATCCAGGGGAGGGGAGCAGGAAGGGAGCCTGGGGTCGGCTCAGCAAAGCTCGGCCGTGCAGTCACAGGTCATCCCCAGGTGGCTCCAAGGCTTTGTCACCGCTCAGTCCTCCTCATCTTGCCAGTGTCATGTTAAGAGACACTGTTCAGGACAAGTACATATATGCTCTGAGGGGATCTTCTGGGATAATCTATGATAAGAGGTAGAGGATGGGGAGGGCTGATCCCTATGTCTTACAAAGATCCTAAGAACTAGAGCTGCAGGTAGGCCAGCTCAGTGAGAGGGAGAAGAGATTCTGGAGCCAATCCTACAGGGGATGGTCTTCAATAACAGAAATATTCATATGAGCTACTAAATATACTCTAAGAAAACTTATGGTTTTGGAAATTCCTAAAGGGGCTTATGTCCTTTTTTTTTTTTTTTTTTTTTTTTTCTGTAGTGATGGAATCTCACTCACTATGTGGAGGAGGATGGTCTCAAACTCCTGGCCTCAAGAAATCCTCATGCCTTAGCCTCCCAAAGTATTAGGTATTATAGGCATGAGTCACCACACCTGGCACCTAAGAATGTATGGTTTTGGAAATTCCTCCCATCTCTGTCTGCAGAAATAAAGTTATAAATTTGGCCATGGCTTGAGATTTTAAGTCTGTTTCTGAGCATTCTGGAGGTTTTGAATGGGAATTTAGGAGAGTGGGGTCAAGGAATATTACCTGAGATCATTTTAAACAGAGACTCCCAGGAATAATTTCATAATAATAAAAGTAGGCTCTTCCCAAATATTAATGCTAACAAAAGTCTCATGTACATCTTGTTAAATACAAATTATTAGGCACCAACACAAGTTTCTGATTCAGTAGGTCTAGATTGGCAAATTGCATTTTTAACAAGGCACTTGGCAAGGCCCTTACTTCAGTGATAAATAAAATACAAATTGGTCTCCATGGACAAATTAATGAATGAGCATATGTCTGTTGACTCTCTCTGAGTAAGAAGAGTCTTTCTGGAGCACGGGCGTCTCTGTGACTCACTGTGAGTTTATGTATTCACGGAAGCATCACACTGGGGAGATGGACACACCCTGGGAGAGACTGGATAAGGCACCTGGCAGTGAACCCTTGCACAGGACACTGGGGCAAGGAGGCTCCCTGCTCATGGTGTTGACATTCCCACCCTCTTACCTTCTCTCCTGCCTCTAAGGGCTGAATCGTTCTGAGTATGTAAAGCGGTTTTAGTTGTACCTCCTTATGGGTTTAAATCACTGTGGTTTAAACCCATAAGGAGGTACAACTAAAACCGCTTTAAATTGCCACTACCCATGTATGGCACATAGTAATGATCAGAGTCATCATCTACTGAGTTCCCGTGACGGTGAGGGCAGCTTTGTTCCCAAGGATGGAGCCAGAGAAGCGCCCAGGGACCCCAGAAGGGCAGGTGTTTGGGCTGCAGATGAGTATATGTGGAACCTGGCCTGGGGTCTGCTGGTACCAGCTGGGGTAGTGACTGGTAGAGACTGAGCCAGAGCTCAGGGCACAGGTGAGTGTGACCATCCCTCCAGGAGGCCCTAAGAGTGATGGCTCCTGGGTCACCACAGACTAAGAATCCACCCCTAAAACCAACAAGAGACACAGAGTTATGGTCATGGGGATAAGGGTAACCTGGACCCTGCTTTTTTCGGTCCCTCCAGGGATGCAGAGGGTCCCTTCCCCTGACCTGGGGAGCATTTTCTTCCCTCCGCAATGAAATGATTGCTGCTTTCTTTGGGAGTGAGTAGCAGGGCCTCCTTCCTCCAGCAGAGGGCCCACTGGGAATCCACAGAGCTCTCTCTGGGGTGGGCTCTCTAACCACGTCCCAAGGCAGGGTCTGACTCAGTCCGGGGCGTTGTCTTCAGGAACCTCAGTGTGGGGCCCAGGGCTGAGGGGACCTGTGCACGGAGCAGCACTGCCAGGCTGGGGGCAGACTCTCTCACGCACTAAGAAGCCATCAGTGGTAAGGAGGACCTCCAACAGAACTGCAGATTTTGAAGAGAAAGAGAATAAATTAACCATTACATTATGGGATTTATCCCAACATCAAAAACAGCAAACTAGGAAAACACGCACCACATAACCGGAAATAGAAATGGCACTGTGTGTGAACAAGTTAGTGTGAATATCATGGAGCAGCTTAAAACCCTGATGCAGTGAATCCCTCAGCAGTTCCTCCATCAACGGAGTTTCCTTTCTTAAAATGAGTGTTGGAGAGAAGGGATAAATTGGTGGCACACAGGATTTTTATGGTAGAACTATTCTGTAGGACACACAATGGTTTATATGAGACACTAAGCGTTTCTCAGAACTCTTAGAGTGCATAATGCAAAGCTGAAGCCTAATGTAGGTTATAGATTTTAGTTAATAACTATTATTATTTGTCAATTATAATAATGATGATTATTTGTCAATTATATTTGTCAATTATAATAATTATTATTTGTGAATTATAACAAACATACCACACCAATGCAAGATGTTAAAATAAGAGAAACTGGGTGACCACAGTCTGAGAATGCTTAGAAACTTTGTGTGCTCTCTGCTGAATTTCTGTAAGCTTAAAACTTCTCTAAAAATAGACTATTAATTAAAAAGATTGAGTGTTCGCTTTTCCATCAATTATAAAAATTACCATGAAATCAAATGATCTTTTTTGACAATATTTGCAGAGTCAAATTCAGTTGAATTTTGCTTTGAAAGAGGGTTTTCTTTAAAAAACATAATAAATCCATTAATGTGCACACACACAGACACACACAGTCACACATACACATACACACACAGAGACGACATGCACATATACACAGATACATGCGCACACACACACACACACACACAAGCCCAGGCACACAGGCACGTACACACACATATAGACAGACATGCACCATCACACATACACATGTGCACACATGTAGAGTCACACAAGCACACATACATAGATGTACACTCACACATATGTCCTCACATGATTCCAAAACAGAGCAATGTCCTGCATGTGTCCAGTCAGGCCTTCCTCCCACAGCACAACAGGGTCAGTGGAAAAGCCCCTTTGCTTCTTCCTCTCAGTCCACCAAAGCACTGTTGGGTGCAGAGGCCATGGCCATGCTTACAAGAACCCACAGGCCAGCCAGGCGCAGTGGCTCATGCCTGTAATCCCAGCACTTTGGGAGGCTGAGGCAGGCGGATCATCCGAGGTCAGGAGTTGGAAACCAGCCTGGCCAACGTGGTGAAACCCTGTCTCTAATTTTAATAAAAAGAAAACAATTAGCCAGGCATGGTGGCGGGTGCCTGTAATCCCAGCTACTTGGGAGGCTGAGGCAGGAGAATCGCTTGAATTCAGGAGGAGGAGGTTGCAGTGAGCCAAGATTGCACCACTGCACTCTAGCCTAGGTGACAGAGTGATACTGTCTCAAAAACAAAAAACAAAAAAAAAAACCCCACAGGCCAATGCTGAACAGGCTCAGGCTCAGGAGGTGGTACTATGGAACCATCTGAAAGACACACAGGAATGTTGAGCTCACCTCTGTTTTCACCACAGAAACAGGAGTCATGTGCGCACAACCTCCTAGATGGGCCAATGGTCCTCAACCTTGCGTGTCTCAATATAATCTGTGGAGCTTCATAAATGTATAGATCCTTGGGTGAAACTTCTGATTCAGGAGGTCAGGTACAGCACAGATTTCTGTAGTACAGAAAATAAAAGTTCTTCAGATGGTTCTGCTGTTGAGCCAAGATGTATAAATCACTGAAATAAGCCATTGGAAAACATGATTGATTTTAATCATGTTTTGGATAAGGATTTAGGAGATGCCCTGAGGTGCTCCCTCTTCCAGAACCTTATTCTTTTCTTTATAGGCATGTGCTATGCTTGGTAATTTCACATTAACTTGTTTTGTGTCTGTCTCCCTCACTAGAATGTCAGCTTCTTAAGGGCAAGCACTGTGGCTGCTGTATTCACACCAATACTCCTGGTACCAGTATCTTGGAAAGCCTAGTGCTCAATAAATATTCAGTGAATGAATGACAAGGAGCTGACTTTATGTACTTTTCATTGTCTTGTATTTCAGATAGTGACTATATTTTGTTTTCTGTGAAATAGATACAAGCGTCCAAGTGTGGTGGGAAAATCTACAAACACTATCACACACAGAGACAAGTGCACACACACAGCAGTGACTGATGAAAGCTTAGGTGAGCTCTTAGTTCTCAAGGCTGTAGACTGAGGGAAAGGAGAGGAAGCAATTTGGGGGCGTGTGTGTGCAACCCTTCTCCTCACTGAGTTGCAGGTGAGGGCATCGTGAGGCCAGCACCTCTAGCCTGGAACAGTGATCCAGGACCCCTCAGTGTCTGGGGCTCCAGGCCCCACCCTGTCTTCTCAGGACTCTAAGCACATCTACTTCCAGGTATTTTCAGCTGCCACACCCAAGAGGAATGGAATTTTCCCCCTCCCTTTCTGAGGCTGACTTTTAAAACATTGGACTTGTGGATTCTAAGGCTCTCCCTGAAATACCTGTTCTGACTGGATTTGAGAGGGTGGGGAGGAGAAGGGATCCTCCCCCACTAAATTTCACGGCTGCCCTCCTCATGCAATACAGGCCACGGCCTGGAGATGGGCAACAGTGATGGAGAGAAGCAGTGGCAGTCCAAAATGAATTTGTGAAGACATGCATATACATGCACACACATGCACACACACACACACTTGCACATGCATGCACATGCACACATACCCCACTGAAAGAGAAAGGAATGTGACCTGTGGGCTGGTCTCTGGACTGGGAGGTCCTGAGGCTGACCCTATGGGAATCAGTAAGGAGGTGCTGCTGCTGCTCAGGCTTCTGCCTGGAAGCACCTTCTGCAGGACTGATGCTCCCCAGAGACTGGGGAAGGATCAGTAACTACCTCCTCCCCTGACTGCCTGAGAACGCCCAAGGCTTGTTATAGAATCGAACTGGGGTCTGCTCGCCCAGTGCAGTAAAACCAGATACCTACACTGAGAGTTTTGCAGTGAATAGAAAGGAAGGCATTTATTGCAGAGCACCAAGCAAGGAGAATCTGGTGGACTCCTGCTTAAAACGTAAACTCCCTGATGGCTTGTAGATAAGGCTTTTTAAAACTAGGAGTACATTTCAGGAAAGCAAAAGCTACAGGCAAAACCACAAATCAATACACAGAAGTTACACATTGTTTTTGGCCCCAAAGGGTGGGATATCTTGAAGCAGGGGCTTACAGGTCATAGGTAGATTCAAAGATCTTCTAATTTGCAGTTGACTAAAATAGAGAAGCTTTGTTTAAACACTTGGGGTCAGTAGAAGAATGTTAACTGGTTGTGAGGAGTGCCTTTCCCTAAACCCCTCGGGAAGAAACTTAGAACCAAAAATGGTAGTTAAAGTTTAGTCTTCACTTCTCCTTTATCTGGGGAAATATGTCAATGGATCCTTTCTGTGGGGTCCTCAGTGAGGGTCCAAGCCTCTGAAAGACAACTTAGGGACATATGCTAAGAGATTATCATTGGTTTCTGTAGGGAAAACAAATATCTCTGGGACTCTAACTTCTTTAGCTATTGTTTTAGCCTACTGTTGCCTTCTTGTTTAACAAGTCACTTATTTACTTGTTGGAGATTGCGAAGTGCCTGGAATTGCCCTCAGAGGAACTCAGGATTTTCCTTTATTTCTGTGTTTGGGGTCTGCAGGCCCCTTAAAAAGGGGGTTCTTGCTTTCTCTCACATCCCTTACTCCAGGTTAACAAAGTCAAGAATCTGAGAAAAAGGCAATGAAAATAAAACTCCTGTGTGTCTCACTTGGGAAGAATCAACTGTGCAGCTCCAGAAGTCACAGCTGCTCTCAGGTGAGCTTCCTTCCTGAGCTCTCTCCCTGAGCTGCTCCAGGGCAGCTGTCCCCATCCTGAGGACTAGAATCCCACCCCGTGAGACACACCAGGCCACTTGCTAATTCCCTGGGAGGTCTTGCACTTCCCCTGCAGGCCTCATCTCTGGAAACTCTTCCCTCACCCCGCCCTCTCTCAAAGTGCCCTCTGCCCCAACCACGTGGCCAGTTGCTCCTCTTCTATACTGGATCCACTGAAGTCTCAATGAACTGCTCCTTTGCCCACACACCTCTCACTTCTGCTGTCACACTGAGCCCCCTCTAGTGCGGTGTGGCTGTGAATATTCCATCAGACTGAGTCGGTTGAAGTCCACTGTGGGATTCTGCCCCTTCTCCCTGAGCCTGGCTCAGCAATGGCTGCATGGCAGACACTATGTGTCCACCCATCAGTAAGGGGTCCTGATCCAGACACCAAGAGAGGGTTCTTGGATCTTGCACAAGAAAGAATTCAGGAAGAGTTCACAGAGTAACGTGAAAGCAAGTTTATTAAGAAAGTAAAGGAATGAAAGAATGGCTACTCCATAGGCAGAGCAGGGCATTTCCAAAAGCAAGAGGAGGAACATGCCCACCTTAGGTGCAATGCCTGTTTATGTACAAGAGAACAAAGCAAAAAAATCATGGGGGAGATGTGCTCCACTACAAGGGCTCATGACAAAACAGTGTTCATCTTGTGTAACTACTGTCTTCTACAAGAATCTATATTTTTACTTTAAAGCAAAATATTCTTAAACTAAGAACTAAGAGGGCTCTTGTTCTTAAGATACCGGGACATCAGGACATTTTCTGAGTCTGTTGAGTCCTGCATCTGTTTAGTAAGTATTATTAATCTGTTCCCTTAACTACAAACATCTTGTGACTAAGAATGCCTAACCCCTTGAGAATGCACCCCAGCAGGTCTCAGTCTCATTTTACCCACCCCCTATTCAAGATAGAGTCACTCTGGTTCCAACATCTCTGACAAATCAACGCCCAATCCTCAGCTGCTTCCTCACCAGTTCCCAGAGCTCAAGGAGAAGCACAGGGGATTAATCCCCTCACACCATTAGGTCTTCCCTCCGCACAACCTTCCTATAGTCCAGAACAAATTAGTTTATTAAAGGACTCAGAGATCCACATCCTAGGTGGTTCCATTTACAGCCTGATAACTATAAAGTAAAACTTTAAGCCTTCCAATTGACTGATGGACCCTCCTCTTGGCCAAGGGCATTCCAAAGTTAACCAGAAAAATGAGTTCAGGCCATGATGGGAAGCTGGAGTTGAACATGGCTTATTATGCCTTCCTCCCTTTTGGAATTCAGGCACAGCTGACGAGCATGAACACTAACACAGAGACCTTAAGACTGATAGAACAGACTCTTTAAGTCTGATGAGAAACATTTACAATCCATTCTGTCTGAAATCAGTTACCTGCAGGCTTCATCTGCATAAAAGCTTGGTCTCCAAAACTCTTAACCTAGACATTCCTTTATTTTGATTCCAGGTCTTTAAATAATGACTTAACCAATGGCCAGTCAGAAAATCCTCAAATTCGCCTATGACCTGGAAGTCACTCCCCACCTTTCCAGTTGTCCCACCTTTCCAGATAGAACCAATGTACACCTTACATGTACTTATTGATGTCTCATGTTTCCCTAAAGTGTATAAAACCACACTGTAGGCTGGGTGCAGTGGCTCACACCTGTAATCTCAGCACTTTGGGAGGCCAAGGCAGGTGGATCACCTGAGGTCAGGAATTCGAGATCAGCCTGGCCAAAACAGTGAAACCCCATCTCTACTAAAAATACAAAACTTAGCTGGGCATGGTGGGTGCCTGTAATCCCAGCTACTCAGGAGGCTGAGATAGGAGAATTGCATGAACCCAGGAGGCAGAGGTTGCAGTGAGCTGAGATGACGCCATTGTACTCTAGCCTGGGCGACAAGAGTGAAACTCCGTCTCAAAAAGTAAAATAAAATAAAATAAGATAAAATAAAATAAAATACCACACTGCGTCCTAACTACCTTGGGCGCTTGTTCTCAGGATCTCCTGGGGCTGTGTCACAGGTCATTGGTCACCCATCTTTGGCTCAGAATGAACTCTTTAAGTACTTTACAGGGCTTGACTCTTTTCATGGACAGGACTAAACTCTTTTTTTTCTTGCCCAAATTCCTATCTAACGGACCTACAAACTATAACATCTAGTTAGGCAGATTTGTATTAATCTGGTACAATGTGACTTACTTTCCAACCTGACTCTGGTATAGCATCACATGACAGATAGCAGACCCTGAAGGAAATAAAAATATATAACCCCAAAATATACTTTTCTATATTTTGAAATGGCCCTGCAAACTGTTTTTGTGGGAAATTTGCGTCTTTCGAGAATCTCCATTCATGCAGCCAGGCCTTCCCTTTCTAGGCCTTTCCTGGATCTAGGAGAGAACCCAACATATTTTAAGGTCTGAAAGGAGACAGTCACCATTTATCCTCTCTGAGGGATGCCACCTATGAGGCTTCATCTGTATAACAAGAACCTTGGCTCCATAACCCGCTAATCTTAACTCAGGTATTCCTTTCTAGTAACTTCAAGTCTTTAGATAATAGCTTAACTCTCTCAACCAACTGTCCACTAAAGTATCCTCAAAACCCACCTATGACTTGAAAGCACTGCCCCTCTCCACCAGTAGGAGATATTCTGCCTTTTTTAAATGAACCAATGCATACCTTCCATGTATTTATTTATGACTCCACATGCAATTCCTGTCTCCCTGAAATGTATAAAGCAAACTGTAACCTCACCACCATAGGCATGCTTTCTCAGGACCTGGTGAGACTGTGTAACCCCAGGGTGCAGTCACTCATATTGGCTCAGAATTAACCTCTTTAAATGTATTTTGACATTAACCTCTTTAAATGTATTTTACTTTTTTCCTTGAGCTCAGCCACACAGAGGCATATATATCTCTTGCTACCTGATCTAGTGATTTTGGCAAGTTTTCCTCTTTGTAGCTCCTCTGTGACAGTATGAAGGCCTGTCCTGAAGAAGCCTCAGATTTATCTGTGCTTGCAAGTATCTCTATGAGTCAGGTGAATTTCTCTCCTCTTGAGGTCCCAAGATAACTGGAGGCGCCTGGGCCTGTCAGAAAGTGACATTCTTTGTTCACCACAGGTCAGGAACACTGTACAGGTACTGCATAGATAAGGTATGTGGCTAGTTTTCTAAAGGGCTTTTATTGGCCTTATATGTCAACTTTGATTCCATAAAGCAGTCTGTTTATAATCAAAAGCATGCCATTCCAGTCAAAGCCTTGGTAAAATAACTACTGTGCTATTACAAAAGAAAATAGATTTATATTGCACTTATGCAAATAACTATATTGCTATAATTTAAGAGTACTCACAAATTGTTTTCAAATTCTAGATAAATCAGGTCGACACAAAGAAATATGCTCCAAATTTTGCTCACAGGACTATAATTTATTCAATTGTTAAAAGCTGTAAATAGCTCCAAAGAAAAAGAAGCTTTCTTGACTCTAAAAACAACAGAAGGAATCAGAAACATTCAAAGCAGAAAACGTGACAAAATATTACATGTTTTTACTGGTTTAGTCTATGCTATTAACTCTTCATAGCATGGATATTGAGCCAGCAGTCCTTATGAATATATTAGCTTTCTACAACAGCCCTAGAAGTTTTTTCTTCTGTTTCAATGGCACCATTTTTAAATTTAATTTTATTTTTTTCTTTATTTTTCTTTTTTATTGGAAACAGGGTCTCACTCATGTTGCCCAGGCTTAAGTGCAATGCCACGATCTCATCTCACTGCAACTTCTGCATTCCAGGCTCAAACGGTCCTCCCACCTCAGCCTCATGACTAGCTAGGACTACGGGCATGTGCCACCACACCTGGCTAATTTTTGCATTTTTTGTAGAGACAGTGTTTCACCATGTTGCCAAGGCTGATTTGGAATTCCTAAGCTCAAGCTATCTGCCTGCCTTGGCCTCTCAAAGTGCTGAGAATACAGGCATCAGCCACCACGCCTGGCTCAATGGCATAATTTTAAAGCTATCAGATATCTGCATTTAACAATACCCATCAGGGTCCTGTAGCTGATTCTAAACCACCTTTTGAAAAGGATTACAACAAGACAATGACTTCCTGTGGAAAACAAGTCTCAGGACAGCCACAGTTAAAGACTCAATTGACAAGGGAGTTTGGTGATTTTTGTGCTACACAACAATTTAACTTAAGAATTATAATTATTACTGCTAGTATATACTGAGACATATCAGAATTATAGAAATTTTATGTAATTTTGTAAGATACTAAAACATACTTATATGAACATAACTCAAAGAAAGTTAAATACCATTTTATATTTGACAATGCTTCATGCATAATTTTAATATATGAAATAAGCTGAATATGTCTTTTTTTGGAAATTGGAGAACCTAATATCAAAAGGGATTAATCAGGTCAAAAAAACATAATTTAGAATTTGATTTTGAAAACTTTGGCAAATATCAATTGTTTAAAACATCTGATATTATAAAATAAAATCCTAGGTCACTATAAGTCATTTATCTAGCCAAAATGATAATGCAAAGATTTCAAAAAAGTAAAAACCTTTACTTAATGATAGAGGGAAGACTCAGTTTTCCAATCCACAAAACACAATAAAGATAGCACAAGCCTATCCGAATCTGTCCTGTTTCACTCCATTTTTGTTTTAGTTCATTTAAAAGGCAAAATAATTTTTATTGTCTCCCAATATTTTTTTTTTGAGATGGAGTCTCACTCTGTTACCCAGGCTGGAGTGGAGTGGCACGATCTTGGCTCACTGCAACTTCCACCACCCGGGTTCAAGCAATTCTCCTGTCTCAGCCTCCTGAGTAGCTAAGATTAAAGATGCCCACCACCATGCCCAGCTGATTCTTTTGTATATTTAGTACAGACAGGGTCTCACCATATTGACCAGGCTGGTCTTGACCTCCTGACCTCAGGTGATCCCCCTGCCTCGGCCTCCCAAAGTGCTGGGATTATAGGCATGAGCCACCACACCTGGCTGTCTCTCAATATTATACAGTAATCTTGTTCAAAAGAGAAAACCAAATTCCACCTCATTAATGCTAAAACTAATTTTAAATAAAATCTTATAAACAAACTTGTTTGATTTTAATTGGTTTGATGATATAAGATTTCCATAAACTTATAACTCATTATAATTTTATGTTAAAAATCAGATTAATGTGCAAAAACAAAAAACAAAAAAAAACAAAAAAAACACTGTTATTCTGACATATGGGCTCAGATTCTGGCCTTGAATCAGTGTGCTTTTATTTTAATATCCAATTTATGAAAAAACTATATAATACTCTTTTATTTTTAGTCAACTTGCTGACACACAGAATTCTTTACAAGGTTAATTTTTCACAAACCTTCTACAACTTGCTTAAACCTTCAGTTCTTCCTATTTGTTTAACTTAAAACAATTATTAAACCATCTAAATTAGACAAAATTCCTTTATTTTATTTTATTTTTTTGAGATGGAGTATCGCTCTGTCACCAGGCTAGAGTGCAGTGGCCGATCTTGGGTCACTTCAATCTCCGCCTCCTGGATTCAAGTGATTCTCCTGCCTCAGCCTCCCAAGTAGCTGGGATTATAGGCTCGTACCACCACACCCAGCTAATTTTTGTATTTTTAATAGAGATGGGGTTTCACCATGTTGGCCAGGATGGTCTCGATCTCCTGATCTCATGATCCACCTGCCTCAGCCTCCCGAAGTGCTGGGATTACAGGCATGAGCCACCATGCTGGATCTACTTTATTTTTAAAACCACATCCTGATGCCTTTTTACCAAGAACATATAATTTTTATTTTTTTAGTGTGAGCAATTGTAATTATATACCAAGTGAAAAGCCTAGGATAAAGCAAAGAACTGCAGATAGCCTGATGCTTTCCAGCATAGCCACGGGGCATGGCTAATTCCACACATCCCTAGGCCTTGTCTAGAATCTAATGGCTCTAAAGCAGGCCAGTGGAACAACTATCAGAAGTTATATAAGGCTAGGTGTGGTGGCTTACACCTGTAATCTCAGCACTTTGGGAGGCCGAGGCGGGTGGATAACCTGCGATCAGGAGTTCAGGATCAGCCTGGCCAACACGATGAAACCCTCTCTCTACTAACAATACAAAAATTAACCGGGTGTGGTGGTGGGTGCCTGTAATTCCAGCTACTAGGGAGGCTGAGGCAGAGGAATTACTTGAGCCCAGCCGGCAGAGGTTGCAGTGCACAGAGATCATACCATTGTACTCCAGCCTGGGCGACAAGAGCAAAACTTCATCTCAAAAAAAAAAGTCCTAAAAGCAGTTTCTGACCTTAAAGCATGTAGCAAACCTAATATGTGATCTGCCTAATTTCGACCAAATATCCAAATTTTGAAGAATGTTTTACCAGCAATTTTAAAATGTCTTTTCTTTAAAAAAGCTTATGAGTCATGTGAACTAAAAGGCATTTAAAAATTTTTTCTGGCAAAATAGTTAAGTGCTTTTTAAAAGCCAATTAATTATAGCTCTTTTATATATTTTGATAGTGAAACACACACAACACATATAGACAGATGGATATAGATCTAGTAGGGTGATAAGGCTTTCTATTTGCCTGTTTTTAAGTTTTCCTTTTTAATTTTAAACAAACAGTCTCTTGATTATGTGTTCCCTTGCCCTAAACAATTGTCACCCAGGCAGTTCCAAATTTACATTTTTAAAGGAATAATTTTTGGTGAAAAAATGGTGTCAGTGAAAGTTTAGTCAAGATGGGCAGGAAAAGCAGACATACTTACATGTGGAGATTTTTTTAAAGATGTAAATTTCTTGGCCAGGCACAGTGGCTCACGCCTGTAGTCCCAGCACTTTTGGAGGCCAAGGCGGGCAGATCATGAAGTCAGGAGATCAAGACCATCCTGGCTAACACAGTGAAATCCCATCTCTACTAAAAAAAAAAATACAAAAAATTAGCCGGGTGTGGTGGCAGGCACCTGTAGTCCCAGCTACTCAGGAGGCTGAGGCAGGACAATGGTGTGAACCCAGGAGGTGGAGCTTGCAGTGAGCCAAGATCGCGCCACTGCACTCCAGCCTGGGTGACAGAGCGAGACTCCGTCTCAAAAAAAAGATGTAAATTTCTTAATTGGTTATTGACTTTAGGGTAAAGCATTTTCAGGAACAAAGCCAAGAAAACATGCAGTTTTTAGGGCCTAATAGGTGGGCACAGCTGGAAGGCAAAACAGATCTCCACAGGTAAAAAAATCCCATTTTTAGACCTTATCCTGGGTCCTCCCAAAAAAGGAAACACCATGGATGAGACAGTGCAATGCTTTCACTGTGCATTTTTTTGCAAAGGCATTTCCCCAAGGCTGGTGGGCAACTCAAAACCAACTAGTCCAGTCAATAATTAGCCCACCTCCCATGGGAGTCTCACCTCTCAGTGGGATTGGGAATGCTTCTGTATCTTCCAAGTGGCCAAAAGCATGCTTTTCTTATACAAACATGCAAAGAGCAGAGTATTTCACCCTCATAACTGCTGCTAGCCATCCCCAAAGGTATATTTTCCAGCTCTCAATTATATACTAAGTCTAAAAGTTTTTTCATAAGCAATTTGTGATGCCCCCAAAAGTCAAAAGGTCATGTAACACAATGCAAAATAGATCAAAGACTTAGATTTTGAGAAGGATCTACTTGCTTACAATTTCTGGGTTTCCATGAGGAAAACAGAGGTTTTTCTCCAAGTAGGCTCTGTGGTGCCTCCTCTATTTTTCTCAAAGAGTCCCAGACTCTCAGAAATTTCTTTTTTTTTTCTTTTTTTTTTTTTTGAGATGGAGTCTCACTCTGTCACCCAGGCTGGAGTGCAGTGGCATGATCTCGACTCACTGCAAGCTCCGCCTCCCAGGTTCACGCCATTCTCCCACCTCAGCCTCCCAAGTAGCTGGGACTATAGGCACCCACCACCACGCCCGGCTAATTTTTTGTATTTTTAGTAGAGATGGGTTTCACCATGTTAGCCAGGATGGTCTCTATATCCTGACCTTGTGATCCACCCGCCTCAGCCTCCCAAAGTGCTAGGATTACAGGTGTAAGCCACCATGCCCAGCCCAACTCTCAGAAATTACATAAGGTCCTTTCATACAGACATTAGGGTGGCAAGAAGAGAGATTGGAGAAATAATATAGTCAACTTAGAAGAAAAACCAAAAGAAATCCACTTGTTCTCCAAAAAACCCAAAATCCAAAAATGGAAAAAGCATATAGCCTTTTAAATATATATAGCTTGGATCTTCATTTTTAATTAAGCTGATTTTTAACCATAGAGCTCTTTTTTAAAAACATTATGTTAAATCTCTTAATACCAGACTCTATCCAGGACAAAGAGCTGAAACCTCTGGCTTTTGAACCTTTTTCTTCCTGCAACGGTATTTCCCCAGGTGAAACCAATAAGCCCTAACTATGGTTACAACATAACCATGGACACATGAGTTGCCTACAAAGCGCTGGTGAGTGAATTTTACAGTATCTAGAATCACTCCTAAGGCAGCTCAAAGAAAATTGAAGTCAGGAAACCAGACTTGGTTAATTAGGCTAATTGGCTTTGGGTTACCCACCATCCTTGGGGGAATGCCCTTGCAGTAAGTTGGCCATGGGAGGAAAAAGAATAAATAAATGGCAAAAGTCCCACAAGTATCAAACCAGAAATAACTCATTCCCTAAGCCAGGAATTGAACCCAGCCACCACCATGGAAGATCAAAGCCTTAGATACTCAGTTACAGCATAAGGTGAGTGCCATATTTGTTTTCCCAGTAGAAATCTAGAGTAGTCATTTTTGAGCTTGCAAAAGATGTAACCTTTCAAGGGAAAAGGAACAGATATAAATATGAGAAGCCTTAAAAGGAAACAGATTTTATAATTAAGTCAATATTTCTTGCAATTTTACTGAAAGCAAACCAATACTTACAAGAAACAACTCTTTAAATATAGGGAACCAAAATTTAGATAAATATATTTTCTTTCAGTTATGGCTAATTTAATTATAAAATTGTTGATAAATTCCCTTTTATGAACCTTATCGTAACTTACACAGACCATCTATGACAAGCTTGGACTTTGTGATTTGTCCTATATTTCCCTCTTTCCTAAATAATCAATCATTCTACTTTGGGACAAGAACATGCCATGTAAGACTCTTTCTCATATAAAATTTATTTTCTTTATTGCCTTCCTTACCAAAAAGACATCTTCATATTCATAACTCTCTTCACATCTCTCTCCCCTACTTACTGTTTTTTTTTCTTTTTTTCTACTTTCTTTCTATTATCTTCCTAAGTCCACATTAAAAACCCCCACTTTAAATAACGTTTGAATTGGTCTAATTTTTTTTTAATAAGCGGATATCTTCTTTGGCACATTTTATACACAGAATTACATATGAATTTTCAGTAACCCTACATTTTATTGAACTTAAGTCACATTAACTTGAAAAATACTTAGACTTATTTATTGAACTTATGATTGTTCTTTTGTTTACAAGCCAATTGGGTACTCCATACACACAATATATAACATAAGAAATGTACATACACATAAACACATCTAGGCATGTATACACACACATAAACAAAGATGTGCCGTTGTCTAACAAGGATCTCTACTAAACACAAAAGTTTTTCTCAGTGTAGCAAGAGCCCAGTTATTTTCCCCTGCAAATTCTCATCTCCTCTACCAAAGTGTTAACATGACATTAAGCAAAGAAAACACTTTAGAGAAAATGATAACTTTAGGGTAGAATACAAAATGCAAGACCAAGATTCCTCTAGGAAAGGACTCTAATCCACAATCCTAGAAGGAATGCCAATGCCCAACACCCCAGAGCATCCGGGGGTGGCTAACAGTACCAAATGCTAAAAAAAAAAAACTGAGTACCCAGGTATCAGCCAATAAGGGTGCCCATCCAAAATGTTGAAAAACCCCAGAGCATCCAGAGGGTGGTTATCAGTGAACCTCAACACCTTTGCCTTCTCCCTTTCAGAACCTGAGATGGCCTACATGACCAGCAGCAAGGCGGTTTAATGATATTTAAGTCCATTTCCAGACAGGCTGCAAAACTTAACACATCTCTAAAAAACAAAGTGGGAAAATAATTGTTTTATAGTCTCATTAGTCTTCCTGTATCATAAAAAAGCTCACTTCACACAGAAGGATTTTTCCTGAATGATGAATAGTTCAAATATATCCCTTTATGGAGAAAACAACTTTAATGGTTACAGTCTATCGAGATCATTAATAATCAGTATTGTTGATTAATGAACTGAGGGTACACAGGAAAGACAAATAGAATGAGATGTGGTTAGGTTAAGCAAACTACACAAATGTTTAGGGCCAGAGTTAAAAAAAAAGGGGGGGGGCTGCAGAAAGGCTGGGATGTGGGGAACACAGGAGACCAAACACATTTGGGACCACAGAATAAAGTGACCCTGGCATCCCAGGGTCAGCACAATGGGGGATCTCTCAAAATAACAAAAGAAAAAAATTCAAACAATCAAGGAAAGTGCCCTGCCTCACATAGAGTAGAGACAACTGCCCAAATGGCAAAACCAGAGACTACAAATGTAACAATGGAATAAACATGCACATGCATTTCAGCACTAAAAGCAGAAAAGTAAAACAGCCAATCTTTACATAAGGAGGGGACAAGAGAAGAGGCAACCAGGTGGGTTACAAAAGACATGGCCAGCCAGGCAGGCTCCTGTCCAGGGCACCAGACAATGGGAGACTGCAGTCAGGCTGCCACAGCAGAGGTCTCATGGCCACTTCTCCAACTTTAAATAAACAGCATATGAAAGAACAGAGCAGCCAAAATTGAGGGAGAAAAAAGGTAGGGAATTGAATCTGGACAGAGGAGACCCACCCACCTTTCAGGTCCAAATGGTGCTGATCAGTCTTAATTTGTGGTCCAGAGAGAGGTCTCCATCATCCCTTAATTATCACCGGAAAAGATATCACAGGGTGAATCCCAAATTTGAGGTGCAGCCTCAGAGGTCACATGGGTTCTTGGCTTCACACAGGAAGGAATTCAAAAGTGAGCTGACGGAGTAAAATGAAAGCAGGCTTTATTAAGAAAGTAAAGGAATAACAAGGTGGCTACTCCATAGGCAGAGCAGCCTCAAGGGCTGATAGTCGGCTATTTTTATGGTTATTTCTTGATCATATGGTAAATAAGGGGTGGATTATTCATTAATTTTCCTGGAATTCCTAAGAAATTCCAAGGGTGGGGAATTCCCAGAACTGAGAGTTCCTCCTACTTCCAGACCATATGGGGTAGCTTCTGGGCATTGCCACGGCATTTGTAAACTGTCATGGTGCTAGTGGGAGTGTCTCTTAGCAGGCTAATGTATCATAATTAGTATATAATGAGCAGTGAGGACAGCCAGAGGTCACTTCCATTGCCATCTTGGTTTTGGCAGATTTTGGCCAGTTTCTTTACCTGTTTTATCAGCGAGGTCTTTGTGACCTGTATCTGGTGAAACCAGTCCTGCTGAACTCCTGTTTTACTGTGAGTTCTAAGATGTCAGGGTGTCAGCTCAAAGCCCCAGGCCAGGGTCTTCATGAGGCTAGGGGTGGACGACCCTAAGTAGGTCCGAGCTGAGACCTGTTCCACCCTCTACTTTTCCAAACTTTGCAAGCCTTGAAATAATGCCTAGTATCCTGGTCCGTGTGGAAATAAATAAATAAGTAAATAAATAAATAAATAAATAAATAAATAAATAAATAAATAAACAAAAGTAAAAACAGAAAGCAAAAGCTGCAAAGGAAAGTCAGAACCCCAAGCTGAGCCATTTTCTGATTCTCTCAATAGAGGGGCTCTCATTCTGTCTCTCCCTGCTTTGATTGTTCAAACTGACATATTGATGCTCACTTGAGAAGATTAAAAGAGGACAGAATGTGGGAGTCCCTGGGGGAGGTATACAGGCACCTACTTCTGCAGGGGCCTCTGTGGACTCTTTGCACTCAGATGCCTGGAGCTGCGGGGCTTTCTGTCTCCAGGACCTGGACGCAGCAAGAGCTGCCAACACCTTCCAGCTGCCTCGGGACTGGGGCTGACTTTTCTTGCCATTCAACTTTCTGAAGCCCTTTTCTCACCTGTCAGAAGGGACACAGCATCCTCCTTGGCATTACTTTTGCACCACTCAAGCTGTCCAAAGACTGTGTGGCCTGGAAAGCCTGGCCCCAGCAGCCTGAGCAGAGGGGTGCTCAGGGTGGGTCAGCAGGTGGTGGCCCTGGGTGTTGGTTATTTTGATGATGCTGGGATGGTGATGGTGCTGCACAGAAACCACTCTCTTGGTTTGCTGGGGACAGGGCAAGTTGGGGAGGAAGTTATGGAACAGAGGTCAAGGTCCTTCCTCACACTCTAAGGCCCTCCCATGTCCCCACATCTTTCATATTTTGCTCTTAGACTTGGAACTCAGCTAATAGATAGACACAGAAGAATGGGGCTTTCATGTCACTCTCATGAGGATCATTTAGCCTGTGGGGGCCCTGAAAACTTTCATGTGTTTATTTACTTTGCATTGGATTTTCCCCCCAAGCATTTCATTTTGTGGTTACTATAAGAAATATACATCTTCATTTTTTGCATGTTTGTTTGTTTCATTTTGTTTTTTTTTTTGAGATGGAGTCTCGCTCTGTCACCAGGTTCGAGTGCAGTGGTGCAATCTCGGTTCGCTGCAACCTTCACCTCCCGGGTTCAAATGATTCTCTTCCCTCAGCCTCCTGAGTAGCTGGGACTACAGGCACGCGCCACCACACCCAGATAATTTTTGTATTTTTAGTGGAGACAGGGTTTCACCATGTTGGCCAGGATGGTCTTGATCTCTTGACCTCATGATCAACCCACCTGAGCCTCGCAAAGTGCTGGTTTATTTTTAAAATACAAGAAAATTTAGATAATTAAATGAAATAACATTTTTCCAATAAGCCCCACTTCTCTCACCACTTTTATCATGTTGATATGTAGCTTTATAGGACATTTATTCCACATAAATTACCACCTTTTAAAGTATACACTAAATTACAGATGCCATGATGTAGGATTTTTTCTTTGCTTCTTAATGGGTAGAGATAAAGAAATGAAAGATTGAAATGATCAGATGGAGATGGGCTCTTCACCCCTGTTAATGGAAAAAACAAACTGTAAATACTTTAAAGGGGTTTATCTTGAACCAATGTGAGTGACCATGGCCCAGGGTATAGTCTCAAGAGATCCTGAGAAAATGTGCCCAAGGCAGTTGGGTTATAGCTTGGGTTTATACATTTTAGGGTGACAGGACTTGTAGGTAACATCATAAATCAAAATATGGAAAGTGACCATTGGTTCAATCTGAAAAGGTGAGATATCTTGAAGTGGGGGGCTTACAGGGTATAGGTGGATTTAAAGATTTTTCTTGCATATTCTTCTCAAGCTCATATGGGACATTTGCCAAGATAGCTCACATTCTGGGTCATAAAACATACCTTAACACATTTAAAATAATAGAAATCATACAACATCTGCTCTCAGACCACAGTGAAATTAGACTAAAAGTAGATAATAGAAAGATAGATGGAAAATCTCAAATTTTTTTTTTTTTTTTTTTTGAGATGGAGTCTCACGCTGTCGCCCAGACTGGAGTGTGGCAGTGTGATCTTGGCTCCCTGCAAACTCTGCCTCCCAGATTCGAGCAATTGTCCTGCCTCAGCCTCCTGAGTAGCTGGGACTACAGGCACGTGCCACCATGTCCAGCTAATTCTTGTATTTTTAGTAGAGATGGGTTTCACCATGTTGGCCAGGCTGGTCTCAAACTCCTGGCCTCAAGTGATCTGCCAGCATCAGACTTCCAAAGTGCTGGGATTACAGGTATGAGCCACCATGCCCAGCGGAAAATCTCAAAATATTTGAAGATTACACAAGACAGTTCTAAATAACACAAAGAAGAAAAGAAGAAAGATTTCAAAGAATAAATCCCAAGATAAATTAGAAAACATTTTGAACTGGGTGAGATGCAGTGGTTCATACCTGTAATCCCAGCACTTTGGGAGGCCAAGGCAGGCAGATTGTTTGAGGTCAGGAGTTTGAGACCAGCCTGGACAACATGGTGAAACACCGTCTCTACTAAAAATACAAAAATTATCCAGGAGTGGTGGCACACACCTGTAATCCCAGCTACTCAGGAGGCTGAGGCAGAATAATCTTTTGAACCCAGGAGATGGAGGCTGCAGTGAGCCAATACTGTACCACTGCACTCCAGCCTGGGTGACACAGTGAGGCTCCATCAAAAAAAAAAAAAAAAGAAAAAAGAAAAAGAAAATGTGGTGAACTGAATGAAAACAAAACACAACTTAACAAAATTTGTGAGATGCAGTGAAAGCTGACCTAGAGGAAAATTTATAGCACTAAATGCATATACCAGAAAATAAGAAAGATCTGATATTAACAATATAAGCTTCCACCTTAAAAACCTGGGAAAAGAAAACCAAATTAAATCCAAATATAAAAGAAGAAAATAGGACAGGCTCGGTGGCTCATGCCTATAATCCCAGCACTTTGGCGGGCCAAGGCAGGTGAATCGCCTGAGGTCAGGAGTTTGAGACCAGCCTGGCCAACATGACAAAACCCCATCTCTACTAAAAATACAAAAATTAGCCAAGGCATGGTGTCACATGCCTGTAATCCTAGCTACTCAGGAGGCTAAGGCAGGAGAATCACTTGAACCTGGAAGGCAGAGGTTGCAGTGTCCCAAGATCGCGCCATTGCACTCCAGCCAAGGCAACAGAGCGAGAATCCATCACAAAAAAGAGAATAAGAAGAAGTTGAGAAGGAGAAGGAGAAGAAAATTATTAGTAGCATTCATGAGACAAGGTCTCTCTGTTGCCCAAGCTGGTCTCAAACTCCTGGACTCAAGGCATCCTCTCACCTTGGTCTCCCAAAGGCTGGAATTACAGGCATGACCCACTACACCTAAGAATTACAGGAATTACAGGCATGACCCACTACACCTAAGAAAAAAATTAGATATTAATAATAAAAATATTAATAAGTAAAGGTCTTACTAAGCAGAAATAAATGAAATTGAAAACAGAAAATAGAGAAAATCAACAAAACTAAAAGCTGGTTCTTTGAAAAAAAAAAGATCAATACGTTGATAAGCCTCTAGTCAGGCTAACTAAGAAAAAAGGAGAGAAGACACTAATTATTAATAACAGAAATGAAACGGGGCTGGGTGCAGTGGCTTATGGGTGCAATCCCAGCACTTTGGGAGGCTGAGGCAGGCTGATCACCTGAGGTCAGGAATTCGAGACCAGCCTGGCCAACATGGCAAATCCCTGCTCTAGTAAATATACAAAAATTAGCCACACGTGGTGGTGTGTGCCTGTAATCCCAGCTACTCAAGAGGCTGAGACACAAGAATCGCTTGAACCTGGGAGGCAGAGGTTGCAGTGAGCCGAGATCATGCTGCTGCACTCCAGTCTGGGTGGCAGAACAAGACTCAAAAAAAAAAAAGAAAGAAAGAAAGAGAGGAAGGAAGGAAGAGAGGAAAGAAGGAAGGAAGGAAGGAAGGAAGGAAGGAAGGAAGGAAGGAAGGAAGGAAGGAAGGAAGGAAGGAAGGAAGGAAGGAAGGAGGGGACATTACATAGATCCCATGGACATCAAAAGGGTAATAGGACGGGCGCAGTGGCTCATGCCTGTAATCCCAGCACTTTGGGAGGCCAAGGTGGACAGATCATGAGGTCAGGAGTGCAAGACCAGCCTGACCAATATGGTGAAACCCCATCTCTACTAAAAATACAAAAATTAGCTGGGCGTGGTGACAGACACCTGTAATCCCAGCTACTTGGGGGCTGAGGCAGGAGAATTGCTTGAACCTGGGAGGCAGAGGTTGCAGTGAGTCAAGATTGCATCATGCACCCCAACCTGAGTGACAGAGCAAGACTCCATCTCAACAAAAAAAAGAAAAAAGAAAGGATAGTAAAGGAATACTACCAATATCTCTATGCCCACTAATTTGATAACCTAGTGAAAATGGACCAATTCCTTGAAAGACACAATGTGCCACAAGTCACCCAAGAAGAAATACACAATTTGAATAGGCCTATATCTATTAAGAAAATCAGATCAATATTTAAACTTTCCAACACAGAAAGAACCAATCCCAGATGTGTTCATAGATGATATCTATCAAATATTTAAAGAAGAAATTATAAAAATTATCTACAACCTCTTTCAGAAGATAGAAGTAGAGGGAATACTTCCTAACTCATTCTATGAGGCTGATATTATCTTAATGCCAAGACAAGAAAAGGAACTTACAAGAAAAAAGAACTAAAGACTAATATCTCTCATGAACATAGATGTAAAACCTTGACAAAACTTAGCAAATCAAATCCAACTATGTAGAAAAAGAATTATATACCACAATCAAGTGGGATTTATCCAAGGTTTGCAAGGCTGGCTCAACATTTGAAAATCAATTAACATGACCCATCACATCAACAAATTAAAGAAGAAAAATAATATGATCATATCAATAGATCAGAAATAGCATTTGACAAAATTCAGCACTCATTCATGATCAAAGCTCCCAGAAACTAAGAATAAGTAGCAACTTCCTTAACCTGATAAAGAATAACAAAAACAACAACAAAAATCTACAGCTAACATTGTACTTAATGACAAGAAACTAGAAACCTTCCTACTAAGATCAGGAACATGGCAAGGATGTCCCCTCTCACCATTCCTTTTCAACCACATACTGGAAGTCCTAGCTAATGCAATAAGATAAGGGGAAAGGAAATAAAAGGTACACTGATTAGGAAGAAAAAAATAAAACTTTGTTCACAGATAACATCGTCATCTAGGTAGAACATCCAAAAAATGACAAAAACACTAGTGGAATAATAAGCACTTATAACATGGCTGCAGGATACAAGGTTAATATACAAAATCCAATTACTTTCATACATGCCAGCAATGAACAAGTTGAATTTGAAACTAAAAACACAATACTGGCCAGGCATGGTGGTTCACACCTGCAATCTCAGCACTTTGGGAAGCTGAGGTAGGGGAATCACTTGAACCCAGGAGTTCAAGACCATTTGGAGCAACATGGCAAAACCCCGTCTCTTCAAAAACATACAAAAATTAGATAGATCTGGTGGCATGTACTTGCAGTCCCAGCTACTCTGAGGCTGAGGTAAGAGGATCACTTGAGCCTGGGAGGGTGAGGCTGCGGAGCCATGATTGTACCACTCAGATTCAATAAAATCCCAATGAAAATCTTAACAAGTTACTTTGTCAATATTGACAAACTGACTCAATAGTTTATACTGAGAGTCAAAAGACCCAGAATAGTCAATACAATATTGATGAGAAAAATGTTGGGGGACTGACATTACCAGACTCTGAGTCTTACTATAATCCTTCAATAATCAAGACAGTGTGTTAGTGGCAAAAGAATAAACAAATAGATTAATGGAACAGGAAGCAAGCTCAGAAATAGATTCATCTATATATAGTCAACTGATCTTTCACAAAGAAGCAAAGGCAATACAACGTAGCAAAGTTGGTCTTTTTGACAAATGCTGCTGAGACAACTGGACATCCATCTGCAAAAGAGAAATGAATGTAGATATAGACCTTATTCATTTATGAGAATTAACTTAAAATGGATGACGGACCTAAATCTAAAACTCAGAAGTATAAGACTCCTAAAATATAATGTAGGGGAAAACTTAGATGACTTTGGGTTTGGTGATGACCTTTTAGATAGAACACCAAAGCTATGATCCATAAAATAATAATTAATAACTGGGTCATATTAAAATTAGAAATATCTGCTTTGTGAAAGACACTATCAAGATATTAAAAAGTCACAGACTGGGAGAAAATATTTCCAGAAGACATATCTGTTAAAGAACTGTTATTGAAAATATACAAGGAAGTGTTACAATTCAACAATAGGAAAATTAGCCCATTTAAAATAAGTCAGAAAACCTTAACAGACACCTCATCAAAGAAGATATACAGATGGCAGATAGGTATATGAAAGATGTTCCACATCATATGTCATCAAGAAAATGCAAATTTAAACAAAAATAAAATATCACCACATGTGAATTAGAATGACCCAGATCAGAACACTGACAGCACCAAATGCTGGTGAGGATGTGGAGCAACAGGAACTCTCATTCATTGCTGGTGGGGATGCAAAATTTTGCAGCCACTTTGGAAGATAGCTTGGTAGTTTCTTACAAAATTAAATATACTTGTACCATATGATCCAGGAACTGTGCTCCTTGGCATTTACCCAGAGGAACTGAAAACTTATGTTCACACAAAACTTGCATACAGATGTTTATAGCAGCTTTTGCCAAAACCTGAAAGCAACCAACATGTCCTTCAGTAGGAGAATGGATAAATAAAGTGTGGTTCATCCAGAAAATGGAGTATTTTCAGCACCAAAAGGAAGTGGGTACGAAGTCATGAAAAGACATGGGGAAAAAAAAACGCATAATACAAAGTGAAAGAACGCAATCTGAAAAGGTCTATATACTATATGAATTCAACTATATGAAATTCTGGAAAAGGCAAAACCAAAGAAACAGTAAAAAGATCAGTGGTTGCCTGTGGTTAAGGAAGAGGGAGGGATGAGTAGGTGCAGCACAGGGGATCTGGGGGAACTGAAACTACTCCGTGATACTATAATGGTGGATAAATGTCATTACACATTTGTTAAAATCAATAGAATACATAACACTAAGAGTGAACCCTAATGTACCTATGGACTCTGGGTGATAAGGGTACATTAATATAGGTGCATCAATTGTGACAATCAAAGGTATTATTCTGGTGGGGATGTTGATAACGGGGAGGCTATGCATGTGTGGGCAGAAGGTACATGGGAAATCTCTGTACCTTCACTCAACTTGGCTGTGAACCTAAAACTGTTCTAAAAACTGAGGTCTATTAGAAAAAAAAAAAGCAGAAACGAAATCACTAAACAAAGTAATACATGCACTACACACTGTTAATAGTATTTCACACACATATCACTACACCTGGTAATGCATACACATAGCTGTGTTTTAAAATATTTTCCCAATCAAAATAGTAAAACCACATAAACTCACAGAGTGAGCACACAAACACTGCTAAGCACACTTTTTTTTTTTGGAGACAAGAGTCTTGCTCTGTTGCCCAGGCTGGAGTGCAGTGGCACGATCTTGGCTCACTGCAACCTCCACCTCCCAGGTTCAGGCAATTCTCCTGTCTCCACCTCCCGAGTAGCTGGAATTACAGGCGTGCACCACCACGCCCGGCTAATTTTTGTAGTTTTAGTAGAGACGGGGTTTCCTGATGTTGGTCAGTCTGGTCTCAAGCTCCTGACCTCAGGTGATCCACCCGCCTTGGCCTCCCAAAATGCTGGGATTACAGGTGTGAGCCACTGCACCCGGCCCACATTTTTTATCCCACAAACACACACACACACACACCCCCCTAACTTAGCGGTGGTTTGTATATATCACTAAACACAGAGGTTGAGTATATATCACTAAAGTGTGAAGGATGTGCATCCATATAGTTAACATACTCTTTCACAAATATATTACTATTTTCTGTATCATATGAACCACCTGTATTAAACAAGTTCCAACGTATATCATTAAACCAAGTAGAACATGCACCCCACATGTTATACCCAATGTCCCACACATATATCACAATGTTGGTTACACACACTAAACTCATTAACACACATACAGAACTCTGTTAAACACAGCTTCAACACACGTCACTAAACCACATGTATACGCATAACACACTTCTACACACATTTCACACATATCACCCTATTCAATTAAAGAGGCACTTAGCTAAGATAAATACAGTTTTTCAGCATAAATCTTTAAGTAAAGTAGTATATGCACTCCACACTGCTAAGCGCAGTGTTTCCTGTGTATATCCAGTCCTCAAGATGGTATGCACCTAGTCCTGTAAGCACAGTGTTCCAACATTCCCCAAAACAAAGCAGTACCTGCACCACACACATCTCTCTTTTTAAAAAAGTAACACATTTAGTAGGTGCTACTAACTTATCCCATATTTCATATATCCCTTATATCACTATTCTCAGGCAACACATGCACCTCCCCTAAATGCAGTTTCAAAATGTCATTAAACAAGATAGTACATGCACCTCACACTGCTAGCACAATGTTTCACATGTATATCACTACATACAGGAACACATAACACTAACTTTGTGGGGTTTCTTTTTTGTTTTTGTTTTTGTTTTTGTTTTTGTTTTTTGAGACGGAGTCTCACTCTGTTTCCAGGCTGGAGTGCAGTGGTGTGATCTCGGCTCACTGCAACCTCTGACTCCCTGGTTCAAGCAATTCTCCTGCCTCAGCCTCCCGAGTAACTGGGATTACAGGTACATGCCACCACACCTGGCTAATTTTTGTATTTTTAGTAGAGATGGGGTTTCACTACATTGGCCAGACTGGTCTTAAACTCCTGACCTCGTGATCCACCCGCCTTGGCCTCCCAAAGTGTTGGGATTACAGGCGTGAGCCACGGCGCCCAGCCAACATTATCTTTGTTAAACACAAAGTCCTAAGTGCCTCACACAGTGTAAATTCAACTGTTTCTCATATGTATCATTATACTCAGTAACATCAGGCTCTGTAAACAGTGTTTCAATATATGTCAGGGATAACAGCACGTGTACTGCACACTGCTAAACAGGATGCTTCAAACATACATAATAATACACTTACCCACCACTCTTAAATATATTATGGCATATTATTTAACAAAGTAATATACACACGTGTTAACCCAATGTTTTTGTTTGTTTTGTGTATATTCAGGGGGTACAAATGCAGTTTTGCTATGTTGCTACAGTGCATTGTGGTGAAGTCAGCCTATCCATCACTGGAGTAATACACATTGCACCCAGCAAGCAACTTCCCATCATCCACCCCACTCTCACTCCCACTTGAAGTCTCCTGTCCATCATTCCACACTTGGCTTAAATGTAGTGTTTCTAACACATATCTCAATACAGGGTAGCATGCTAACCTAACACTATTAAACACGCTATTTCACATATATCATTAAAAAGGTCAGGGTCAGACTGAGGCACAAGGTACAGGTCAGGGTCAGGACAGGTTCAGGGTCATGGTGAGGTTGTCTCAGGGTAAGGATCAGGGTTAGGACAGTATTCAGCATGATTCAAGGTCATGGGATCTTCATGATGAAAATAAATGAAAGAATTCATGTCAGGGTTCATTTTAAGATGAGGGTCAAGGTCAGAGTCAGGGTCAAAGTTATGAAGAAGGTTATATTCAATATCAGGGTGATTGCAGGGCAGGGGGTAGTCAAGGTCTAGCTCTAAGTGAATGTGTGGGCACACGGTAGAAGAGGCTCAGGGTGAGGGACACAGAACATTCAGGATAATGGTGAGGGTCAGGCTCAGTGTCATGGTGAGGGCCAGGATAAAGTCCAGCTCTAGGTAAGTGGCCGTGTAAGAGCTGGGGCCAGGAGGAGGGTCAGTGTCAGGCTAAGGCCATGGGAAATGTCAGATGCCCTGTCATAGTGAAGGTCAGGGTGTCTATTCATTTCCTAGGGTTGAGTAACAAATTGACACAAACAGAATGAATTAAGACAACGGAAATTATTGTCTCGTGGTTGTGCTGATCAGAAGTCTAAAATCCAGGTGCGGGCAGGACCACACCCTCCGAAAGCTCCAGGGGAGGATCCTTCCTTACCTCTGAGGCTTTTGCAGGCTCCTAGAGTGCCTTTTCTTGTGAGCACCACTCCAATGTCTGCCTCTGTCTCCACATGGCCACCTTCCTGTGCATCTCCTCGAAGTCAGTCTCCTCCTTCCCTGTGTTTCAACATATATTCCTAAACAAATGTACACATTCAATCCACCATGAAGCAGTGTTCCACACGCCCATTTCAAGGTTCCTTATTACTTCTGCAAAGACTCAATCACCAAATCACATTCATAGACATCAAGAGTTAAGACATGGACGTACCTTGTTGGGGTCACTATTCAACCCAGTGCAGAGTCAAGGTCAGATACAGTCAAGTCGAGTTAAGGTCAGGTTTCATGGCCAGCCTTAGGGTAGTGTCAAGGTAAAGATGAGGGGTTAGGTCAAGGTCAAGGGCAGGGTGAACTGCAGGTTCAGATTAACAGATGAAGGGGAGGGTGATGGTCATGACCAATGTCATGATGAGGGACACAGAGAGGTCCAGGTCAGCATAAAGGTGGGTGCCAAGTTTAGAGTTAGGGTCTGAGTGAGGATAGTATTAGAGTCAGGGTCAATATCAGGGTTAGGTGCTAGCTCACAGGGTGGTTAAGGTCAGAGCAATGCCACAGTAAGGAGCAGTGTGAGGTGGGTCATCTGAGGATCTGTGTCATGATCAGACTCAGTGTTAGGCATATTCAGGTCATGGCCAGCATCAGGGTGAAAAGGCCTTTCAAGGATCAGTATCCAAGTCAATGTCAGGTTCAGACTCTCACAGTGAGGGTCAGAGTCAGGGTCATGTGAAAAGGAGATGGAAAGTCAATAAGGTTTATTGCCATGGTCAACAGTAGAGTGAGGTTCAGGGTTAGGATCTGTGGTGGTCAGGAATACAATGAAGTTAAGGGTTATGGTCAGGGCCAAGATGATAGTGAAGATCAGGGTCAGAATGAGGCTACAGGTCAGGCTTGGGTGAGGGTAAGTTCAGATATTATTATGGGGACATTACCTTGGATTATCCAGGTGGGCCGAGTCTAATCACACAAGTCCTTAAAGGCAGGGGACCTCTCCTGGCTATAGTTATAAAGGGAGATGTGACTAGGAAAGGAAGGCCACAGAAATGCAGCATCACTGGCTTTGAGGATGGAGGGAAAGACCATAAGCCAAGGAATGCAGCAGTCTCTAGAAAGTTAAAAGGTAAAGAAATAGATTCTCCTTTAGAGCCTTCAGCAAGGAATTTCAGGCCAGTGAGGTCTGTACCAGACTTACAAAAGCTACAGAAGTATAATGTAACATTAAAAATTTGCGTCCACTTAAGTCACTAGGGATTACAGATGTGCGATTAGTTTCTTTGTTTTCAAGGTTCATCCACGTTGTAACGTGTGTGAGTACTTAATTTTATTTGATGGTGAATTTCATCATATGTATAAACCATATTTTGTTCATCCATTCATGCACTGGTGGACATTTGTGTTATTTCTGCCTTTTGGCTATTGTCAATATTATGAATATTTGTGTACAAATATTTGTTTGAGTACCTGTTTTCAATTGTTTTGACAATATACCTGGAAATGAAATTACTGAGTCTTTTTTTTTTTTTTTAAATACACATTGAGTGGTTGTAAAGTGATATCTCCTTGTGGTTTGGGTTCACATTATCCTCATGATGAATAATATTAAGCACCTTTTCACATGCCTATATATCTTCTTCAGAGAAATGTCTATTCATGTCCTTTGTCATTTTAAAAATTAGGTCATTGGGTTTTAAAAGTTAGGTTGTTAAGAGTTCTTTATATATTCTGGCTATGAGACCTTTATCAGATATATTATTTAAAAACATTTTCTCTCATTCTGTACATTGTCTTTTCACTTTCTTGATGATGTTCTTGGTTACACAAAAGTGTTTCGTTGTCATTAAATCCATTTGACCTATCATTTCTTTTGTTCCTCCTGCTTTGGTGGCATAGCTAAGAATCCATTGCCAAATCCAAAGTCAGAAAGACATAACTGTATGTTTTCTTCTAAGGGTTTTATAGTTTTAGATTTTTTATTTAGGTTGTTGATCCATTTAGGGTTACTTTTTTGTAAATGGTGGGAAGTAGGGATCCAACTCCATTCCTTTTCATGTGGATATCTGGTTGTCCAGTATCATTTGTTGAAGAGACTGTGTTTTCTATGTTGAACAATCTTGGTTCCCTTGTTGAAAATCAATTACTCATAAATATATGGGTTTATTTCTGGATTCTCAATCCTGTTCTATTGGTCTATATGTCTAGCTTTATGTGAGTACCACACTGTTTTGATTAGTATAGCTTTGTAATACATTTTTTGTTATTATTTTAATTGACAAAAAATTGCAAATAATACATTGCAAGAATAGATACAAATATAATAAATATGTACATGTTGTTTTGAAAAATGTATACGTTGTAGAATGGCTTAATCCATCTGAAATAAGTTTTAAAATCAGGAAGTGTGAGTCGTACCAAGTTTGTGCTTCTTTTTCGATTGTCTGGACTTTTTGGGATCCTTGCAGCTCCTTCTGGATTGCAGAACTGACTTTTCCACTTCTGGAAAACCAGCCATTTGAATTTTAACAAGGATTGCATAGAATCTGTAGATCATTTCGTATATTAATATCCCAACAACATTCAGTTCTCCAAAATATGAACATAGGATGTTTTTCCATTTATTTGGTTCCAATTTATTTAATTTATTTCAGCAATATTTTGGTGTTTTCATTGTGCAAACTTTCCACTTCCTTGGTTAAATTTATTCCAATTTTTTTCTTGTTTTTCTTTTTCTTTTTTTGAGACAGAGTCTCACTCTGTTGCCCAGGCTGGAGTGCAGTGGTGCTATCTTGGCTCACTGCAACCTTGGCCTCCCAGGTTCAAGTGATTCTTATGCTTCAGTCTCCCGAGTAGCTGGGATTACAGGTGTGCACCACCATGCCCGGCTAATTTTTTGTATTTTTAGTAGAGACAGGGTTTCACCACGTTGGCCAGACTGGTCTCAAACTCCCAACCACAGGTGATCTGCTCACCTCAGCCTCCCAAAGTGCAGGAATTACACACACAAGCCACCACACCCAGTCCTCAGTTTTATTCTTTTAGGTGCTATTATAAATAAATTATTCTCTTAATCTTCTTTCTAGGTTGTATAGAAGTATAAATGACTTTTGTATGTTGATCTTGTATCTTACAACTTTCTGAATTTGTTTATTAGTGCTAACAGGTTTCTTTGTGGATTTTTAGGATTTTCTATTTATAAAATAATGTTATTGGTGAATGGAGATAGTTTTACTCTATTTATTTGTTATTTATTTCTTTTTCTTCTCCAACTGCCCTGACTAGAACTTCTAGTATTACATCTAATAGAAATGGAAAAAGCAGGCATCCTTGTCTTGTTCCCAGTTTCTGAGGGAAAGTTCTTAGTATTTCATCACTAAGTATGCTATTAGCTTTGGGTTTTTCATAACTCCTATGTCCAGCTGAAGAAGTTTCCTTCTAGTTTGTTGCATGTTTTGTTTCTCATAAAAGGGTGCTAGATTTTGTTAAATTCTTTCTCTGCATCAATCGAACTGATCATGTGGTTTTTCTCCTTCATTCCATTAATATGGTTTAAACACTGATTGATTTTCATATTTGAACCATCCTTGCATTTCTGTGATAAATCCCATTTGGTTGGGCATGTAGTCCTCTTAATATGTTGCTACACTGAGATTGTTAGTATTTTATTGAGGGCCTTTGCATCTATATTTACAAGGGATATTAATCTGTAGTTTTTCTCTTTTTTTTTGGCTGTAATGTAATGGTGTGATCTTGGCTCACTGCAACCTCCACCTCCTGGGTTTAAGTGATTCTCCTGCCTCAGCCTCCCGAGTAGCTGGGATAACAGGAGCCCACCACCACGCCCGGCTAATTTTTTTGTATTTTTAGTAGACACGGGGTTTCGTCATGTTGGCCAGGCTGGTCATGAACTCCTGACCTCGGATGATCCACTCACCTCAGCCTCCCAAAGTGTTGGGATTACAGGCATGAGCCACCATGCCTGGCCAGTTTTTCTTTTTCAAAGGAATTTTATTATGTATATTTAAGGTATATAACATGACGTTATGGGACACATATAGATAATAAAAAGGTAACTATAATGAAACAAATTAACACATCCATGATATCACAGTTAACCATTTGTGTGTGTGTTTGTAACAAGAGCAGCTAAAATCTCACTTAGCATGAATACCAAATACAATACAACTTTATTACCTGTAGTCCTCATGTTGTACGTTAGATTTTTAGACTTGTTCATCCTACATATCTGCTACTTTGTATCTTCTCATATCTCCCCATTTCCTCCCTGCCTCCTCCTGGTAAGCACTGTTTTGTTCTCTAGCTCTGTATATTTGATTTTTTAAAAAAAATATTTTATAGCCGGGCGCGGTGGCTCAAACCTGTAATCCCAGCACTTTGGGAGGCCGAAATGGGTGGATCACAAGGTCTGGAGATCGAGACCATCCTGACTAACACGGTGAAACCCCGTCTCTACTAAAAAATACAAAAAGCTAGCCAGGCGAGGTGGCGGGCGCCTGTAGTCCCAGCTACTCGGGAGGCTGAGGCAGGAGAATGGTTCATTCTCCTGGGAGGCGGAGGTTGCAGTGAGCTGAGATCCGGCCACTGCACTCCAGCCTGGGCCACAGAGCGACACTCCATCTCAAAAAAAAAAAAAAAAAATATATATATATATATATATATATATATATGTATAATATAAGATCATGCAATATATTTTTTCCTGTGTCTGACTTATTTCACTTAGCGTAATGTCCTCCAGGCTCATGCATGTTGTGGCATATGGCAAGTTCTCATTCTTTTTTAAAGCTGAATAATAGTTTAGCTTTAAACATACTGCAGTTTCTTTATCCATTCATTCATTGACAGACACTTAAGTTGTTTCCATATCTTGGCTATTGTGAATAATGGTGCAATGAATATGAGAGTGAAGATATTTTTACAAGGGTATATTTCTCTTGGGTAGATGCCCAGGAGAGGGATTGCTGGGTCATATTGTAGCTCTATTTTTAATTTATGTGGAAACCTCCATACTGTTTCCATAAAGGCTGTATCAATCTACAAGCTTGCAACAGTGTACAAGAGTTCTTTTTTCTCCACACACCCTCACTAACACTTGTTATCTTTTGATTTTCTTATAATAGCCATCCTAATGGATATAAGGTGGTATCTCACAGTGGTTTTTATTTGCATTTCTCTGATGATTAATGATGTTGATCACCTGTTTATATACCTGTTGGCCACTTTTACGTCTTCTTCAGAGAAATGTCTATTCAGGTCTTTTGTCCATTTTTAATTGGATTATTTGCTTTTCTACTGTTGAGTTGTATGAGTTGCCTGAATATTAACCCCTCATTAAATGCATGGTTTGCAAATACTTTTTCCCAATTCACTGCCACTTTGTTGTGTCCTTTGTTGTGCAGTAGCTTTTCATTTGATGTAGTTCCACTTATTTATTTTAGTTTTTATGAGCTGAGCTTTTGTGTGATATCCAAAAAAATCCTTGTCAAGGCCAATCTCCAGGAGCTTTCAGCATGTAATGGGGTTTTATAGCTTCTGATCTTACATTTAGGTCTTTATCGATTTGAGTTGAATTTTGTGTGTAATGTAAGACATACGTCCAATTTCATTCTTTCACATATGGAAATCCATTTTTCCATGCACCATTTATTGAAGAGACTATCCTTTCTCCATGTGTCCTCTCGGTGCTCAACAAAAATTAGTTGACCGCATATGATTGATTTATTTCTGGGCTCTCAATTCTGTTCCACTGATCTGTATGTCTGTTTTAATGCCAGTAATATGCAGTTTTGTTTTTTGTTTTGTTTTTGTCTTTTTTGAGATGGAGTCTTGCTCTGTTGCCCAGGCTAGAGTGCAGCAGTGCAATCCCGGCTCACTGCAGTCTCTGCCTCCTGGGTTCACGCAATTCTCCTGCCTCAGCCTCCTGAGTAGCTGGGACTACAGACGCACACCACCATGCCCGGCTAATTTTTTGTATTTTAGTAGAGACAGGGTTTCACCATGTTGCCCAAGCTGGTCTCGAACTCCTGAGCTCAGGCAATCTGCCCTCCTTGGCCTCCCAAAGTGCTAGGATTACAGGCCTGAGCCACTGCACCTGGCCTGCAGTTTTTATTACTATAGCTTTGTAATGTAATTCTAAATCAGGAAATGCGATGCCTCCAATTTTGTTTTTCTTTCTCAGAATTGTTTTGGCTAGTTGAGGTCTTTTATGTTTACGTATGAATTCAAAGTTGTTTTTTTTTTCTGTAAAGAATGCCATTGAGATTTTGATAGGCATCGCATTGAATTTGTATATTGCTTTTGGTAGAATGGTAGTAATATTGTTAAAATTAACCATATTAATCCTTCTTTGTGTTTTATCTGTGTTGGGGATCCTTTGAGGTTCACGGATGTTGATGCTCCTATCTCTCCCAAGGCTTGAGAAGTTTTCAGGAATTATTTCATTAAATAACCTTTCTGTTCCTTTCTCAGTCTTGTTTCTTTCTTTAAAATCCACAATGCTCTCTTTAAAATCCTAACGGTGTCCCACAAGCCCTATAGGCTGTCTTCACTTTTATTCATTTTTTTCCCCTTTTTCTGAGTCATTTCAAAAAACCTGTCCTCAAGTTCAGAGATTCCCTCTTCTGCTTGATCTAATCTGCTATTTAAGTTCTGTAATAAATATTTTAGCTTCTTCGGCTCTAGGATTTCTGATTCTTTTTAATGTTACCTATCTCTTTGTTGAATTTATCATTTAACTCATAAAATGTTTTTCTAATTTCATTGACTTGTCTATTTGTATTGTCTTGCATCTCTTGGAGTTTCTTTTCTTTTTTTTCTTTTTTTTGTATGGACAGAATCTCACTATGTTGCCCAGGCATGTCTTGAACTCCTGGCCTCAAGTGATCCTCCTACCTCAGCCTTCCAAAGTGCTGGGATTACAGGTGTAAGTCACCACACCCAGCCTAAAGTTTCCTTAAGATCATTATTTTGAATTCCTTTTCAGGCAATTTGTAAATTTCTATTCTTTGGGGTCAATTACTAAAGAACTATTGTGTTCCTTTGGTGGTGTCCTGTTTCTTTGCTTTTTCATGTTCTTGTGTCTCTGTGTTAATGTGTGCATATCTGGTGGTGCAGTTACCTCTTCTAAACCTTTCAGATTGGCTTTCATAGGGGAAGACTTTCTCCTATATATGGGCCTGAGGGTGTTGGTTAAGCAGGGTGCAGTGGCTCTGTTTCTGTGTCAGTGCATTGGTGTAGACTGCATGCAGTTTCATCAGTTGTGACAAATGTCAGCAACGACTGTGGTGCCTGGGTGGTCTAGGTTGCAGAAGTTTGTGGAAGTGACAATGGCTGTGTAGGTTATTAGGGCAAGGGCTTTTGGGATCCATCTATTCCTATCTTACCCACAGTGGAGAGTCTTCACTAAAGGGATCTCTCTTGGTGTAGAGTCTGACACAACCCACTGGCAGCCACAATGGCACTGGGATTCAGGGCATAGGTCCATAGGTGTTCAGAGCAGTTGTGAAGCTGGGTTCCTGGGCTCAGGATTTGAGGCACTCGTTCAATTTCCAAGGCACAAGTAGATGTAGTTCTCTTGCTAAGATAGGGTCTTTTGCTGAGGCACACTCCAGCAGTTCAGGCCGAGGGGGCTGGGATGTAGCTATAGTTCTGACCCTGAGGGCAGGGTGAAGCCCTGACACAGCTATGGAGTAAAGAGGTGCTCTGGAGGCTCAGGTCCTGGGGAGCAGGACACAGCTGCAATTTGGGACACAGAACCAAGAGGGTACAAAAACAGCTTAGGCTCTGGGAGATGACGTACCAAACAGTGGTCACTCTGGACCCTGGGATGGTGGGACATGGCAGTAGCCAAGGCTCTGTGAGTCTAGGGGCAGCAACAGCAAGGACTTGGACATGGCAAGATGCCCCTGTGCTTGGGACCTGGGGGGAATAGAGCAGCATAGCAATGACTCCACTCTCCAGAGAGGTAGAGCACCTCAGCAGCTCAGACTTTGAGGGGCTACTCCAGTTCTGGATAGGTGGGGCACTGTGGATGTTTAGTCTGGAGGTTGACATGACCCAGCTCAGGCAAAATCCTGATTCCCTGGGGTGTAAGGTGCAGCTAAGAACCCAGAAAGCATGGCTACATGGGTCAGTGGAGGCTCAGATCCCTAGGACATGGTTCTATATCAGCTGTGGCACTGGTAGGTGCAACTGCTCCAATGTGCCAGAGGCTCAGAGCCCCGGGGCAAAGTGCTGCCTCACCTGTGGTGGCTCTGGAGTGCCAAAGACATAAGGCCCCTGGGGAGCAGGGCATGCCTCTGCCGTGGCACCAGGATTGTGTCTGCTATGGTTTGTAGGATGCCTGAGGTCCCTGGGAGGTAGGGAGTTACTTCAGCTCAGCCATAAGTGGAGGGTTCGCCAGTGTCTCACATGGGGGTGATGGAGCTTGGCCCTAGGGGACAGAGCGTGGAACAGCCTGTTTTGGGGATGATGTGTTACTGGGTAAGATGGTTTTAGTATTGGCAAAGCCACAGGGATGAAGGGGTACATAGCTGCACGCTCCCAGAGCACAACGCACTCTAGCAGTGGCTCTGGTTCCAAGATGGTGCAGTACAGTAGCAGCACAGACCATGGGGGAGGGCACAGTATCGGCTCTTTCTCTTGGATAGCTCAGCATGTGAACTCTGGGGAGCTCCCTCAGTTGGGCTCAGAGCTTGTGAGGACTGTGGGAGCCTCTGGTAATGAAGATTGCATGTGTCCATGGTGGTGATGGGGGTTGCCGGGGTCCCCCTGCTCACCTTTTCCCTGCAGGAAGAGGTCTCTCCTGGTTCCAAGCTGATCCTGAGTGGATAGAGTGGCAAAGATGAGGTGTATCCTTTCCTTCCCTGTGCAGCCATCCCGGGTTTCCATACTCTACAGAATTTCTGCTGCTTCTTTATTGTTCTCCAGAGCTCTCCTTTAGTTATTTTGATTGAAATATAGTTGCTTCTTCACTGTATTTTGATTTTTTGTTGGAGTTGAGGATGAACCTAGGAGCTTCCAGTCAGTCAGCCATCTTGTAACATCCAAGAATTACTTTCTATTTTTCTTTTTGTATGATATCTTTGCCTGCCTTTGGTATCGGGGTAATACCGGCCTCATAGAATGAACTAGGAAGTGTCCCTTCATATTTTATTTTTTAAAGGAGATTGAGAATAACTGGTGTTAATTCTCCTTTTTACTTTCTTTTTTTTGTTTGTTTTTAGACAGGGTCTCACTCTGTCACTCTGTTACCCAGGCTGGAGTGCAGTGGTGCAATCATGGCTCACTGCAACCTCAAATCCTTCACCTCAAGCAATCCTCCCACCTTAGCCCTCCCAAGTAGCTGGGACTACAGGCATGTGCCACTATGTCTGGCTAATTTTTTTTTTTTAATTTTTTTGTGGGACAGGTGCGGTGACTCATGCCTGTAATCCCAGCACTTTGGGAGGCCAAGGCGGGTGGATCACGAGGTCAAGAGATCAAGACCATCCTCGCCAACATGGTGAAACCCCGTCTCTACTAAAAATACAAAAAAAATAGCTGGCATGGTGACACGCACCTGTAGTCCCAGCTACTCGGGAGGCTGAGGCAGGAGAACTGCTTGGACCCAGGAGGTGGAGGTCCCAGGAGGTGAAGGTTGCAGTGAGCCAAGGTCACGCCACTGCCCTCCAGACTGGGGACAGAGCAAGACTCTGTCTCAAAAAAAAAAAAAAACAAAAAACTGTTGACACAGGGTCTCACTATGTTGCCCAGGCTGGTCTCAAACTCCTGGGCTCAAGTAATCCTCCTGCCTCGGTTTCTCAAAGTCCTGGGATTACAGGGTGTTAATTCTTCTTAAATGTTTGGTAGACTTTACCAGTGAAGCCACCTGGTCCTCAATTTTTCTTCGTTAAGACTTCTTGTTAATAGGATCTCTTAAGTGCATTTGTAAATTCCCAGCAATTTAAGCCTAATTTTGTGTCACTAAAGCAAATGATAATGTGCTGTAAAGTTGTGGTGAGTGATTTTCATTTAAAAGATCATTTTAGAAATTAAAAAAAAAATTTTTATTGTACAACTTCGCCTCAATAAAGCAAGTTTGGTACACCCCAGATACGTGTTAGCCAGTAAGGACTCCAGGCAAAACAATAAAAACTCTTACACTCCCCCAACCAAAACAAAGGCAACCCATTTTAAAAATGGGCAACTGATTTGAATAGATATTTCTACAAAGAAGATAGAGAAATGGCCAAAAAGCACATGAAAAGATGCTTAACATCATTAATCTTTATAGAAATACAAGCCAAAGTCAATAAGATACCATTTCATAGCCACTAGCATGGTTAAAATATTTTTAAAAGTGGAAAATTATAAGTATCGGCAAGGATGCCCTCTAACATGGCTGTAGGTAATATAAAATGGTGCAACTTCTGTGGAAAAGAGTTTTCTGGTTCCTCAGAAAGTTAAACATAAAATTGTAAACATAATCCAGTCATTCCCCTCCTACATATATACCCCCAAGTGAAAACATGCGTTCACAGGAAGGGGAACATCACACACCGGGGCCTGTTGGGAGTGGGAGAAGGGGGGAGGGATAGCATTAGGAGCTATACCTAATGTAAATGACGACTTAATGGGTACAGCACACCAACATGGCACATGTATACATATGTGACAAACCTGCACGTTGTGCACACATACCCTAGAACATAAAGTATAATAATAATAATAATAATAATAATAATAATAATAATAAAAGAAAACGTGTTCAAACAAAACTTTTACACAAATGTTCAGGGCAGCATTATTCATAATAGACAAAATGTGGCAACAACACAAAGGTCCATCAACTGATTAATGGATAAACAAAATGGTAATCCACCCAATGGAATATCATACAGCCATTAAAAAGAAATGTAAATTAATATAGCCATTAAGGAAAAACAGTATGGACATTGCTAAGAAAACTAAAAAATAAAACTACTATGTGATCCTGCAGTCTCACTGCTGAGTACATACCCAAAGGAACTGAAATCTGTGTGTCAAAGAGACATCTGCACTGCCATGTTCAATGCAGCATTATTCATAATAGCCAAGATATGGAATCAACCTGTGTCCATCAACATGTGAAAGGATAAGGAAAGTGTGGTATATATACACAATGGAATACTATTCAGTCTTTAAAAAAAAGGAAATCCTGTCATTTGCACATGTATGAACCCGGTGGACACTATGTTAAGTGAAATAAGCCAGACACATAAACACAGATACTGCTGATCTCATATGTGGAGTCTAAAAAAGTTAAATTCATAGAAGCAGAGAGTAGAATGATGGTTATCAGGGGCTGGGGTGAGAGATGGGTAGGACTGGCCAAATTTCAGTTAGATGGAGAAATAAGTTCAGGAGATCTATTTATTGTACAACATGGTGACTATAGTTAATAATAATGTATTGGGTGGGCACACTGACTCATGCCTGTAATTCCAACACTTTAGGAGGCTGAGGCAGCAGGATCGCTTGAGGCCAGGAGTTTGAGACCAGCCTGGGCAACATGGTGAAACCCTGTCTCTACAAAAATTAAAAAAAAAAAAAAAATAGTCAAATGTGTTGGTAAGCACCTGTGGTTCCAGCTACTTGGAAGACTAAGGCAGAGGGTCTCTTGAGCCCAGGAGGTTGAGGACGCAGTGAGCCGTGACTGCATCATTGCACTCCAGCCTGGGCAACACAGTGAGACCCTTTCTCAAACAAACAAAATGTATCATATACTTGGAAATTGCTAAGAGTAGATTTTAAGTGTTTTCAACCACAAAAAAGTTATGTGAGGTAATGCATGTTTTAATTAGCTTGATTTAGTCATTCCACAATGTACACATATTTCAAAACATGTTGTATACCATAAATATATATAATTTTTGTCAATTAAAAGATAAGTTAAAAAAAAGAAAGTGGGACTTTTGGCAGTGAGTAGGTAATGAGGGCAGATCCCTCATGAATAGGGTGAACACCTTTAAAGAGACCCCAAAGGGATAACTAGCCCCTTCCACTATGTGAGTGAGAACACACTAGAAGGTGCCATCTATGAGGAATGGGCCCTCATCAGACATTGTATCTGCCAGTGCCTTGATCTTGGACTTCTTAGCCTCGAGAACTTTGAGAAATAAATTTCTATTCTTTTTTTTTTTCTCCTTTTTTGAGATGGAGTCTCGCACTGTCGCCCAGGCTGGTGTGCAGTTGTGCAATCGCGGCTCACTGCAACCTCCGTCTCCTGGGTTCAAGCAATTCTCCTGCCTCAGCCTCCCAAGTAACTAGGATTACAGGTGCCCCGCCACCACGCCTGGCTAACTTTTTTGTGTTTTTAGTAGAGACAGGGATTCACTATGTTGGCCAGGCTGCTCTTGAACTCCTGACCTCGTGATCCACCCACCTTGGCCTCCCAAAGTGCTGGGATTACAGGCATGAGCCACTGTGCTCAGCCTAAATTTCTATTCTTTTTAAGCTATGCAGTTATGGGTTGTTAGTTGATGGGTTGTTATAGTAACCCAAATAGACTAAGAAAACCAACTAAGGCCTAAGGCCTAACATAGGGCTGGCACATAGTAAACTTCAATATTTGTTTGTTGAATGAATGAATGCACATTCCTTGAATAATTTGCATTTGACTCTATTTTCCACTCCTACTTTTTACGTGTATAAAAACCATTTGTATACCTTTGAGAACCTAGATCCATGGTTCTCAAAGTGTGATCAGGAAAAAGAGATAAAGTGAGATTCACCAAAGTTGAAAACCTCTGTGCTTTACCACTTATCGGGTTTGTGGCTTTTTGCAAGTTATGTAACATGTCTGTGATGCAATTATCTCATATGTAATCATAATATACTTCACACAATTGTCATAGAGATTTTCTGAGATAAGTGATAATAATAATCGATAACACTTCCTGGGCACTTACTATGTATCTGCTGTGTTCTAACTCATCAGGTGAGGCACTATTTTCATTTCATAAAAAGGGATTAACATTGCCTGCACATATAAATATCATATTATTATTATTAACATTATTGTCGTCAATGATGAAAGAAGAGGCTGACAAGGCCTTTTCTTCCCACTCTGAGTGCACAGATCTCCTAGATGGATGTTTTGTGGGCGACCACTCTGTGACAGCCTGTTACTCCGTGCAACTGCATCCAGTCCAGTGCTTCTCACAGGTGAGCATGCATCAGAGTCAGTTGAAGGGCTTCTCAAAACAGATTACCAGGTCTTGTCCACCAGGTTTCTGATTCAATTGGTCTAGTACGGAGTCCAAGAATTTGCATTTCTGACAATTTCTCAGATGCTGCTGATGCTACCAGCCCCTAACCAAACATTTTAAAAATAATTATTTTATTGAAATATAATTCATATACCATAAAATAATTATTTAAAGTGTACCATTCAGTGATTTGTTACAATATTCACAGTTGTACAACCATCATCATTCTAGAACAAAGTACACATTTTTCTTAATTTTTCAATCTGTTTTAAAAATAGGTATACAAAACTACATTAAAAAGTAGAGATAGGAGGGGGGCGGAGCAAGATGGCTGAATAGGAACAGCTCCAGTCTCCAACTCCCAGCGCCAGCGACACAGAAGACAGGTGATTTCTGCATTTTCAACTGAGGTACTGGGATCATCTCACTAGGGAGTGCCAGACAATCGGTGCTGGTGAGCTGCTGCAGCCCGACCAGTGAGAGCTGAAGCAGGGCGAGGCATCGCCTCACCTGGGAAGCGCAAGGGGGAAGGGAATGCCTTTTCCTAGCCAGGGAACTGAGACACACAACACCTGGAAAATCGGGGAACTCCCACCCAAATACTGCGCTTTACCAAGGGTCTTAGCAATCGGGCACACCAGGAGATTATATCCCACACCTGGCCGGGAGGGTCCCACACCCACGGACCTACCTCACTGCTAGCACAGCAGTCTGTGACCTAACCGCGAGGCAGCAGCAAGGCTGGGGGAGGGGCACCCGCCATTGCTGAGGCTTAAGTAGATAAACAAAGCACCTGGGAAGCTCGAACTGGGTGGAGCTCACAGCAGCTCAAGGAGGCCTGCCTGTCTCTGTAGACTCCACCTCTGGGGACAGGGCACAGCTAAACAACAACAACAACAACAACAAGGCAGCAAAAACCTCTGCAGATGCAAACAACTCTGTCTGACAGCTTTGAAGAGAGCAGTGGATCTCCCAACACGGAGGTTGAGATCTGAGAACAGACAGACTGCCTGCTCAAGTGGGTCCCTGACCCCTGAGTAGCCTAACTGGGAGACATCCCCCACTCGGAGCAGACCGACACCCCACACCTCACACGGTGGAGTAAACCCCTGAGAGGAAGCTTCCAAAGCAAGAATCAGACAGGTACATTCGCTGTTCAGCAATATTCTATCTTCTGCAGCCTCTGCTGCTGATACCCAGGCAAACAGGGTCTGGAGTGGACCTCAAGCAATCTCCAACAGACCTACAGCTGAGGGTCCTGACTGTTAGAAGGAAAACTAACAAACAGGAAGGACACCCACACCAAAACCCCATCAGTACATCACCATCATCAAAGACCAGAGGCAGATAAAACCACAAAGAAGGGGAAAAAGCAGGGCAGAAAAGCTGGAAATTCAAAAAATAAGAGGGCATCTACCCGTGCAAAGGAACGCAGCTCATTGCCAGCAATGGATCAAAGCTGGACGGAGAATGACTTTGACGAGATGAGAGAAGAAGGCTTCAGTCCATCAAACTTCTCAGAGCTAAAGGAGGAATTACGTACCCAGTGCAAAGAAACTAAAAATCTTGAAAAAACAGTGGAAGAATTGATAACTAGAATAATTAATGCAGAGAAGGCCCTAAACGAACTGACAGAGATGAAAACCATGACACGAGAAATACGTGACAAATGCACAAGCTTCAGTAACTGACTCGATCAACTGGAAGAAAGAGTATCAGCGATTGAGGATCAAATGAATGAAATGAAGCGAGAAGAGAAATCTAAAGAGAAAAGAAGAAAAAGAAATGAACAAAGCCTGCAAGAAGTAAGGGATTATGTAAAAAGACCAAATCTATGTCTGATTGGGGTGCCCGAAAGTGAGGGGGAAAATGGAACCAAGTTGGAAAACACTCTTCAGGATATCATCCAGGAGAACTTCCCCAACCTAGTAGGGCAGGCCAACATTCAAATCCAGGAAATACAGAGAACGCCACAAAGATACTCCTCGAGAAGAGCAACTCCAAGACACATAATTGCCAGATTCACCAAAGTGGAAATGAAGGAAAAAATCTTAAGGGCAGCCAGAGAGAAAGGTCGGGTCAACAACAAAGGGAAGCCCATCAGACTAACAGCAGATCTCTCAGCAGAAACTCTACAAGCCAGAAGAGAGTGGGGGCCAATATTCAATATTCTTAAAAGAATTTTAAACCCAGAATTTCATATGCAGCCAAACTAAGTTTCATAAGTGAAGGAGAAATAAAATCCTTTACAGATAAGCAAATGCTTAGAGATTTTGTCACCACCAGGCCTGCCTTACAAGAGACCATGAAGGAAGCACTAAACATGGAAAGGAACAACCGGTACCAGCCATTGCAAAAACATGCCAAAATGTAAAGACCATCGAGGCTAGGAAGAAACTGCATCAACTAACGAGCAAAATAACCAGTTAATATCATAATGACAGGATCAAGTTCACACATAACAATATTAACCTTAAATGTAAATGGACTAAATGGTCCAATTAAAAGACACAGACTGGCAAACTGGATAAAGAGTCAAGACCCATCAGTTTGCTGTATTCAGGAGACCCATCTCACATGCAGAGACATACATATGCTCAACATAAAGGGATGGAGGAAGATCTACCAAGCAAATGGAGAACAAAAAAAAGTAGGGGTTGCAATCCTAGTCTCTGATAAAACAGACTTTAAACCATCAAAGATCAAAAGAGACAAAGAAGGCCATTACATAATGGTAAAGGGATCAATTCAACAGGAAGAGCTAATGATCCTAAATATATATGCACCCAATACAGGAGCACCCAGATTCATAAAGTCCTTAGAGACTTACAAAGAGACTTTGACTCCCATACAATAAGAATGGGAGACTGCAACACCCCACTGTCAACATCAGACAGATCACTGAGACAGAAAGTTAACAAGGATATCCAGGAATTGAACTCATCTCTGCAGCAAGCAGACCTAATAGACATCTACAGAACTCTCCACCCCAAATCAACAGAATATACATTCTTCTCAGCACCACATCACACTTATTCCAAAATTGACCTCATAATTGGAAGTAAAGCACTCCTCAGCAAATGTACAAGAACAGAAATTATAACAAACTGTCTCTCAGACCACAGTGCAATCAAATTAGAACTCTGGACTAAGAAACTCAATCAAAACAACTCAACTCCATGGCAACTGAATAATCTGCTCCTGAATGACTACTGGGTACAAACGAAATGAAGGCAGAAATAAAGATGTTCTTTGAAACCAATGAGAACAAAGATACAACATACCAGAATCTCTGGGACACATTTAAAGCAATGTGTAGAGGGAAATTATAGCACTAAATGCCCACAAGAGAAAGCTGGAAAGATCTAAAATTGACACTCTAACATCACAATTAAAAGAACTAGAGAAGCAAGAGCAAACACATTCGAAAGCTAGCAGAAGGCAAGAAATAACTAAGATCAGAGCAGAACTGAAAGAGATAGAGACACAAAAAAACCCTCCAAAAAAATCGATGAATCCAGGAATTGGTTTTTTGAAAAGATCAACAAAATTGATAGACCGCTAGCAAGACTAATAAAGAAGAAAAGAGAGAAGAATCAAATAGACGCAATAAAAAATGATAAAGGGGATATCACCACCGACCCCACAGAAATACAAACTACCATCAGAGAATACTATAAACACCTCTACGCAAATAAACTAGAAAATCTAGAAGAAATGGATAATTTCCTGGACACTTACACTCTCCCAAGACTAAACCAGGAAGAAGTTGAATCCCTGAATAGACCAATAGCAGGCTCTGAAATTGAGGCAATAATTAATAGTCTACCAACCAAAAAAAGTCCAGGACCAGATGGATTCACAGCTGAAATCTACCAGAGGTACAAAGAGGAGCTGGTACCATTCCTTCTGAAACTATTTCAATCAATAGAAAAAGAAGGAATCCTCCCTAACTCATTTTATGAGGTCAACATCATCCTGATACCAAAGCCTGGCAGAGACACAACAAAAAAAGAGAATTTTAGACCAATATCCCTGATGAATATCGATGCAAAAATCCTCAATAAAATACTGGCAAACCAGATCCAGCAGCACATCAAAAAGCATATCCACCATGATCAAGTGGGCTTCATCCCTGGGATGCAAGGCTGGTTCAACATACGCAAATCAATAAACATAATCCAGCATATAAACAGAACCAAAGACAAAAACCACATGATTATCTCAATAGATGCAGAAAAGGCCTTTGACAAAATTCAACAGCCCTTCATGCTAAAAACGCTCAATAAAATCGGTATTGATGGAATGTATCTCAAAATAATAAGAGCTATTTATGACAAACCCACAGCCAATATCATACTGAATGGGCAAAAACTGGAAAAATCTCCTTTGAAAACTGGCACAAGACAGGGATGCCCTCTCTCACCACTCCTATTCAACATAGTGTTGGAAGTTCTGGCTAGGGCAATCAGGCAAGAGAAAGAAATCAAGGGTATTCAGTTAGGAAAAGAAGTCAAAGTGTCCATCTTTGCAGATGACATGATTGTATATTTAGAAAACCCCATTGTCTTAGCCCAAAATCTCCTTAAGCTGATAAGCAATTTCAGCAAAGTCTCAAGATACAAAATTAATGTGCAAAAATCACAAGCATTCTTATACACCAGTAACAGACAAACAGAGAGCCAAATCATGAATGAACTTCCATTCACAATTGCTTCAAAGAGAATCAAATACCTAGGAATCCAACTTACAAGGGATGTAAAGGACCTCTTCAAGGAGAACTACAAACCACTGCTCAGTGAAATACAAGAGGACACAAACAAATGGAAGAACATACCATGCTCATGGATAGGAAGAATCAATATCATGAAAATGGCCATACTGCCCAAGGTAATTTGTAGATTCAATGCCATCCCCATCAAGCTACCAATGAGTTTCTTCACAGAATTGGTAAAAACTGCTTTAAAGTTCATATGGAACCAAAAAAGAGCCCGCATCTCCAAGACAATCCTAAGTCAAAAGAACAAAGCTGGAGGCATCACGCTACCTGACTTCAAACTATACTACAAGGCTACAGTAACCAAAACAGCATGGTACTGGTACCAAAACAGAGATATAGACCAATGGAACAGAACAGAGGCCTCAGAAATAATACCACACATCTACAGCCATCTGATCTTTGACAAACCTCAGAAAAGCAAGAAATGGGGAAAGGATTCCCTATTTAATAAATGGTGTTGGGAAAAATGGCTAGCCATAAGTAGAAAGCTGAAACTGGATCCTTTCCTTACTCCTTATACGAAAATTAATTCAAGATGGATTAGAGACTTGAATGTTAGACCTAATACCATAAAAATCCTAGAGGAAAACCTAGGTAATACCATTCAGGACATAGGCATGGGCAAGGACTTCATGCCTAAAAGCAAACGGCAATAAAAGCCAAAATTGACAAATGGGATCTAATTAAACTAAAGAGCTTCTGCACAGCAAAGGAAACTACCATCAGAGTGAACAGGCAACCTACAGAATGGGAGAAAATGTTTGCAATCTACTCATCTGACAAAGGGCTAATATCCAGAACCTACAAAGAACTCAAACAAATTTACAAGAAAAAAACAAACCACCCCATCAAAAAGTGGGCAAAGGATATGAACAGACATTTCTCAAAAGAAGACATTCATTCAGCCAACAGACACATGAAAAAATGCTCATCATCACTGGCCATCAGAGAAATGCAAATCAAAACCACAATGAGATACCATCTCACACCAGTTAGAATAGCAATCATTAAAAAGTCAGGAAACAACAGGTGCTGGAGAGGATGTGGAGAAATAGGAACACTTTTACACTGTTGGTGGGATTGTAAACTAGTTCAACCATGATGGAAAACAGTATGGCGATTCCTCTAGGATCTAGAACTAGATGTACCATATGACCCAGCCATCCCATTACTGGGGATATACCCAAAGGATTGTAAATCATGCTGCTATAAAGACACATGCACACGTATGTTTATTGCGGCACTATTCACAATAGCAAAGACTTGGAATCAACCCAAATGTCCATCAGTGACAGACTGGATTAAGAAAATGTGGCACATATACACCATGGAATACTATGCAGCCATAAAAAAGGATGAGTTTGTGTCCTTTGTAGGGATATGGATGCAGCTGGAAACCGTCATTCTCAGCAAACTATCGCAAGAAGAGAAAACCAAACACCGCGTGTTCTCACTTATAGGTGGGAACTGAACAATGAGATCACTTGGACTCGGGAAGGGGAACATCACACACTGGGGCTTATCATGGGGAGGGGGGAGGAGGGAGGGATTGCATTGGGAGTTATACCTGATGTAAATGACGAGTTGACGCGTGCTGACGAGTTGATGGGTGCAGCACAGCAACATGGCACAAGTATACATATGTAACAAACCTGCACGTTATGCACATGTACCCTAGAACTTAAAGTAGAATAATAATAATAAAAAAATAAAAAAATAATAAAAAGTAGAGATGGAGAAGTCTTCCCTCATCCCAATCACTTGGTTCCTCCCCTCTACTAGGTAACCCCTTTTATTTATTTTCTATATATCTATTTTGATGTTGCATTTCTTCATGCAGATATAAGCAATATGTTTTCCTGTTTTCTTGCACTAGAGAGGCAGCACACTATGAATCATATTCTGTCAATTGTTTTTTTCATTTAGTAAAGCTGGAGATCATTATGAAGGTATTAGCACGGCATATTTAATAGTCTCCTTACTCTCCAAGTAAACAAATATAACAATTGTTTCTAGTCTTTTGCTATTGCAATCTATGCTGCAATAAACACCCTTACATACATATCATTTCACATGTGTTATCATTTCATATGTGTCTCCTCTAAAATTCAGGTGTTGCCAAATAGGCCATGAAGGCTCCTCCATCATTAATGGGATTAAGGCTCTTATAAAAGAGGCTTCATGCAGCATTTGGCTAGCCTGCTTTCGTGGCCTTCTGCCTTCTTCTTTTCGTGGCCTTCATGCAGCAATAAGGCCCACACCAGACACCAAATGCCAGCTCCTTGATCTCAGATTTCTCAGAGTGAGAAAGTAAACGTCTGTTCTTTGTAAACTACCCAGTATCAGATATTCTGTTATAGCAGCACAAAACAGACTAAGACAATATGTGTGCAGGTGTATGTGTAGGATTAATTCCCAGAAGTATGATTGCTAGCTTAAAGAGTAAATACACTTATAATTTTGAAACATATTTTCACAGTCCCACTGATAGGAGTTGCCTAATTTTGTACTTTTGTTAGCAATACACGAGAGGACCCTTACCCCAATATGTGTTGTTGAGGACTTGGATTTTAGCCAATATGATAGGTGTGCAGTTTAAGTTTGCATTTTTCTTGTCATGAGACAGTATATTTTTCATTGTATAAAAGCCATTTTTGTTCCTTTGTCTGTGAACTGCCCTTGTCCTTTGCCCATTTTCTACTGGGTTTTTGGTTATTTCCCCCAAGGAATACTCTTGGTTACTCCTCCAAGAGTAATTTATACTTTAGGGGGTTGTTTCTATATGATATCAATATGAACTATTCTTCGATTTTGCCTTTTTTTTTTTTGCCATGCATAATTTAGGGTTTTTATGTAGTTGAATTGATCAATCTTTCCTATTACAACTAGGGCATTTTGAGTCATAGTTGGAAAACCTTTCTCCCACTCTAAGATTATAAAGGAATCTGGTCATGTTTTATTCTAATATCTTGACATTTTTTTCACGTTTAAATCTTGGATTCATTTGTAGCCTAGAGCACTATCATCTACCAGACTAAAAAAGAATATTGATGAGTAGATTCTAAACATTTCTCCCCATATTAGATCTTTCTTTAAATACAATCTTGCCCCATATATAAGACAGATGGAAGGAGAGCTGCCCTGAAGGTGCAGCAGAGATGCTCTTGTGAGTCGCAACCTCCCCAGACTCCATGGATCTCCATGGAATCCTTAGGATGGTTGTAAGCAGAGTGAAGACCACAGATATCTGCAGAACAACAACTAGGCCAAAAAGTTTGATGAGAAAAAAGTTAAAAGAAGGACTTTCTGGTTTGTCTTGATGTTTGCCATCGAGTGTTTGTTGAGGAGGAAATAAGACAAGACTGGAGAGGCCTCATAAGTCCCTTTTGGCAGGGGCTCATCTTTCTCATCAACAGTTCCCTTTTGCTGAGTTCATACGTTCAAGTGAAAAATTCCTCATGATTCTACTATGATCTGATTGGTGTAGTGGAGAATGCGTGGATCTTGGTATCACATATGAGTTCTAATCCTGAACACTTACTAGCTGTGCGGCCTCTGGCAAGTCATTTCTGTTTCACAATGAGTAGTTCATCCATAGTAAATAATTGAGTACTTTGTATATGGAAGACACTGTGCTAATTGATGGAGATACAAAAACGGTGAAGATAGAAATGGTATTACCTTACAGCATGGAGGTGGAGCCACATGGTATAACAAATAATCATCGTAATTATTTAGATTGTGATTGTCACAACATCTTCAACAGAGTAGGGGTCCTGTGGACATGAAGAATAGGGAGGTTCAGGCTTGCTAGTTTAGGGAAGCTGGCCACCAGGTTCAGGTTTGACAGGTGCATAGGAAATGGCATGGCAGAGGGAGGCCAGAGCCTTTTAGGCAAAAGGAAGAGCAAATGCTTATTAGACCCCAAGGCTGTAGGAGCTAGACACGTTTGACCACCAAAAGGAAGGCCAATATAGACAGCATCAACATCACCGTGGTGTCTGTGTGGAGAATGGATTGTATGTGTGTGGTGTGTGAGGGGCAACAGTGGATTAGGGGACATGGGTTAGGAGCTACCAGCAGTCTGGGCAAAACACACTAGCGGCCTGGGAAACAGTGGTGGCAGTGGAAAGTTGACAGATTGGTAAGGGACACAGACCTGTTCACAAAAATTCCTAGGTTTCTGGGTGAGCTATGGCCAGGTGGATGTCCACGCCACTACTGAGATGGTGAATTCTGAACAGGAGGAAGTTTGGAGAAAAATCCCAACATTTCGGCAGGACAGCACCTCCTCGTGGAGATAACAAGCGGGAGCCTCACCACAGGCCTGGTTGTGGGAGTGAAATGGGGACTCCTGGCGCGGTCGGGTGCACTTGCTGTGCTAAGACAGTGAGGCCCGGCGGCGGCGGCAATGGCAGACCTGGTTTCTTGGTGCAGTCCCAGTGGGAGGCCCGGTGTCCAAAATTCTCAACTAGATTAGGCATGCCGTTTATCTTGTTACAACTGTTGACAGTAATGGCACTAGCAATAATGTGCTTCCCAGGCGAAGATGGTTTTTCTTCTGTGTTTTCAGCCACTGCAGAGTGGACATCTACTATGAACCAAGTATCTGCGGCTTTAGGTACCAGATTCAAACACGGGATGTTGGCAGAACAGCGACTAGGACGGAGAGAAAACCTGAAGATGGATCAACCAGAAAGCAATGCATTTTCACAGAGGCACAAAAAAGTGCCTCTGAAGCAGAAGATTCACCTCCACTTCTGCGTCCTTTTGAGGCAACTTTCTGAGCATCCTTTCCTTCTCCGCAGGCCGACGCTTTTTCACCTTGTTAAACTACCTGGTAGCTTTCTCCATGGGAGGCGCCTTCCTCACAGTCCTCGGACCCAGTCAGACTCGTGGCCTTCCCCGGCTTCTGCTGGGTCGACTGTGGTCGGCGCCGCACGGTCTCAGACCCACTTCTCTCACGCCCTGAGGAGCGGCGGGCCCCGCGGGGCCCCTGTGCGCCCCGGCGAAATGTGGCAGGAACGCAATCTCCCGCCCCCTCAGATTCTGGCACCCCGTAGCCTTTCCGCAGGCTCCACGAGTTCTCCTGTTGATGTGATGACCAACATGCAGTTCGGGCTCTGGACACTTAGACTTTAGTCCTTACCCCCGGCCCCCAAACATGGGGAAACCACACCCTCTCTGCTCCAGTCACCAGCAGCCACTCCCATTCCTTAAGTATCCATTATTGCATGTGTAGCCTACTTTTCTGGTTTTCATTTTTATTTAAGGTCAGTTGTTGCCTGACAACACAAACGAAAGTAACTGAATTCGAAAGACAACACTTGGAGGCGGCCCCCACTCCAGGCGCCAGCCCAGCAGCTCTCCCGAATCCCCCAGGAGCTCGCGGGCGAGCAACGCCACAGCCCAGAGCGCACCCCGTAGACCCCACCAGCCCCGGGGGCGGAAGCTCTCCCCTCCGCGCTGCACTCCTTCCGGGCTCTGGGCCCAACCAGGCAGTCCCGGAGGCCCTGCCCCCCGCCGAAGCCCCGCCCTGCGCCCGAGCGCCCGCCAATGGCAGCGCGCGGTGCGGCGCGCCGAGGTGGGACGGCGGCGCGCTGAGGGGGCGGTACGCTCAGGCTTCGCTTCTGGAGATGCCCCGCGGCTGGCGCGCTGGAGTTTCGAAGGTAGGCTCTGGGTTGGGAGTGGGTGCTGCGCCGTTTCCCGCGTTGCGGGCAAGCGGCGGGCCGGCGCGGGGCCGGCCCAGGGCTGCTGGGGTGAGAGAGGGTGGGCGTTGGGAGTGGAGGGCTAGGTGGTGGTGGGTCCCGTCTGCTCGCGTGGAGCCAGCCAGCGCAGCGGGGTGCCGCCCCCAGGTCCGGGTCTGGTCCTGGCGTGTGGGCCGGGCCCTCAGCCGCAGTACGGAAGGCAAGGGGTGGGGCCGCCGAGGGACGCAGCGGGCGGGAGGGTGTGTCCGCCTCGGGGATACTTGGCTTTACTTTTGTCTGTTTTTGATTCTGGTGTACTGCACCAAACAGCAGGTAATCCTGGCATGGCTTTGCCAGTCTCCTCGGATAATCCCCTGTCAACTCTGCCTTTCTTCCTGCAGCACTGGGAGGGGACTGTGCGTCTGACCGCCCAGTTCTTGGACACCGCGCTGCCTCGGGGTCCAGAACGAGCGCGGGTGCCTAGGAATCGTTGGGTGAATGGTGTTTAATTGCACCTGTATCCGCCAGTGCATCCTTTTTTGTTCTGCTAATTGTGCTTGTTCTGGCATGTGTCCTTTATCGTTTTAAAGTTCCTTCTAACTTCCTTGCTTTCAAATACGTTTGTCTCATAGTAAAATAGTTTTTAAAAAGCAAACACAGGACCTCCTTTCTTGACTCTTCCCTTTACTCGAAAACTTCTGAAAAAAATAGTCCACATATACTGGTTCAACTTCTTTACCACTACCATGCTTTCTTGCTTCTCAAATACCATTTATTATCAGCCCACACCATCAATTTTGCGACTGGCTTTAGGGAATAAAGAAATTCATTTCAGGCACCTCTGTTGATTATAAGATACAGCCTGATTTCAGAAGTATTAATGTATGAAAAGAAATCAAGGAAATACATCAATTTGCTAAATCCAGTGTAAGTTATTTACTTGGTCATTGGAGCATTTGACACATTGACCACCTGCTTTTATTTCTTTTGGAACATCCCTGATGTTGCTACCCTGATTGTCTTCCTGTCTTGCAACAGCTTATTTTCTTCTCTTTACTGTGTTCGTGCCATGTTCTAATTTTTGACCTTGTGCTGCTTCTCATTTTCCACATTTGCTTTGGGCAATTATCATACATTGAAGTTAATTGTCATTGCTGTATAGATGACTTTCAGATCTATATTAGATCTTTCCCTAGAGCTCAAACTTGGTGCATCACAAAATCATCATCTCACCCTTAGTCCTCCAGGCCCTAACAGTTTCTCTTGACTCAGAAATCTTAGTATTTTTGAATTGACGTTCATTTCTGGTCTCTTCATCTTGTCGTTTTTCAAGACTCTTATGAAATTTTTTTAGTAGTCGTACAGTTGTCTATTGTGTAATACGTTGCTGAAAACTGAAGAAGTTCATAACAAATATTTATTATATCATAGAGTTTCTGAGAGTCAGGAATCTGAGAACGGCTCAACTATGTGGTTGTAGTTCAGGATCTCCCACAAGGCTGCAGTCAAATAAAGGTCATTGGAGCTGGAGAATACAGTTCCAAGCTCACTCACATGGTTGTTTCTTGATAGCTCCATAGGGCAGCTTAAAACAGGGTCCTGGCTTTCCCAAGAGCAAGAGAGAGAGCAACAAGATATTCGCCCCCGTTCTTTCATAGCCTAATCTCAGAAGTGACATCCCATCTGCTGTCTATTCATTGCATGGACCAACCCGGTACAATGTATGAGGAGACTATAGAGGATCCCCAGGAGCTGGGGATCACAGGGCCCACCTTGGAGGCTGGCTTCCACAGTATTTCCCAGGAATTTATTTTTTGTTTTTGTCTCCCTTGGTCAGTCTCAAAGGACTTTAATGGTTGGAGTGTTGCTGTGTGGTGCCAGCTAGCATGCTCCCATTCCATCTTCAGAGGTGACTTTCCCTTAGGCACTACTTTGATTATATTGTTAGTCCTCTACCTAAATCTCGTTTTACTTATTGGCTACATCATAATTTATTGCAGACTTACCCTGTGTTTAGTGCTTTATATGTATTAACTAATTTATTTTAACAGTCCTGTGAGGCAGATACCATTAGTCTTGTTTTATGGATGAGGTAACTGTGGCTCAGCAGAGAGGCTAATTTGCCTTAGGTCACAGAGCAGTTAAGGGAAGAAGCTAGGATTTATATTCAGCTAGTCTGCCCCAGACCTTGCTTTTGTTCAGGCTCTCAGCCTGCTTTTCACAGCCTCCATAATGTATCTGTGTCTTATTTCTTAACTTTACAGCTTTGTTCATTATTTATCTTATAGGTAAAATAGACTATTGCTGTCACTGTACTTTCTTGCCCCTTAGTGGTAATTGCATATATTCTTGGTTTGGAATAATGCCAGTTCTCCCATTTCTGCTGATTGATAATTTTTTTTTTTTGGGGGGGGGTTGGTGGGGGACGCAGTCTTGCTGTGTTGCCCAGGCTGGAATGCAGTGGCGCAATCTCGGCTCACTGCAAGCTCCACCTCCCAGGTTCATGCCATTCTTCTGCCTTAGCCTCCCTCCCGGGTCGCTGGGACTACAGGCACCCGCCACCACACCCAGCTAATTTTTAAAAATTTTTGTTAGAGACGGGGTTTCACCGTGTTAGCCTGGATGGTCTCAATCACCTGACGTCGTGATCTACCTGCCTCAGCCTCCCAAAGTGCTGGGATTACAGGTGTGAGCCACTGCTTCCAGCCATGGAATCTTTATCATCCATTGAGGCCTACTCCAAATCCCACCTTCTCCCAAATTATCCCAGCTGTAAATGAACTTTCTTCTGTAGTCTGTGGAATTTTATGTAGGTAACTCTTACTACTCCGTGTCTTACATTAGGTTTATTTGTGTCTACACCTTTATTGGCTTACAGTCTAGACATTTAAGATTAGGGACTATTTCTTCAGCGTATATTCCCCAGAGTACCTGTCATATCCCTTGTACATACTAGATACCTAATAAACATGTGATTAATTTATGAAAGGGGAACTAGTTTAGAAGATTTGCAAGTGTTCTAGGTGTGAAGAAACATGAGGAAATACCCTAGTCTGAAGACTTGGGTATCAGCCTCAGCAATACAGTTGAATGATTTTGCAATTTTGGACAAGCCACACAGATGTATCAGGACTCTTAAGATGAAAAGTGATGTGGTCATGGACTAAAGTAGTGGAATTAGGAATAGAATGGAAAGGACTGAGTTGATAGACTACAAATGGAAGGTGAGATTTAGGCAACTGCAATTGAAAGAGGAAGAGGAAGGAACCCATGATGATTCAGGAAGTTGAACCTGTGAGAAGTGGGAAAGTCATTTGCCCCTTAACTGATATTAGGATATATAGATATGTGGAATTTAAGACTCAAGGAGATTAAGGCAGTCAGTTGCTCAAAGACTGAGGTATCTTAGTTCTTTCCTCACTTCCCTCCATGGGTTTCTCCTGCTTTAGCCCCTCACTATCCCTTAACATGCTGTGATTCTTCCCTTTATGCCTTGTGTTCTCCCTTACCTTATGAAGTAGCCAAGGACGACCACATATACTCCTGTTCTTGGGCAGCAGCTTGCCTTTTGAGATTTTCTTTTTTTCTTTCTTTCTTTCTTTTTTTTTTTTTTTTTTTTTTGAGACAGAGTCTTGCTCAGCCACCCAGGCTGGAGTGCAGTGGCCCGATCTCAGGTCACTGCACCCACCGTCTCCTGGGTTTAAGTCGTTCTCCTGTCTCAGCCTCCTGAGTAGCTGGAATTATAGGCACTTGCCATCATGCCCGGCTAACTTTTTTTGTACTTTAGAAGAGACGGAGTTTCACCATGTTGATCAGGCTGGTCTTGAACTCTTGACTTCAGGTGATCCACCCGCCTTAGCCTCCCGCAGTGCTAGGATTACAGGTGTGAGCCACTGCGCCCGGTGCCTTTTGAGATTTTCTGTTCCTCCCCAGCTGTAATACTCTCACAGCTCCTTTCACCTCGTTAGGCTGAGTTATAGCTTCTAGCTCCTCGCCCCGCCTTCTGCTCACTCTTCCACTGAAAGAAAAACTATCTCGGCAAGATCATGAAAGAGAGAAATAAAGGAAGAGTACATCTTGCTGATGACACCTTCTTTCTCTAACCGTTTGGGTCCCTCTCATCACTGAAACTTCTTTTCTTTCTTTTATTTTTATTTTTTATGTTTTGAAACAGGGTCTCACTCTGTCACCCTAAGCTGGAGTGCAGTGGTGCGATGTGGCTCTTTGCACCCTCGACCTCTCAGGCTTAAGCGATCCTCCCACCTCAGCCTCCCCAGTAGCTGAAACTACAGGGGTGCACCACAACACCCAGCTTGTTTTTAAATTTTTTGTGGAGATGGTGTCTTGCCATATTATCCAGATTAGTCTTGAACTCCTGGCCTCAAGCAATCCTCCGTGCCTTAGCCTTCCAAAGTGCTGGGATTATAGGCATGAGCCACGGCACTCAGCCAATTTATTTTATTTCTGGTGCTTCTTGCACTAGGGCAAGCAGATGGTAGGTATTGATTAAATACAATGTGCACATGAGTTTGAAGAGTACTCAAGGCTGCAGTTTGAAAAGTGTTTTCTTTGTCAAGAAAGGGCAACATTTTGCCTCTTTGAAGTAGGAAGGAAGAAGCCAATGGGGAGAGTCAGGACCTTTTAGTATCTTAGAAGGATTGGATTCCATTACAGAGCAGAGTTAGTTTCAGAGAATAGTAACATTTCCCCCGGAGACTGTAGGGAAGAAGGAGAGCTCAGTAGATGGGAAGTTAGCTGATTTTTACGATGGCTAATTTTTTTTTCCTGGGGAAGATGTGACAACATGAGCTATGGGGCTGATACGGAGATGTCGAGAAGTGTGGGTATGGAACTCACATGTATGTGTGAGATTCTGTGTAGGGGTGTGTGTGTGTGTGTGAATGAATGGAGGACTAGGGAATAAGTGTTCAACAGTGGTCAAGGACATGTAATAAGAATAACTGGAGGGAGCTGCTATCATTTTTGGACTTTTTTCCAGTGGCGCCATGGGTTGGTGATTGGTAACCCCATGGGTTGGTCAAAGGGTAGGGGTCTTAGTGCTTGAAAGGCAGCACTGAAGAAGTAGGCTATAGAGTGCAGAATGGCATGGGAGACATCATGATTGGGAGGGAGTGACTCTGCTAATGTGAGTAGGACTGAAAAGTCCCAGTGAATTTTCAGATACTTAGAGCCCAGTCAGAAACTCACTTGTGGTGCCTATGTGTGGGAAGTGATTGTATAGTTGTTGATAGACACTTTTATTAACGTGAGATAATGGAGAACAAGTGGCTAGAATCTTTAGTTTTGGACATAGACATACATGGGAGAAAATCTTGACACATTGCTTCCTAGCTCTCTGAATAGGGCAATATACCTAACATTGAGTTATCTTTTTTTTATAAAATGGGGTTAATACCTATGTTGCTGGGTTGATGTGAGGATTAAGTAATGAGAATGCATGGGATGATATACTGAGCATATAAGCACTCAATAAATGTTGGTGATAATGAAAGCAATTAATAATGAAACACCATGATAATTAAATCATATGAGGACAAAGATAGTGTACATCCTCTACTACTTTGTCTCTAGATTTCCCTGGAATTGCTGTCTTTCAGCTTGTTGAACAAGAAAAAAAGGCTCATTTTCAAGTTTTTCAGTGATGGCAGGAAATTCTCATAGTTATCTTGGTAGGAGTACCTCATGGTTCCAGTTTAGGGCCTTGATAATCTCATTGAATGATTTACTGCTGGCTCTACATCTCAGAATTAGACTACTTAGTATAGACATCTCAGTTGTCTTGTTGTTGGTTTTTTTTTTTTTTTTTTTGGGAGACGTTCTTCCTCTGTCACCCAGGCTGTGGGGCGCGGGGGCACAGGGACGTGATCATGACTCACTGCAGTCTTGAGCTCCTGGGCTGAAGGGATCCTCCCATTTTGGCCTCCCGAGTAGCTGGGACCACAGGCCATGCCACTGTGCCTGGCTAATATTTAAGTTTCTTTTGTAGAGATAGGGTCTTGCTGTGTTACTGAGACTGGTTTTCAATTCCTGGCCTCAAGCATTCTTTCTCCTTGGCCTCCCAAAGGCTAGGATTACAGCGTGAACCACTGTGCCTGGCCTAGAGGTTGTCTTATTCCTCAAACCAAAGGGAAGGAGAGCTTTATATTGAAAACTTTCTGTATGTTAAACACTTTGCATAGAGTACCTTACTTAAGGGAAAACGTGTTTTCTTTTTAGTCAAAATAATACATGTTTATAGGTAAGGTAAAATACTACAAAAAAGTTTATTGTAAAACCCAGCAGTCCCTTGCACATCTCATTCCATTTATTTTAATTGAGATGATTGTAAATTCACAGACAATTGTGAGTAACATAGAGAATAATTGTTTATAAACTAATTCTGGAGGCTGGACCTTGCTAGATCAAAGTGTTGACAGATTTCATGTCTGGTGAGGGCCTGCTTTCTGGTTAATAGCCATATTCTCACCATGTCTTTATATGGTGGAAGAGGTAAAGGAGCTCTCCAAGATCTCTTTTATAAGGGCATCAATCCCGTAACTTCTAATCACCTACCAAAGGCCCCACCTCCTAATACCATCACCTCAGGGGTTAGGATTTCAACAAATATATTTTGAGGAGGCATAAACGTCAGGCCATAGCAATTCTGTGCAGTTCTATCACATGTAGATTCTGTAGGTTTGTGTATCCACCACCACAGTCAAGTTACTGTCCATCAGCACAAGTATCTCTTTTATAATCACAGTCACTCACTTCCAGTAACTCCAGCTCCCCTAATTACTAGAAAAAAATTTGTCATTTCAAGCATGTTACATAAATGGAATCACGTAGTATGTAACCTTTTGAGGTTGTTGTTGTTTTTTTTCTTTTTCTGAGATGGAGTTTTACTCTTGTTGCCCAGGCTGGAGTGCAATGGCATGATCTCGGCTCACTGTAACCTCTGCTCCCTGGGGTCAAGTGATTCTCCTGCCTCAGTCTCCCGAGTAGCTGGGATTACAGGCATGCATTGCCACACCTGGCTGATTTTGTATTTTTAGTAGAGATGGGGTTTCACCATGTTGGTCAGGCTGGTCTCGAACTCCTGACCTCAGGTGATCCGCCCGCCTCGGCATCCCAAAGTGCTGGGATTACAGACATGAGCCACAGTGCCTAGTCTGAGGTTTTTTTTTTTAAATACAACATCAAACTCTCATGATTTATCCAAGTTGTTTTGAATATCAGTAGTTTCTTTTTGTTTTGTTTTGTTTTTATTTGTTTTTTTGAGTTGGAGTCTCACTGTCTTGCCCAGGCTGGAGTGCAATAGCGCAATCTCAGCTCGCTGCAACTTTCTGCCTCCCCAGTTCAAATGATTCTGCTGCCTCAGCCTCCCGAGTAGCTGATACTACAGGCGCCCGCTGCCATGCCCGGCTAATTTTTTGTATTTTAGTAGAGACAGGGTTTCACCTTGTTGCCCAGGCTGGTCTTGAACTCCTGAGCTCAGGCAATCTGCCCTCCTTGGCCTCCCAAAGTGCTAGGATTACAGGCATGAGCCACCGCGCCCAGCCAGTAGTTTCCTTGTTTTAATTGCTGAGTAGTGTTCCATATAATGGACATACCAGAGTTTGGATTAACATTTATTATTGAAGGACCTCTAGGCTGCTTTCAGATTTTGGTTATTGCAAATAAAACTGCTATAAACATTTGTGTACAAGTTTTTGTGTGAACATAAGTTTTCATTTCTCTGAGATAAATGCCTAAGTGTGTAATTACCAGAACCTATGGTAATTTGATGTTTAACTCTGTAAGAAAGTGACAAACTTTTTGAAAGTGGTTGTATCTGTATAATTTTACAGTCTCATTGGCAATGTTGTTACTCAGTTTTATAGATAATAAAATCCACCTTTTTAAAGTGGAAAATCCAGTGGTTTCTAGTATATTTACAGAGTTGTACAAACGTTCCTAATTGTAGAATATTTTCATGACCCCAAAAAGAAACCCCCTAGCTATTACTAGTCACTCCCCATTCTCTCTTCCCTCATCCATTGGCAACCACTAAGCTACTTTCCGTGTGTATGGATTTGCCTATTCTGGACATTTCACATAAAGTGTGGTCATTTTGTGACTGGCTTCTTTCATTAAGCATAATGTTTTCCAGGTTTATACATGTTGTTGCATGTATCAGTACTTCATTCCTATTTATTTTGAATACATTTTTCATTGCATGGACATACTGCATTTTAAAAATCCATTTGTTAGTTGATAGACATTTGGATTATTTCCTCTTTTGGGCTGTTAAGAATAATGTTGCTTTGAACATATTTTTTTTTAAAATTTAGATGAGGTCTCACTATATTGCCCAGGCTGGTCTCAAACTCCTGGGCTCAAGAGATCCTCCCATCTCAGCTTCCCAAGGTGTTGGGATTACAGCCGTGAGCCACCATGCCTGGCCTGTGTTGAACGTTTGTGTATGTGTTTTTATGTAGACCTAAGTTTTTTTTCTCTAGCAGTGGAATTTTGGGGTCACATAATAACTGTATGTTTACGTTTTGGATAACTTAAAATTTTCCAAAGTGGTTGCACCTTTTACAGTCTCACCAGCAAGGAATGAATATTCTAATTTTGCCACATTCTTGCTAACACTTGCCATTGCCTGTCGTTTGATTTTAGTCATCCTAGTGGTTATGAAGTGTCACCTCACTGTGGTTTGGTTTACAGTTCTCTAATGAGGTTGAACATCTTTTCATGTACTTATTGGGCATTTCTGTATCTTGAAGAAGTGTTTATTCAGCATATTTGGCTGCATTTTCATTGGGTTATTTGCCATTTTATTGTTTAATCATGAGTTCTTTAAAATTCTGTATACTGTTCCCCTATAAGATGTATGATTTGCAGATATTTTCTCCCATTCTTTGGGTTTCCTTTTCATTCTCTTATTGAAGTACAAATGTTTTAAATAATTTTGATGAGGTCCAATTTGTTTTTTCTTTTGTTGCTTGTGCTTTTTGGTGTCATGTCTAATAAATCATTGCCTAAACCAAGGTCACAAAGATTTATTCCTATGTTTTCTTCCAAGGGTTATAGTTTTAGCTCTTACATTTAGGTCTGTGATTCATTCAGAGTTAATTTTTCTACACAGTGAGATAGGGATACAACTTCATTCTTGTGGATGTGGATACTCAGTTGTCCCAACACTCTTTGTTGAAAAAAATTGTTCTTTGTCCTTGAATTGTCTTGGCACTTTTTTGTTTTAATTGAAAATCAGTTGACCATAAAAGTAAAGATTTGTTTCTGGCCTATTAATTCTATTCCACTGATCTCATGTCTCCCTTTATTTTAGTACCATCTTGTTTTAATTACTGTAACTTGGCAGTGTCGAAATTAGACGTGTGAGTTTCTGACTTGTTTTCTGTTTTGAGATTTTTTAAACTGTTTTGGGTTTGTTGCATTCCCATATGAATAATAGCAGCTTGTCAATTTCTGCAGAAAGCCATCTGGGATTTTGATTGGGTTGAATATATAGACAAATTAGAGAATATTATCATCTTAATATTATTTCCTGTGAGCATGGGTTGTCTTTTTCATTTATTTAGATCTTCTTTAATTTCTAGCTATGTTTTACAGTTTTCAGTGAAAAAGTCCTGTACTTCTTTGGTTAAATTTGTTCCTAGGAGTTTTATTCTTTTTTTTTTATTATTATACTTTAAGTTCTAGGGTACATGTGCATAACGTGCAGGTTTGTTACATATGTATACTTGTGCCATGTTGCTGTGCTGCACCCATCAACTCGTCAGCACCCATCAACTCATCATTTACATCAGGTATAACTCCCAATGCAATCCCTCCCCCCTCCCCCCTCCCCATGATAGGCCCCGGTGTGTGATGTTCCCCTTCCTGAGTCCAAGTGATCTCATTGTTCAGTTCCCACCTATGAGTGACAGCATGCAGTGTTTGGTTTTCTGTTCTTGTGATAGTTTGCTGCAAATGATGGTTTCCAGCTGCATCCATGTCCCTACAAAGGACACAAACTCATCCTTTTTGATGGCTGCATAGTATTCCATGGTGAATATGTGCCACATTTTCTTAATCCAGTCTGTCACTGATGGACATTTGGGTTGATTCCAAGTCTTTGCTATTGTGAATAGTGCCGCAATAAACATACGTGTCCATGTGTCTTTATAGCAGCATGATTTATAATCCTTTGGGTATATCCCCAGTAATGGGATGGCTAGGTCATATGGTACATCTAGTTCTAGATCCTAGAGGAATCGCCATACTGTTTTCCATAATGGTTGAACTAGTTTACAATCCCACCAACAGTGTAAAAGTGTTCCTATTTCTCCACATCCTCTCCAGCACCTGTTGTTTCCTGACTTTTTAATGATCGCCATTCTAACTGGTGTGAGATGGTATCTCATTGTGGTTTTGATTTGCATTTCTCTGATGGCCAGTGATGATGAGCATTTTTTCATGTGTCTGTTGGCTGTATGAATGTCTTCTTTTGAGAAATGTCTGTTCATATCCTTTGCCCACTTTTTGATGGGGTGGTTTGTTTTCTTCTTGTAAATTTGTTTGAGTTCTTTGTAGGTTCTGGATTATTAGCCCTTTGTCAGATGAGTAGATTGCAAACATTTTCTCCCATTCTGTAGGTTGCCTGTTCACTCTGATGGTAGTTTCTTTTGCTGTGCAGAAGCTCTTTAGTTTAATGAGATCCCATTTGTCAATTTTGGCTTTTGCTGCCGTTGCTTTTGGTGTTTTAGACATGAAGTCTTTGCCCATGCCTATGTCCTGAATGGTACTACCTAGGTTTTCCTCTAAGGTTTTTATGGTATTAGGTCTAACATTTAAGTCTCTAATCCATCTTGAATTAATTTTCGTATAAGGAGTAAGGAAAGGATCCAGTTTCAGCTCTCTACTTATGGCTAGCCAATTTTCCCAGCACCGTTTATTAAATAGGGAATCCTTTCCCCATTTCTTGTTTCTCTCAGGTTTGTCAAAGATCAGATGGCTGTAGATGTGTGGTATTATTTCTGAGGCCTCTGTTCTGTTCCATTGGTCTATATCTCTGTTTTGGTACCAGTGCCATGCTGTTTTGGTTACTGTAGCCTTGTAGTAGAGTTTGAAATCAGGTAGCGTGATGCCTCCAGCTTTGTTCTTTTGACTTAGGATTGTCTTGGAGATGTGGGCTCTTTTTTGGTTCCATATGAACTTTAAAGCAGTTTTTTCCAATTCTGTGAAGAAACTCATTGGTAGCTTGATGGGGATGGCATTGAATCTACAAATTACCTTGGGCAGTATGGCCATTTTCACGATATTGATTCTTCCTATCCATGAGCATGGTATGTTCTTCCATTTGTTTGTGTCCTCTTGTATTTCACTGAGCAGTGGTTTGTAGTTCTCCTTGAAGAGGTCCTTTACATCCCTTGTAAGTTGGATTCCTAGGAATTTGATTCTCTTTGAAGCAATTGTGAATGGAAGTTCATTCATGATTTGGCTCTCTGTTTGTCTGTTACTGGTGTATAAGAATGCTTGTGATTTTTGCACATTAATTTTGTATCCTGAGACTTTGCTGAAGTTTCTTAACAGCTTAAGGAGATTTTGGGCTAAGACAATGGGGTTTTCTAAATATACAATCATGTCATCTGCAAACAGGGACCATTTGACTTCTTCTTTTCCTAACTGAATACCCTTGATTTCTTTCTCTTGCCTGATTGCCCTAGCCAGAACTTCCAACACTATGTTGAATAGGAGTGGTGAGAGAGGGCATCCTGTCTTGTGCCAGTTTTCAAAGGGAATTTTTCCAGTTTTTGCCAATTCAGTATGATATTGGCTGTGGGTTTGTCATAAATAGCTCTTATTATTTTGAGGTACGTTCCATCAATACCGAATTTATTGAGCGTTTTTAGCATGAAGGGCTGTTGAATTTTGTCAAAAGCCTTTTCTGCATCTATTGAGATAATCATGTGGTTCTTGTCTTTAGTTCTGTTTATATGCTGGATTATGTTTATTGATTTGCGAATGTTGAACCAGCCTTGCATCCCAGGGATGAAGCCCACTTGATCATGGTGGATACGCTTTTTGATGTGCTGCTGAATCCGGTTTGCCAGTATTTTATTGAGGATTTTTGCATCGATATTCATCAGGGATATTGGTCTAAAATTCTCTTTTTTTGTTGTGTCTCTGCCAGGCTTTGGTATCAGGATGATGTTGGCCTCATAAAATGAGTTAGGGAGGATTCCCTCTTTTTCTATTGATTGGAGTAGTTTCAGAAGGAATGGTACCAGCTCCTCCTTGTACCTCTGGTAGAATTCAGCTGTGAATCCATCTGGTCCTGGACTTTTTTTGGTTGGTGGGCTATTAATTATTGCCTCAATTTCAGAGCCTGCTATTGGTCTATTCAGGGATTCAACTTCTTCCTGGTTTAGTCTTGGAAGAGTGTAAGTGTCTAGGAAATTATCCATTTCTTCCAGATTTTCTAGTTTATTTGCATAGAGGTGTTTATGGTATTCTCTGATGGTAGTTTGTATTTCTGTGGGGTCGGTGGTGATATCCCCTTTATCATTTTTTATTGCATCTATTTGATTCTTCTCTCTTTTCTTCTTTATTAGTCTTGCTAGCGGTCTGTCAATTTTGTTGATCGTTTCAAAAAACCAACTCCTAGATTCATTGATTTTTTTGGAGGGTTTTTTGTATCTCTATCTCTTTCAGTTCTGCTCTGATCTTAGTTATTTCTTGCCTTCTGCTAGCTTTCGAATGTGTTTGCTCTTGCTTCTCTAGTTCTTTTAGTTGTGATGTTAGAGTGTCAATTTTAGATCTTTCCAGCTTTCTCTTGTGGGCATTTAGTGCTATAAATTTCCCTCTACACATTGCTTTAAATGTGTCCCAGAGATTCTGGTATGTTGTATCTTTGTTCTCATTGGTTTCAAAGAACATCTGTATTTCTGCCTTCATTTCGTTATGTACCCAGTAGTCATTCAGGAGCAGGTTATTCAGTTTCCATGTAGTTGAGTGGTTTTGATTGAGTTTCTTAGTCCAGAGTTCTAGTTTGATTGCACTGTGGTCTGAGAGACAGTTTGTTATAATTTCTGTTCTTGTACATTTGCTGAAGAGTGCTTTACTTCCAATTATGTGGTCAATTTTGGAGTAAGTGCGATGTGGTGCTGAGAAGAATGTATATTCTGTTGATTTGGGGTGGAGAGTTCTGTAGATGTCTATTAGGTCTGCTTGCTGCAGAGATGAGTTCAATTCCTGGATATCCTTGTTAATTTTCTTTGTCGTTGATCTGTCTAATGTTGACAGTGGGGTGTTGAAGTCTCCCATTATTATTGTATGGGAGTCTAAGTCTCTTTGTAAGTCTCCCTTACAAAGGGAATTGATCCCTTTACCATTATGTAATTGATCCCTTTACCATTATGTAATTGCCTTGTCTCTTTTGATCTTTGATGGTTTAAAGTCTGTTTTATCAGAGACTAGGATTGCAACCCCTGCTTTTTTTTGTTCTCCATTTGCTTGGTAAATCTTCCTCCATCCCTTTATTTTGAGCCTATGTATGTCTCTGCGTGTGAGATGGGTCTCCTGAATACAGCAGACTGATGGGTCGTGACTCTTTATCCAGTTTGCCAGTCTGTGTCTTTTAATTGGAGCATTTAGTCCGAGTTTTATTCTTTTTGATGCTATTTTGAATGCAGTTCTTCTGGCACATGCTACTGCACCTGGCTAATATTTTTTGTTAATTTTTTGGTAGAGATGGAGTCTCACTGTGTTGCCCAGGCTGGTCTCAAATTCCTGGGCTCAAGATATGCTCCTGTTTTGGCCTCGCAAAGCTCTGGGATTATAGGCATGAGCCAACCGCACCCAGCTCAATTGGTTTTTTAAAATATTGAGATTGTATCCTGCAACTTTGCTGAACTCATTTATTGGTTCTAATAGTTGTTTGGGTTTTCTGGGGTGTGGATTCCTTAGGATTTCCTATGTACAGGATCATGCAGCTAGGCATGGTGGCTCACACCAGTAATCCCAGCACTTTGGGAGGCTGAGGCAGGTGGATCACTTGAGCGTAGGAGTTTGAGACCAACCTGGGCAACATGGTGAAACTTAGTCTCTACAAAAACCACAAAAATTAGCAGGGTGTGGTAGCTCATGCCTGTGGTCCCAGCTACTTGGGAGGCTGAGGCAAGAGGATTGCTTGAGCCGAGGAGGTAGAAGCTTCAGTGAGCCATGATCGTGCTACTGCACTCCAGCCTGGGCAACAGAGTGAGACTCTCTCTTCCCCCGCCCCTCTCAAAATGGAATCTTGCTCTGTTACCCAGGCTGGAGTGGAGTGGCACCATCTCAGCTCACTGCAACCTCTGCTTCCTGGGTTCAAGTGATTCTTCTGCCTCAGCCTCCTGAGTAGTTGGGTTAGAGGCATGTGCCACCATGCTTGGTTAATTTTTGTATTTTTAGTAGAGACGGGCTTTCACCATGTTGGCCGGGCTGGTGTCAAACTCCTGACCTTGTGATCCACCCACCTCGGCCTCCCAAAGTTCTGGGATTACAGGTGTGAGCCACCGCACCCGGCCAACCATGTCTCTTAAAAAAAAAAAAAAGAAAGAAAACAAACAAAACACCATGCTGTCTGTCAGTAGACATTATTACTTCCAATTTAGACATCTTTTATTTCTTCTCCTTGCCATGGCTAGAACCTCCAGTCAAATATTGAATGTAAATGGGAAGAGTTGACATTATTTCTTGTTCTTTCTTTTAGGGATAAAGCATCCAATATTTGACTATTCTGTTTAATGTTAGCTGTGGGTTCTTTGTACGTTTTTATCAGGTTGAGGAAATAACCTTCTATTGCTAGTTTGTTGAGAGTTTTTACCGTGGAATAGTTGTTGGCCTTTGTCAGTTGCTTTTCCTACATCTAATTGAGGCAATCCTGTGGTTTTTATCCTTTATTTTGTTAATATAACATATGACATTGATTGAATTTTGAATATTACATCAACTTTTTATTCCTGGGAAAAATGTCTATTGGTTATAGTGTATAACTCTTTGTATATGTTGCTAGATTCAGTTTGCTAGTATTTTATTCAGGATTTTTGCATCTATATTCATAAACAGTTTTGCTCTGTGCCTCCTTGTTATGTTTTGGTTTTATCAGGGTAATACTGGTTTCATGGTGTGAATTAGGAAGTATTCCCTCTTCTGTATTTTGGAAGAGTTTCTGAAGGATAGATACTGTTTCTTAAAATGTTATAAATCACCATTATAGCCCTCTGAGCTTCGGCTTTTCTTTGTAGGAAGTTTTAAAGTTACTGACTCAGTCTCTTTATTTGTTATAGCGCTCCGATCAGTTTTTTATTTCTGAGTCAGTTTTGCTAGTTTGTCTTTCTAGGAATTTGTTCATTTTATTTTAGTTATTTAATTTGTTGGTATGTAGTTCATATTATTTCCTTATAATGCTCTCTGTAATCTTTTGAGTTTCTCCAAAATTGGTAGTGCTTCCTCACTTTCTTTTATTCCTGAGTTTTGTAGTTTGAATCTTCTCTTCCCCGCCCCTAAACCTCCTTGGTCAGCCTAGCTTGTCAATTTTGTTGATCTTTTCAAGGAGCCAACTTTTAGTTTTTGTTGTTGTTGTTGTTATATTCTTTGTTGTTTTTCTATTCTCTATGTCATTTATTTCTGCCAGATGGAAGTTTAAGTTCTTGATTAAAGATCTTGACTAAAGATCTTTCTTCTTTTTAAATATAGTCATTTACAGCTACAGATTTCTCAGTAAGTACTGCTTTAGCTGCATCTATAGGTTTTGGTGTATTTTGTTGTCATTCCTTTTAAAGTTATCTTCTAATTTTCTCATGATATCTTTTTTTGATCTCTTGGCTGTTTAGGAGTGTGTTTAATGTTCGCATACTTCTGAATTTTCATTTTATTTTTATTGTAAGGTTTAAATTTCGTTCTATTATTGTCTAAGAACGGTATTACTATAGTATTACTGTGATTTCACTCCTTTTACATTTATCGAAGCTTGAGTTACAGCCTAACATATGGTCTGTCGTGGAGAATGTTTCATGTTTACATTAGAAGAATGTGTATTCTGCTGTTCCTTGGGGTAGGGGGTTGTCTTCATGGTTTCTGTCAAGAATGCAGTTGTTACGATTATTGAGGATCCTTTGTATATGACGAGTCATTTTCTTTAACTACTTTCGTAGTTTTTTCTGTTTTTCACCAGTTGATATGGTATGTTTAGGGTGGATCTCTTTAGATCTTATGCAGTTTGGAGTTTTTAAGCTTCTTGGTTGCATAACGTTTCATCAAATTGAGGAAGCATTTTGGGCTTTGTTTCCTCAAATATTCTTTCTACCTCTCTCTCCCCTTCCTTCCGAGACTCTTATTATGCATATATTTGTGTGTCTGATGGTGTCCCACAGGTCTCTGAGGCTCTGTTCGTTTTTCTTTATGTTCTTTTTTTCTTGTTTCTCAGCTTGGATAAACTCATTTGTCTTTAAGTTTGTGAATTCCTTTTTTTTTTTTTGCCAGGCCAAATTTTGATTTCAGGTGAATTTTTCATTTCAGTTACTATAGTTTTCAACTTCTGAATTTGTATTTGGTTCTGTCTTTTTATAATTTCTGTGTCTTTATGGATATTCTCTATTTGGTGAGGCATTTTTATAATTTTCTTCACTTTTTGGATATAGTTTATGTCTTTGAATATGTTTATAGTAAGTGATTTAAAGTCATTGTCTAGTGAGTCCAACTTCTGGCTCCTCTCAGGGACATTTTCTCTTGACTGCATTTTTTCCTTTTCATGCTTTCCTGTTTCTTCATGTGTGTTATAATTTTTTTTTTTTTTTTTTTTTTTTTTGAGACGGTCTCACCATGATGCCCAGGCTGGAGTGCAGTGACGTGATCTCAGTTCACTGCAACCTCCGCCTCCCGGGCTCAAGCGATTCTCCTGCCTCAGCCTCCTGAGTAACTGGGATTACAGGCCTGCACTACCACGCTGGGCTAATTTTTGTATTTTTTTTCTTTTCTTTTCTTTTTTGAGATGGAGTCTTGCTCTGTTGTTCAGGCTGGAGTGCCATGGTGCGATCTCAGTTCACTGCAACTTCCGCCTCCTGGGTTTAAGCGATTCTCCTGCCTCAGATTCCTGAGTAGCTGGGATTATAGGCGTGTGCCACCACACCTGGCTGATTTTTGTATTTTTAATAGAGACGGACTTTCACCATGTTGGCCAGGCTGGTCTCGAACTCTTGGTCTCGAATGATAACACCCGCCTTGCCGGCCTCCGAAAGGGCTGGGATTATAGGCATGAGCCACCTTGCCTGGCCTATAATTTTTGCTTGAAAACTGGACGTTTTAAATAGTGTGATGTGACGACCCTGGATATTAAATTCTCCCATCCCCTCCCCAGGGTTTCTGTTTGTTATTGGTGCTACAATTTTGTTTAATGATTTTACTAGATGAATTTTGTAAAGTTCGTATTGCCTGTTGTGTGTAGCTAATGAAGATGTTTTGTGTTTCGTTTAGTCGTCTGTGGATTATTGGATAGAGATTACGTTAAATGCTTTGAGCCAGTAAGTCTGTCATCTTTTATGGAGGGACTCTGTTGAGACATATGCTTTGGCAGTTTGTAATGCCAGTTCAACCTTCATTTCCTCCTTGTGCAGAGCCTTGAGATGATCCAGAGTTCAGAGGTTAGGGCCTTTTCAGTTTTTTCTTGGGCATGCGCATAGTGATGCAGGGTTTTTTGCTCCTTAGTTCAGCTAAAATCCGGATTCTTGTCTCATGATCAGGAAAAATTATGCACGGGGCCACATTGAAAGGTGAGGAGAGCAGTATTTATGAAAAGAAAGCTCTCAGTGGAAGAAAGGGGGTCCTGCCAACAGGCTCCCACCTCACAGATTGAATACCAGGCCACCCCACATAAGCTGGAGAGGCCAGGCTCCTCCCTGCCCCCTCCCGTTGCCATAAGACGTGAATTCCCTTTGGCTCTACCCCATTCTCCCAGTTTGCAGGTTGGGCCTTAGTCTGAGCCCCTCCACATTGATTTATTTCCCTTACTGTGCATGTGTTAAGGGATGGAATTTTTCACCATGGGCATGTTTAGGCAAGCCCCGGTGCACAATGACATGGGTGGCATTTGGCTGTCTCCTGTCTCTATCATAATTAGTACTATGTTTTCCTAGCGAATTGATCCTCTTATCATTATGCATTCTCTCTCTTTGTAGTAATTACCTTTGCTCTCAAGTCTACTTTATTAGATGTTAATACAGTTATTCCTGCTTCTTTGATCAATGTTTGCCTGGTATAATTTTTTCCATTCTTTTACTTTCAGCCTCCCTATAATGTCGAATTTGAAGTTAGCTTCTTCGGAACAGCATATGATTGGTTTATGATCTTGGCTTACTGCCACCTCTGCCTCCCAGGCTCAAACTGTCCTCCCACTTCAGTTTCCCGAGTAGCTGGGACCACAGGTGCGCACCACTATACCCAGATAATTTTTGTACTTTTGGTAGAGACGAGGTTTCGCCATGTTGCTGAGGCTGGTCTCGAACTTGTGAGCTGAAGTGATTCGCCCACCTCAGCCTCCCAAAGTGCTGGGATTACAGGCATGAGCTACCTCGCCTAGCCTGTTTAAGATAATTACTGATATCGTTAGTGCTCAAGTCAGCCATCTTATTTTTACACCTCTGAGCTCTGTCTTGTTTCTTTTTTGCCTTCTTGGGGTTACTTAAACAAGTTCAGGGTTCCATCTGTTTTTTTTTTTTTTTGGACACAGTCTTGCACTGTCGCCCAGGCTGGAGTGCAGTGGCACAACCTTGGCTCACTGCAAGCTCCACCTCCCGAGTTCACGCCATTCTCCTGCCTCAGCCTCCCGAGTAGCTGGGACTACAGGCGCCCGCCACCACATCTGGCTAATTTTTTGTATTTTTAGTAGAGATGGGGTTTCACCGTGTTAGCCAGGATGGTTTCGATCTCCTGACCTTGTGATCCACCTGCCTCGGCCTCCCAAAGTACTGGAATTAACAGGCGTGAGCCACTGCACCTTGCCAGGATTCCATTGTTACTCCTTTTTTTTTTTTTGAGACACGGTCTCTCTCTATTACCCAGGCTGGAGTTCAGAGGCATAGTCACAGCTCACTGCAGACTTGACCTCCTGGGCTGAAGCAATCCTCCCACCTTAGCCTCCTAAGTAGTTGGGACCAGAGGCACATGCTACCACACCTGGCTGATTTTTGTAATTTTTGTAGAGAGGGGGTTCTGCCATGTTGCCCAGGCTGGTCTTGAATTCCTGGGTTCAAGCAATCTGCCAGCCTCAGCCTCCCAACATTCTGGGATAATAGGTATGAGCCACTGTGCCTGACCTATTCCTTTTTTTTGAGACAGAGTCTTGCTCTGTCGCCCAGGCTGGAGTGCAGTGGTGCAACCTCGGCTCTCTGCAAGCTCCGCCTCCCAGGTTCACGCCATTCTCCTGCCTCAGCCTCCCAAGTAGCTGGGACTACAAGTGCCGGCCACCACGCCCGGCTAATTTTTTGTATTTTCAGTACAGACGGGGTTTCACTGTGTTAGCCAGAATGATCTCGATCCCCTGGCCTTGTGATCCGCCCGCCTCTTCGGCCTCCCAAAGTGCTGGGGTTACAAATGTGAGCCACCGCACCTGGCCCCCCCCCCACCTTTTTTTTTTTTTTGAGATGGAGTCTCTCTCTGTTTCCCAGGCCGGAGTACAGTGGCACGATCTCAGTTCACTGCAACCTCTGCCTCCCGGGTTCAAGCAATTCTCCTGTCTCAGCCTCCCAAGTAGCTGGATTACAGGCGCCCGCCACCACGCCCGGCTAATTTTTGTATTTGTAGTAGAGATGGGGTTTCACCATGTGGGTCAGGCTGGTCTCAAACTCCTGACCTCAGGTGATCTGCCCACCTTGGCCTCCCAAAGTGCTGGGATGGCATCTCGCTCTGTCACCCAGGCTGGAGTCCAGTTGCGCGATCTTGGCTCACTGCAACCTCCGCCTCCTGGGTTCAAGCAATTTTCTGTCTCAGCCTCCTGTGGGATTACAGGTGCCGCCACCACACCTAGCTAATTTTTGTATTTTTAGTAGAGACGGAGTTTCACCACCTTGGCCAGGCTGGCCTTGAACTCCTGACCCTGTGATCCACCTACCTCAGCCTCCCAAAGTGCTGGGATTACAGGCGTGAGCCACTGCGCCGGGCCGCCTCAGAATTTTAAGGCCTTGCTCTGCTGTCTTCTAACATCCATTTTGTTTTAAATGACCCAACTTAATTAAAATATAAGTGGGGATGGGATTGGAGCTGGGGATATTCAAGGCCCACAGATGTATTTGGGAAAAGTAAGTTAAAACTTATTTCAATACTGTTACATAAAAATCCTGTTGCATCATATGGATAATGATCAGACAGTGTCATGGGTTGACGTGGAGGGAGAAAAAAGTATGGGTGTGTGGAAGAAATAGGATGTAGAGAAAGTTAGGGAAGAAAGCATATCGAGTAGTTAGGTTGTTTTCAGATGTCTTCATTTACTCTTAAATTTATAGTTAAGTATCATTGCCTTTTCACGTGATTTCATTTAAAATGCTCATTTGCTTCTAACTACTGCTCATACTTTTTGGAAACTAGCTAGCAACTCTCCATTATAGGTGTTTAATGTTTTCATGTAACCAGCAGGGGGAGCACGTACTCATGTTCTTTTGGAACAGGGACGCAAGCCAGAGAAATAGATTTCAGTATGTGCCAATTTAGAACAGTTTTTTTTTTCCTTTGAGACGGAGTCTCCCTCTTTCGCCCAGGGTGGAGTGCAGTGGGGCTGTCTCGGCCCACTGCAAGCCCCGCCTCCCGGGTTCACGCCATTCTCCTGCCTCAGCCTCTTTAGTAGCTGGGACTACAAGGCGCCCGCCGCTATGCCCAGCTACCTTTTTGTATTTTTAGTAGAGGTGGGGTTTCACCGTGTTAGCCAGAATGGTCTCGATCTCCTGACCTCGTGATCCGCCCACCTTGGCCTCCCAAAGTGCTGGGATTACGGGCGTGAGCCACCACGCCCATCCTAGAACAGTTTTAAACAATTGTTCTCATTACTAATCATAGAAATAATACACAGGGATTGTGGAGTTGCTAGAAAATAAAGACTACAATAGAAAATATCCCCCGTAGGCCGGGCACAGTGGCTCACGCCTGTAATCCCAGCACTTGGGGAGACCCAGGCTAGTGGATCACGAGGTCAGGAGATCGAGACCATCCTGGCTAACACGGTGAAACCCCATCTCTACTAAAAATACAAAAAGTTAGCCGGGCGTGGTGGTGGGCACCTGTAGTCCCAGGTACTCAGGAGGCTGAGGCAGGAGAATGGTGTGAAACCGGGAGGGGGAGCTTGCAGTGAGCCTGGATTGTGCCGCTACACTCTGGCCTGGGTGACAGAGCGAGACTCAGTCTCAAAAAAAAAAAAAAGAAAGAAAAAATAAAATATCCCCCATAAACCTGTAAAACCTATAATCAGCAAAACATAAACATTTTGATAATATAAGCATTTGGATCTGTTTCCTGCACATGTTTTTATACAAATGCTTAATATATATTTAAAAATTTGTACATTATTATTTTAAAATTTAGTGTCATTAGTTTTACATGGATGTGTTGTTTGAAAAATAGGTAAGAATAATATTTTCCATTCTGATAAAATCAAAAGCAGAGCATGCATTCTTATGTGTAAATAAGATTTCCATTGGCTTTGCATATATTTTTGTTTTAGTTTCCTTTTTTACAATGAGTAGAACTTCTGTATAAAGAAAATATTTTATTATTTTAAATAAAAGGAGCAGAATACAACACTATTTTACAGTTATACAACACTATTTTACAGTTATAACTGGAAGATAATGTCTAATCAGAAGACTCAAATAGGGTAGGAAAACATTAAAATAGTTATGTCAGGTTGGTAGCTGGGTGCCCCGTACGTAATTTTGTATTTAGTAAATATTTTTGGAATGTGAACAAATAGTGAGACCTTGATGACTTTTTTCTATTTATTTATTTTTTAAAATTTTCTGTGTGTGTGTTTTGTTGTTGTTGTTGTTGTTGTTGTTTGAGACTGGAACTTGTTTCTGTTGCCCTGGCTGGAGTACGGTGGCATGATCACAGCTCACTGCAGCCTGGGTCTCCTGTGCTCAAGCAGTCCTTCTTCCTCAGCCCCCTGAGTAGCTGAAACTGCAGGAACACGCCACCATGCCTGGCTAATTTTTGTATTTCTTTTTTGGGCAGATGGACTTTTGCCATGTTCCCCAGGCTGGTCTCAAACTGTGGGGCTCAAGTGATCTGCCTGCCTTGGCCTCCCAAAGTGCTGGGGTTACAGGCATGAGCCACCATGCCTTGCCTGTTATAATGTTAAGAGAATAAATATAGAAGGTGTAATTTCTGTAAATATTTAGACACATATGAATAATTTCTTTGAAAGTTACCTGTCCAGTTTGTATAGCTCTAGATTATATTCTGTACTTGTTAAATGCTATGACCAAGGAAAAGCAGTATACAATATCGTCTGTCCAAATGCTAGTTTATTTATGGAAAAAAGCGAAACCTACTTTGTGCCTGAGTTTTGTATGTACTTTTACCAAGATCTTGAAAGTATTTCTCTTTGTACATTACTCTGTAAGACCTTCCTTATTTCAAACCAGTTTATTGAATTTCATGTTCAGTTCTTTGTCATTTACACATTAATGAAATGTAGGTAACAAATATACTTGTACATCTATAATGTAGAGAAATACAGTAACCAAGGGGAAACAGAATAAAAAAAACGAAAGAAAAAAATAACCAAAGAGGAAACGATTTTGATGGGAAGGCTAGTAAAGAATTTGCAATGGTTAGAAAAATAAAATATTCAAGTGGATAACTCTATGTATAAGCCTGCTAGAGAAGGGAGTGAGCAAGCTAGATGGTGTCAAGGTGAGGGAGAGATTTTTATGGTGTTTAGTGTTAGAGGCTTGAACATGATTGAATGGTGGACTTAGTGATGGAACTGGTTAAAGTGGAGGGGATTGGAATCCTGATTGCTGTGTCTCATGATCAGCACCCGGTTCTTCTGTTCAGGATTTCCTTTTTATACTTCAAACCACTGGAATGTAAGGCATTACGAGTTTCTTCCTTAGCCTTTTTTTTTTTTCCTCAAGACAGAGTTTCACTCTTGTTTCCTAGGCTGGAGAGCAATGGCACAGTCTTGGCTCACCGCAGCCTCCACCTCTCAGGTTGAAGCGATTCTCTTGTCTCAGCCTCCCAAGTAGCTGGGATTACAGGCGTGCTCCACCACACCTGGCTAATTTTGTATTTTTAGTAGAGACGAGGTTTCTCTATGTTGGTCAAGCTGGTCTTGAACTCCCGACCTCAGGTGATCCGCCTGACTCAGCCTCCCAGAGTGCTGAGATTACAGTGCCTGGCCAGGCTTTTTTTTTCTTTTTTTAAACTTACCAAAGTTTGTGATATTTTTACTGTTTTACCAAACATTATATACTCCAATAAAGAAATTTCAAGCGTGCACAGAGAAGCTCATGGGTTTGAATTAGATCCTGAGGATCTAAATTTTGTGTTTAATTTACCTGTTACAGATTGATTTTTTTTTTTTTTTTTGGAGACGGAATCTCGCTCTGTTGCCCAGGCTGGAGTGCAGTGGTACGATCGCAGCTCAGTGCAAGCCCTGCCTTCTGGGTTCCCGCCATTCTTCTGCCTCAGCCTCCCAAGTGTTTGGGACTACAGGTGCCCGCCACCACATCTGGCTAAATTTTTTTTTTTTTTTTGTATTTTTAGTAGAGACAGAGTTTCACCATGTTAGCCAGGATGGTCTCGATCTCCTGACCTCGTGATCCGCCTGCCTCAGCCTCCCAAAGTGTTGGAATTACAGGCGTGAGCCACTGTGCCTGGCCTACAGATTGAATTCTAATCCAACATGTTTAACAGTGGTCTCAAACATTTATGGAATAAGAATCAGCAGAGATGGTTGTCAAAATGCAGATTCCTGAGCCTTACCTCTCTCAAAATTCTAACTTGTGATTTGGGTACCTAGGTATCTGTAAATGCATCCCTGATTCTGATGTACCTGTTCCCTGGATTGCATTTTTTAAAAATTGTGAGAGATATATATACACACACACACACACACATATATGTAAATAAATAAATATATATATACACACACACGCACACGTGCTGTGAAATGTACTGTTTTAACCATTTTTAGGTGTGTAGTCCTATGGTATTAAATACATTCACATTTGCTGTAGATTGAATGTTTCTCTCTCTCCGGTATTCAGATGTTGAAACCTACTTCCCTATGTGATGATATTTAGAGTTGGGGCCTTTGGGAAGAGATTAGGTCATGAGGGTACCCTTGTGAATGAGATTAGTGCCCTTAAAAAAAAGTTCCCAGGGACTCTTCTTCCTTCTGTCCCATGGGGATGTAGTGAGAAGAATCAGGAAACCATCTATGAACCAGGAAGCAGACTCTCACCAGACGCTGAATCTGCTGGTGCCTTAATCTTGAACTTTTACAGCCTCTAGAACTATGAGAAATTTCTTTTGTTTCTGTGCCACTCTGTTTATGGTATTTTGTTATAGCTCCCAGAACAAACTAAGATAGCATTGTTTTTCAGCCATCACCACCATCCATCTTCAGAATGTTTTCAATCATCAGAATGGAAATTCTGTACTCATTAAACTATGACTCCTCATTCTTCCCTCCCCATCCCCTAGTAACCGTTCTACTTTCTGTCTTTGTGAATTTGTCTCATAATATGGGTCAATTCTAATTGCCCTCATTTAATCTTTGCCCTTTTGTGTCTGGCTTATTTTTACTGTGAATGTTTTCAAGATTCAACAATGTTGTAACATGTATCAGAAATTCATTCCTTTTTAAGCCTGAATTAATATTTCATTTTTTATGTGTTCCACATTTTGTTCATGTAGTCATTCATTGATGGACATTTGTTCTTTCCACCTTTTGGCTATTGTGAATATTGCTGCTATGAACATTCGTATACAAGTATCTGAGGGTTTTTTTTTTTTTTTGGTTTTTTTTCTTTTGAGACGGAGTCTCGCTATGTCACCCAGGCTGGAGTGCAGTGGCACGATCTCAGTGCAAGCCCTACCCCCCGGGTTCATGACATTCTCCTGCCTTAGTCTCCCAAGTAGCTGGGACTACAGGCGCCCGTCAACACGCCAGGCTAATGTTTTGTATTTTTAGTAGAGAAGGGGTTTTACCATGTTAGCCAGGATGGTCTTGATCTCCTGACCTCGTGATCTGCCTGTCTCGGCCTCCCAAAGTGCTGGGATTACAGGCGTGAGCCCCCACACCCGGCCCTGTTTGAGTTTTGGGTATATACTGAGCAGTGGCATTGCTAGATCATGGTAGTTTAACTATTTTGTTTTATTTTATTTTAGAGACACAGTCTTGCTCTGTTGCCCAGGCTTCAGAGCTGTGGCCTGATTATAGCTTACTGCAGCCTCAAACTCCTGGGCTCAAGCAGTTGTCCCGCTTCACCCTCCTGAGTAGCTGGGACCACAGATGAACATTCCCACCCCTGCTAATTTATTTTTTGTAGGGACTCGCTATGTTTCCCAGGCTGGTCTTGAACTCATGGGCCCAAGTAGTCCTCCTGCCTTGGTCTCCTAAAGTGCTGGGATTACAGGTGTGAGCCGTTGTGCCCTGCCCTGTGTTTAACTTTTTTTTTTTTTTTTTTGAGACAGAGTCTCACCCTGTCACCCAGGCTGGAGTGCAAGTGGCTCGAACTTGACTCGCTGCAACCTCTGCCTCCTGAGTTCAAGCAATTTTCCTGCCTCAGCCTCCCGAGTAGCTGGGACTACAGGTGCATGCCACCACGCCCGGCTAATTTTTTGTATTTTTAGTAGAGATGAGTTTTCACCATGTTGGTCAGGCTGGGCTTGAACTCCTGACCTCGTGATTCGCCTGCCTTGGCCTCCCAAAGTGCTGTGATTACAGGCATGAGCCACCTTACTCAGCTGTGTTTAACTTTTGAGGCTCTACCAAATAATTTTTAACAACTGCAACATTTTACTTAAAAGTTAAAATTGCTACACATCCTTGGCAATGCTTATTGTTTTCTTTCTTTTCTTTTTTTTCTTTTTTTAAATAGTAGCTGTTCTCATGAGTGTGAAGTGGCTTATCATTGTAGTTTTTTGCTTTTTGTTTTTGGAGATAGGATCTCACTCTGCCACCGAGGCTGGAATGCAGTGGCGTAATCAGTGATGCAGCCTTGACCTCCCAGGCTCAAGTGATCCTCCCACCCCAGCCTCTTGAATAGCTGGGACTATAGGCACACGCCACCACGTCCAGCTATTTATTTATTTATTTTTTTCAAAGACAGGATCTTGCTCTGTCACCCAGGCTGGAATGTGGTGGTGCAGTCATGGCTCACTGCAGCCTTGACTTCCTGGGCTCAAGCAATCCTCCTACCACAGCCTCCCAAGTAGCTGGAACTGCAGGCATGTACCACCATGCCTCACTAATTCTTAAAAAAAAAAAAAAAAAAAAATTCTGTAGATATGGGGTCTCACGATGTTGCTTAGGCTGCTGACTAATTTTTCATAAGGACGGTAATCCTATTTGTGGGGGCTCTGGTTCCTGTTCTAGTCACCTCCAAAGGCCTCATCTCTCTCTCTTTTTTTTTTTTTTTTTTTTTTGAGACAGATCTTGCTCTGTCGCCAGGCTGCTGGAGTGCAGTGGCAGGATCTCGGCTCATTGCAACCTCTGCCTCCTGGGTTCAAGCAATTCTCCTGCCTCACCCTCCTGAGTAGCTAGGACTACAGGTGCATGCCACCACACCCAGCTAATTTTTGTATTTTTAGTGGAGATGGGGTTTCACCATGTTAGCCAGGATGGTCTCGATCTCTGGACCTCATGATCCGCCCGCCTCTCTCTCCCAAAGTGTTGTGATTACAGGCGTGAGCCGTTGTTCCTGGCCAGGCCTCATCTCTTAATAGCATTGCATTGGGGATTAGGATGTCAACATATGAATTTTAGGAGACAGCAGGGTTCAGACCATAGCACTAGTTAAGGAAGTTTTAATGGTGTATTTTAATTTTAATTTATTCTTATTGCTTAAACTACAATGATATTGATGTGGAGACGTATTTCTGATTAGGTGATCAAGTTATAATTGTTAACCTCAATTTAATTCCCAACACAAACCTAAAATTTTTCTTAAAATGCAAATTAAAAATATTATGAAATGAAGATATGTCTGTTGCAGACATTTGTTTTAAAAAAGGAAAAACGGGCAAAAAAAGCCTAGAGAATAGATTAGTGTTATCACTACAATTTCCAGCCTAGCAAATACAAAGTCCTTGGCTTATGTTCTTTTTTAAAATTCAGTAAAGTTTTCT